>NW_022436981.1:5884837-6093954 GCF_009761245.1 Sapajus apella | reverse complement strand
TTCACTCATGTTACCCAGGCTGGAGTGCAATGGCGCGATCTCGGCTCACCGCAACCTCCGCTTCCTGGGTTCAGGCAATTCTCCTGCCTCAGCTTCCTGAGTAGCTGGGATTACAGGCACGCACCACCATGCCCAGCTAATTTTTTGTAGTTTTAGTAGAGACGGGGTTTCACCATGTTGACCAGGATGGTCTCGATCTCTTGACCTCGTGATCCACCTGCCTCGGCCTCCCCACATGGTCTACTTTTGTCATAAACGTAACTTAGTGCCTGCCTCTCACCTGGTACCCGTGCATATTTTCAGTGCTATACTTTATCATGCAACCTGCTACTAGCTTCAGTATTCTGAGAACCATTACCATTGAAATAAATGATAATTGTGGCAATAATAAAATTCCCAAATTAATGATAATTTGGTGACAACTCTCTGAGATTTCTTTCTTCATGTTGGGGCACACTGGATGAGATTTACTGTTCTCAACCTGTTTTAGTAACTCTTTGACCACATATGCATGCCTTAAGGAGGAGTGATTGCTTCTCTTACCAGTTTCCTTCCATCATGATTTTGCCTCCTCTACTTCATGTCAAACGCTGAAAATGAATTGACTTTTGGCAACTCAATCTGAAATTCTTATCAATCTCATTTGGGAGATTTGTCTACTCTAATCAATAAGAAAATGTCACGTGTGTCTGAGGCAGGTGTTTGGAGGGAGCATTGTAATGTTTGGATATGTATTCACATTATACTTAAGAAACATTTCAGTGCCTTTAAATTAATTATAAGAAACAGCATTTTTTTGTACTGCTCTTCAATATACAATTATATTCCCAGAATATAAAGAATATATAAGAATATTCATGGTCGTGTATATTTGTATGAGTGTTGGCATAGGTATACAAATTAACTCTAGAAAGATTAGTCTGTGTCTATAGAATAGATAATCATCTTAACTTTTGAAATATTATTAGTTTGTGGCAATCTTTACTTTTGGCTGAAACTGAATCATAAAACTTGATCCTTTATTAAGAAGTTGTCATGGATTGCTACAAAAGGAAATGTTGGAAACTGGGATATAAGTGAGATCAAAATATTTATCTACATTTTTCTAAACATGTGGGCAATTCTTTTTGTACTACTTTTTGCATATTTTCTGTCCTTGATCATCATGCGTGGTATCCCATGTAGCTCCAAATGTTGAATATAAAATTCTAACTTGCCTCTCCACCCACATCAGTTTCATAATTACTAGCACCTATCTCTGCCTTCCTTGTGCTCCTTCACTTAGAGTAAGAATCTATTCCCTGGAGTGTGCATCCATTTGGTAACAGAAGTCTCTTCTTTTTCTGTTTTCAAGGATGGGAGGAACAGTTTTATTGGACATCAACTGGGCGGGGTAGTGGAAGTGCCAAACAGCAAAGACCAGCGGGTCAAGTCGGCCAGAGCCATTCAAATCACCTACTACCTCCAGACCTATGGCTCTGCCACCCAAGACCTCATAGGGGAGAAGTGGGAGAATGAGTTCTGTAAGCTTATGAGAAAGCTCCAGGAAGAGCATCAAGACCTCCAGCTCTACTCTTTAGCATCCTTTAGCCTCTGGAGAGACTTTCATAAGATCAGCATCCTGGCCAGAAGCAAGGTCCTGGTGAGCCTTGTGCTGATCCTGACCACAGCCACCCTCTCCAGCTCCATGAAGGACTGCTTGCGGAGTAAGCCCTTCCTGGGCCTCCTGGGGGTGCTCACAGTGTGCATCTCCATCATCACCGCAGCAGGGATCTTCTTCATCACCGATGGAAAGTACAACTCCACCCTGCTGGGAATCCCGTTCTTCGCCATGGGTAACTATCCATCCTTGTGGTAATCGGATTCTTACCGGTTTGGGGCAAGGTAGTATATTTCTTGAATTCTCAGGTGGAAATCTGTTTTAACTTTGCATTGGTGTATCTATGTCATCATGTAAAATTTTACTTGGGTTGTGTCTGTTTCACCTTATTGAGCCTTTTGGAAAATTATGGGATGACCAAACCATTTTCTCATTTAATTTAATGCTATCAAATGTTTTTAAGGTATACAACATTGGAATTCTCTACTCAGATTCCTGAAAAATTACAGGTCAGGGATTATGAGAGACAGAGTTGCTAACGAGTTTCAAAAACGTACTTTGAGCAAAATTTTGTGTTTCATATTCATGACCATTCTCAGGTTGATGGGAGTGAAGAATGAATATCATGAGATGAAAATTTCAGGAACCAATGATGTGTCATGATCTAAAAGAACTTCTTAAGTAAGCTTTGTTCATTAATTTATTTCAGAGTTTCTGCACAGAATATACTCCATTCCCCTACCTCTATACAACTAAAACCTTCCTGCTGCCACTTAGATACATCTCTAATTTTTATTCATTGTTGGTAAAAAGAATTAATGAATAGCCTTAGTCAAGATTATCTTATAATCTTATAAGTTTTCCTCCAGCTATACATAAATTGTCTAGAAAATAGTATGTAAGTGGTGTGTATGTTTGTGTGTTCTTTGAAAGAGAAGATCAGACCTGGGAATAAAGGGGAGTAAGTGCTTAGGAACAAGATTCATGTGTTTTATCAGAAAAGAGATGATGTTGGTGATAGCTATTGGTACAGCAAGAGGGTTCTACACATCAAGTGTGATGTAATTCTCTATGTGTAGCTATTTAGAGAATGAACTGTAAATAGCTTCTTGGTGATGAACTGACATGAGCAAGACAGCCTTCACATTAGACAGCTTAGAGCTTGCGAGGGCATTTGCTAAAATTGCTGGTGAACTAATTAGGTAATGGAAAGATTTATCAGGAAAATATACAATTACATATTCCATACAAGTAGAGAGAAGAGCTGCTTCTACTGATGCTGGATTGTAACATAGGCTCTAATGAAGCCAGAGATGTGTTTTCATTCCTTAAACAAAATAATTTTTTTTCACTCTCCAGGTTAAAATCAGCTCTGAATTACAGCTTTATTAGCAAATTTAAAAAGACATAGGCATGTGGTCAGAAAATCTTCCAGATGATGTTGCCCTTTTCTTTTTTCAACCTTAGCAAACATTTTTAAGAATAAAAGCATGAAGTCGTTTTATATGACAGAGGCTGGGATCTAACTTCTTTATCTATAAACCCAGTGTCATTGTGGCCATCTTAAGTTAGTTTATCTTCTTAAACCTTAGTTTCTTCTCATATAAAATGGGGATTATAATGATATTTTCAAATAACTAGGTTTGAAAATTGTAACAGTATATAATTAAAGCTCATAGCACGTAGTAAATGCTAAGTAAATATTGCCAAGTTTTACTATTTAACCTTATGTTTTAAGTGCAATGGATTCACTGATGAATAGAAAACAGCCCTTGGCTTTAGGAAATTAAGCCCTCCTGGATTTTGCATATGATCTCTAAATACATATGAATCTTGTTAGTAAATGGTATCTCTCTTTTTCCCAAAGAACTTATTCTATGAAAAAATTCTTGTCACCAGTGACAAAGATGAGTTTAGATTTGAATCACTTATACTTGTTACATTTTTTGGATTAAGACTCATCGCTTGAAATAATAAGATTTATAAGAACCATACAGCATGATTTGCAAATGAAACAGTTCCTTTAAGATTAACAAATTGGACACCTTACAACTTTCTAGGGTTTCTTTGTAAAACTGCTGATGAACTAATGAGGTAATGAAATTATTTATCAGAAAAATGTGAAATTACATATTCCATACAAATAAAGAAAAAGTCTACCTCTACTGATGCAAGATTGTAACCTAGGCTCTATGAAGCCAGAGCGGTATTTCCATTCCCTAAACAAATAACTGGTATGCTAAAAGCCACAGCGAGGGAAATGTCTAGACCCTTCAACACACACTTTGCACCTCTCCCAGTGACCTTTAAAATCATAAATAAACCCTGGACAGTGTTGGTTCAGACCTTAGGAAGACTGCTTAATGATTCCTCTGAAGTATTTCTGCAATTCAAGTCCTTAAAATCTCCTGAAAGGAATATTTCTGCTATTTCTGAAAAACGTACTAATGAAAGACCTAAGAACATAAACTTTAAAATTTTTGCTTCATCAAGCAGGCATTTGTTTTGTTGTATTTTGTTTTGTTTGTAAAATGATGGTAGTAGAAAAGAGGCCAAGATTGAGAACAGGTGAAATAAACGGCACACTCTGCTGGGCTTCATCCCAGCTTTTCTGCTAACTCTATGTGTTATCTTAGGCAGCCTGTGAAGCCCCTTTGCCCTAAATCCTTCCTATGTAAAATAAAGGATTTGGAATCATCAGCCTTACAGTTTGAAGATTTCACAATACAACTTGTTTCATCTTTGAAGTCAGTATTTAATCAGTCCTTTATAAAAGCCTTTAAAGTATATGTTATCCTCAAATCTCTAATCTATATTCTCCTTTGTTGCCTTCTAATGTTAAAGAGAGAGAGAGAGACTTTAGAATAGAAAAATCACAGCTTTGCATACAGAGCCTCAGACGCACAAAGCTGTGAGACATAAAAGCACATTGCTGTGAAGGAGGTGAGCTGGAATGTGATGTTGAGCATAAACACGTTGTGTTTGGCACATGCATATCTGCTGCTGGTATACATGATGATGGTTGAAACGGTTTTTGATGAATTACAGTTTACATGGTGTCAAAACTGCATAATCCCTACGTTAGTTGGGTATAAGGGAAAGAAGCCCAACTCTTCTGGTAAATCTCTATTTCTATTCCTATCTTTCTACGATGACTTCTTTGAGGTAGTGAATATTTATTTACTCCATTATGCGTCAACACTCAAACCATTCATGTTTGCCAGTATCATCCCTGAAGCTGGGTGTGTCACTGATACTCTTTGTTCCTCACACTGAACTGGCTCAGCTGTCTTCTCTTTGAATGCATATCTCCCATCTGTACTGCACCTGCTTGTTCTTTTTGTCTGGTCATTCATCCACTTACTATTCTCAATGTCATTTCAGAGGCCTATATACTGTACCTAAATACCCGACAATTTTTAAGCCAGTGACAATTTTTTATGTTTTGTCCTGGTGTTCTCATAAGTAAATTTATATGCGTCAAATTGAATGGCTCAGATTTGGGTTTAGAAAAGAAGATTATTATAGATGCATGCAGTCTCTCTAGAAAAGTATTCAGAGAGAATTCCAGAATTCTAATTTTTTTTTGTTTTTTTTGTTTGTTTGTTTGTTTGTTTGTTTTTTGAGACAGAGTATCGCTCTGTTACCCCGGCAGGAGTGCAGTGATGTGATCTCGACTCACTGCAATCTCTGCTTCCCAGGTTCAAGCAATTCTCCTGCATCAGCCTCCCAAGTAGTGGGGACTACCGGTACATGCCACCATGCCTGGGTAATTTTTGTATTTTTAGTACAGACGGGGTTTTGCCGTGTTGGCCAGGCAGGTCTCGAACTCCTGACTTCAGGAGATCCACCCACCTCAGATTCCTAAAGTGCTGGGATTACAGGTGTGAACCACCACGCCCAGCCATACATTTTAAAAAATACCTGAAAGGACCTAATTTAGTGCCAGCCTAACATCCTTTCTCTCTCTTAAGCACATACCAATGAGAATGACACTAATTTAATTTATAACTCATTGTCAGCCTTTTTTTCACCTCATTTGCTTTATGTGGATGTGTTTCCTCTTTCTCAAAGGAGAAATATGGGCTAATATCACACACAGATGCCAAGCTGGCTCATGCTGTACTTTGCTGACATTCTGTGGATAGTTGCCAGGGATGGTAGTAGCCACGGCTTACTATTATCTAAGTCTGTGTTATGTGTAGAAGTCTCGACACCACAGGACACAGTGCTGACACAGGTAAGAACAAGGCTTTCAGATACAAATTTTCACTCTTTTTCCCAAACTGATGTTCGTTTTAAATTATTTATTTATTTTCAAATATTTATTGCACATCTACTATGTTCAAGAAATTTTGGGTTCTGGAGTAAAAGACATTAAACAGAATTGATCAAGTTGTTACCCTCGTGGACCTTATGTTTTAGGACTGCAGAAGGGATGAACAGGACACCAAAATAAAGAAATATAAACTATGTTATATAGTTTGTGGTATAAAGAATACAAATAAAGCAGAATAATGGGTAAAGAGCATAAGTGGTCATATAAAAGCTTTTCTAAAGAGTAAAATTGAAGCAGAGTTAACCAAAACACCTGAGATAAGTGGGTCTAGCAGAGAGAAACAAATGTACAAAGGCTTTAATACAGGACCTTGCTTGGTGAAGCTGAAGAAGAGAAAGACAGTGAGTGTGGCTGGATCAGAGTCATATCTGAGTGTGAGTGTCACAAGAACGGGTCTAAGAGGTAGTATTGGGTCAGGTCATATAGGGCAGTGAGAATTAATCTTCAGGTGAAATGAAAGCTGTTTGAAGCATTGTAAGACAAGGGTGTATAGTCTGACATACTCTAATGGCACTTTTGTCTATACTATGTAAATTAGTCTACAATGGGGCAAGAATAATTCTAGAGAGACTTTTTTATTTTTTTACTTCAAGATTTTTTATTTGCCTTTAGTTTTCAGAGGTTTGACTATGATGTGTCTTGGTGTAAAATTCTTTCTTGTTTGGTATTCCCTCATTTTCTCAAGTGCGTTGTTTTATATTTTTTCCATAATTGAGAAAATATTAGTCATTATTGCTTCAAATATTTTTCATTACCATATTCTTTCTCCTCTCCCTCTAGGATTGGAATAATATTAATGTTAAATATTTTTCATTATTGTCCCTGAATCTCTGTTCTTTTTCTTTTCGATTTATTTTCCCTGAGTTGCTCAGCTTGGGTAATTTCTTTTCGTTTTTTTTTTTTTTAATTGCATGTTAGGTTTTGGGGTACATGTGAAGAACATCACACACATGGCAGTGTGATTTGCTGCCTTCCTCCCCTTCACCTATATCTGGCATTTCTCCTGATGCTATCTCTCCCCAACTCCCCAACTCCCACTGTCCCTCCCCCATTTTCCCCCAACAGACCCAGTGTGTAGTACTCCCCTCCCTGTGTCCATGTGTTCTCATTGTTCAACACCTGCCTATGAGTGAGAACATGCAGTGTTTGATTTTCTGCTCTTGTGTTAGTTTGCTGAGAATGATGGTTTCCAGGTTCATCCATGTCCCTACAAAGGACCCAAATTCATCGTTTTTGATGGCTGCATAATATTCCGTGGTGTATATGTGCCACATTTTCCCTGTCCAGTCTATCATCGATGGGCATTTGGGTTGGTTCCAGGTCTTTGCTATTGTAAATAGTGCTGCAATGAACATTCGTGTGCATGTGTCCTTACAGTAGAACAATTTATAATCCTTTGGATATATACCCAGTAATGGGATTGCTGGGTCAAATGGAATTTCTATTTCTAGGTCCTTGAGGAATCACGACATTGCCTTCCACAATGGTTGAACTAATTTACACTCCCACCAACAGTGTAAAAGTGTTCCTATTTCTCCACATCCTCTCCAGCATCTGTTGTCTCTAGATTTTTTAATGATCGCCATTCAAACTGGTGTGAGATGGTATTTCAATGTAGTTTTGATTTGCATTTCTCTAATGACCAGTGATGATGAGCATTTTTTAATATGTTTGTTGGCCTCATGTATGTCTTCTTTTGTAAAGTATCTGTTCATATCCTTCACCCACTTTTGAATGGGCTTGTTATTTTTTCTTGTAAATCTGTTTTAATGCTGGATATCAGCCCTTTGTCAGATGGGTAGACTGCAAAAAATTTTTTCCCATTCTGTTGGTTGCCAATTCACTCTAATGACTGTTTCTTTTGCTGTGCAGAAGCTGTGGAGTTTGATTAGGTCCCATTTGTCTATTTTGGCTTTTGTTGCCAATGCTTTTGGTGTTTTGGTCATGAAGTCCTTGCCTACACCTAT
Source organism: Sapajus apella (assembly GCF_009761245.1). Classification (NCBI taxonomy): domain Eukaryota; kingdom Metazoa; phylum Chordata; class Mammalia; order Primates; family Cebidae; genus Sapajus; species Sapajus apella. The sequence continues at coordinate 6,086,048 of NW_022436981.1, read as the reverse complement.
GTCCTGAATGGTTTTGCCTAGATTTTCTTCCAGGGTTTTTATGGTGTTAGGTCTTATGTTTAAGCCTTTAATCCATCTAGAGTTAATTTTAGTGTAAGGTGTCAGGAAGGAATCCAGTTTCTGCTTTCTGCACATGGCTAGCCAGTTTTCCCAACACCATTTATTAAACAGGGAATCCTTTCCCCATTGCTTGTTTTTGTCAGGTTTGTCAAAGATCGGATGGTTGTAGATATGTTGTGTTGCCTCTGAGGCCTCTGTTCTGTTCCATTGGTCTATATCTCTGTTTTGGTACCAGTACCATGCTGTTTTGATTACTGTAGCCTTGTAGTATAGTTTGAAGTCTGGTAGTGTGATGCCTCCCGCTTTGTTCTTTTTGCTTAGAATTGACTTGGCTATGTGGGCTCTCTTTTGGTTCCATACGAAGTTTAAGGTGTTTTTTTTCAGTTCCTACAGAGACTATTTAACAGTTTATTACAAATTCTGCATAGCATAGAATGGTGCTGTGAAATAGCATGGGAACAGGGATGGTGATAAAAAGGAATTCGATTCAGGATAAGTATTTGAAAATAGAATTGACAGGACTCAGTGAGGGACTAGATATGGCATGTAAGATGATCTGCACCTCTACCCAAGAACTTAGAGTATATTAAAAAAAGAGTAAAAGAATTGTCAAGGATGACCCCAAGCTTTGAGGACCAAAGGAGTGATAGAATGCATTTGCCATTTGCTGTAGTTGGGAAGTCATGAGAGAAATTTATTGTGGGTGAAAAATCAAAACCAAGTGGTAAATGTGGGGTGGGTAATATAACACAGTACATAGATCAGGCTCGGAGGAAGTCTGTAAATTAGAGCTGAAGATACAAATTTGAGATTCATCATGGCATAGCTAATATGGAAAACCATAGGATCCAATGAAATCAACTATAAACATAAATATGAATGAAAAAACCAAAGACATCCAAGACTTGAGCCCCGGAGTATTTCAGTGCTTAGAAATTGGGAAGATGAGGGGTTCAAAAAATGATACTAAGAAGGATCAGGCAGAAAAATAGCATGAGAACCAAGAGAGAATAATGAACCAGCAGCAAAGTAAAAGAAGTATTTCATGAAGGAGCAAGGGATCAATTGTCTCAAAGGCGGCTAAGAAATTGTGTCCATTGAGAACTGAGAAGTAGCCATCTCATTTAGCAATATAAAAGTCACTGGTGACTTTGAAAAGAGCTGCTTGGGGGAATGCTGAAAATGAAAGGGTAATTTCAAGATACTGAATAGAGCTTGAAGGGAAGTGAAGATAGTTAATAAAGACAGTTCTTTTGAGGGATTTGGCATTAAAAAAGAAATTAATGTTTACGGGCTCATGGGAACACACAGGTGAGAAAGAAAACTTTACAGAAAAGTACAGACAGGAAGAAATTGCAGAAGCCATGAAACTGAGTAGGAAAGAAGGGACTATGTTCAGAGCACAAGTGGAGTCATTGCATAGACAATTCACCTACTATAAGAAAAGGAAAGTCGTAATACATGGACAAATCCAGATAACTCAATGCATATGGGGATGAGAACATGTGGATATTCTCCTCTGTGGCTTCAACTTTGTCAGCAAATATGAAGCCCGTCATCAGCTGAGAACAAACTTGGGGAAGGAGGTGTTGGTTTGCGGAAAGTGAAAGGAATTTGAGTCACGTTGGAAAACTGGAGACTGAATTACAGAAGAAAATTCAAATGGATAACTAGAAACCACTAAAGGCCCACTTGGAGTTTGTGTTCGTGAATTGTTTTAAAAAGAAATGGCTAAACATAGTTTGTGTTTTTTTAACCCGCAGCCACATACAGTTGGGTAGAAGAATTGAGTAGGTGTTGAGTTTAATTTAATCGGAAAAGAAAAAATGAGGTTTACAGTGTATACAAAGATGTGACTATAGTGACAGATCATGAAAATTGTGCAGGTCAGAGTCAGTAGACTAAACCATATTGCAATAACAAATAATACATTAATTAAGTTAACATAATAAAGATATATTTCTCGCTCATCTCACAGTTAGGCATGGGTCAGGAAGATCTCTTTGCCACTTCCCTTCCAACAGAGACTCAGGGATGCAGGATGCCTCCATCTTGCAGCCATGCATCCTCAAAATTTGTGCTCAAGGACATATAGGCAAAAGAAAAAATAGTTAGAGAACTCACACCTATTTGTAACAGCCTTATCTCAGAGTGATGCAGTTACTTCTTACACATTCTACTGGCTACCCAACAGCAAGGAGTATAGAAAACACAGATGGGCAAATGGATTGTTTTATGAGCATCACTTGTCTCTTTCACATAAAATAAGCCAAACAGTAAAGGAAATGGCAGTATTATTCCCTATCATCACCATGTTAAGAAATTGATAAGGTGAAATATAGTTCTTTCTGGGTCAGACAATTGTTTTAGGTTGGAATTTGCTCTTGTTATCTAGACAAGATATCTACTTAATTATGTTGGAGATATCTAGTTATCTATGACAAATACCACAAAATTTAGTGGGATGAAACAATCACTTCATTATGTTCATGGTTCTGTGGGTCAGTCGTTTTGAAAATACACACCTCTTCTCTCCTTTACATTATGCACCTCTATTTCCCAAAGAGTGAACCAGTGCAGATTTTAGGATATAGTGGACCCACTCAGACTTAATTCTTGGCTAAAGTTCTTTTTAATGGCTATAAGTTCTTTTCAATCATTATTTTACAGTATTAGAAATGTTTCTAATATGTTGCCACAAGGCTTAGTTTACTTAGGATCATCAAACACATCCAAATCCTTCCGAAAATAACTCCATTGCTGTAAGAGAAAGGACCTTACTATGACATCCAGAATGTTTAGTTGGAGCTATTTCTTAACCATGTTAATTGTAGTCATGCTACTTTTGGTGAGAGTCACCTCCTTTGGAAAACACTGGCCAATGCTGTGAAAATGTTCCTAGGCTTATGCTTAAAGGCTTAGAGTCAGAAGACGTGGAGTCCAGTCCAGCTCCTGCCGAGTACCTGCTAGATGTCTTCTCCCTGGGCTTCCTTCACCTTACTCCTTCATAAGATGAGGAAGAACTCATTGTTCTTTTTTTTTTTTTTTTTTTTTTGGGACAGAGTTTCGCTCTTGTTACCCAGGCTGGAGTGCAATGGCGCGATCTCGGCTCACCGCAACCTCCATCTCCTGGGTTCAGGCAATTCTCCTGCCTCAGCCTCCTGAGTAGCTGGAATTACAGGCACGCGCCACCATGCCTAGCTAATTTTTTGTATTTTTAGTAGAGACAGGGTTTCACCGTGTTGACCAGGATGGTCTCGATCTCTTGACCTCGTGATCCACCTGCCTCAGCCTCCCAGAGTGCTGGGATTACAGGCTTGAGCCACCGCGCCCGGCGAACTCATTGTTCTTTAACATCTCTTTCACTTTTACTCTTTAATCAGTGAATCATTTATTTGACACTTAAGTCTGTGTGTCATCTCAGCTAGAGTTTTTGTTTTGTTTGTTTTGTTTTGTTTTGAGACAGAGTCTCACTCTGTCGCCGGGCTGGAGTGCAAGTGGCATGATGTCAGCTCACCGCAATCTCCACCTCCTGGGTTCAATGGATTCCCCTGCCACAGCCTCCCAAGTAGCTGGCACTACAGGTGCCTGCCACCACACCCAACTAGTTTTTTGTGTTTTAGTAGAGACAGGGTTTCACCATGTTGGCCAGGATGGTCACGATCTCCTGACCTGGTGATCTGCCCACCTCAGCTTCAAAGTGCTGGGGGTTATAGGTATGGGCCACAGTGCCCAGCCTCATCTAGAGTTTTGACTCACTGGAGGATACAACTGGGTCTCCTTGGCACCTTTGCCATTGTCTAAAGTACCCATAGTCAGCATTTTTAAACTTTGACTTACTGGAGGCTTTTATGATTAGTAGAGTTCTTAGAGCAAGAAGAATCTTATCTTTTGGTTGTTTTTAGTTTAGGTATTTTAATGTGCCTATTTTTATATATGTAATTCTTTAGTTTTAATTTTCTTGACTATTTATTTCCTTCTCTGTTCTGTTAGAACTTTGACATGGACCTACTGTGTCAGAGCTTTCTAATGAAGCGATACATTGTCTCACTAACTTGTTTTGCTACATCTTTTAAAGGAGGTAGAAAAGAAAGCTATCTCCGCATAAGAAGTTAGAGGTGAATTTTATGTCAAGCATTTGAGGTAGCATTGACTAGTGTGTACTTTTTATTGTATAGCACTGTCCAACACTGCTAGTAATTTTCCTGACTCCTTAAGGTTCTACATCTTCTTTGGAATCCACCTCCGTCTATAGCACTTTTTACTGCGAATGAGCTTCTTCAAGTGGTTACTGGGGTTTAGAAATGAGAAAGAGTACTGTTACATAACAATTTTACTGAGGGTGAGAATCACATGGACCCATTTTAGTAATCTTGTTTATCTTGACAGTAGCTGATATGCCAGTTTAGATTTTTTTAAATAGGAAGATTTGTAAATATGCCTCCTGTTGTCCAATATGTGCTGCTCTTGCTTTTTACTTCTTGAGTCAGATAGTGAATCGGGATTGAATAGTTAAGCAGGGAGGGACATGGGAGTGACATCAGTTTATCTAGCACATGGTAGAGTAATTAATATGTCAGGTACTTCCATTTCTCCAACTTGGGCATCTAATCCATCCTCAAATACATGTCTATCAAAAGCAACTTTAACACTCCTCATTAATTGAAGTCTACTTTACTGTCATGCCAGAATGTCCCAAGAAAAAAGTATTCCTGGTGCAGGACAGCTGCAGTTGCCAACCAGAATGGGATTTTTTTCTGCAGTACTGCATCAAGCAATGTGAATGCTGCAAACGAAACTCTGGAAACTTGTAAGGTGAAAATGCATTAAGGGTTATGCCATTGTTTTTCTGAAGAAAAATGTATTGAAAAACTGGAGATATACTTCCTAGATTAAATTATCTTCCAAGCCAGTATTATCATATCTAGTCATCTAATAAGAAAGAAAATTGGCAGAGAAAGATGAGATGCATTCTATGCTTATTTGATGGTCCCAGAGGCCAGTCTCAGGCTTCCAAGAATCGAGGAACCCCTGTGGGCTGACTCCCACCTGCCTTCCTGGAACATGGTGGCTTATGTTTGCAGCAAGTATTTGTGTATCATAGTTGTTGGCACCTTTGCTAATGATTGAGTAATGCCTTAATCCAGACAAAGACAAAATTCTAATATTTGAGGCTGGACTTACAGATCCTTAGCAAATCAATCTGAGTACAGTCTGAGTTTGAGTTTAATATAAAGAAGATGCTGCTGTTTGTCTTGCTGCTTCCCACATTGACTTAGTCTGAATAGAAATAAGACAAGGTCCAGGCCAGTGATACTTCCAGTGATTGTTTCCATTTTAGGTGTAACATTCTAAATAAACATTCTGTTTAATAATATAAATTAAGATAGTATGTTAATAAAGAATGTTTATTAATAGTATTTGAGGTGACATAATAAAAGACACAAATACATATTAGTAAATGATAAAAACCAAGTAATGAAGGAAAATGAGATAATTTCACTGGAAAGAACTGGGGACAAGATTAGAAGAAAAAAAAAAGAAAAAAAAAAAGGAAGGAGGTTAAATGACTCATTTCATCAAATGAAAACCAAGTAAGATTATATAAAAGAGATCACTGGAAGCCACCTAACATGTAGATTTTGGGGTGAGACTGATGAACATAATGAGGGCTCATTATAATACTTAGCAGTAAATTGATGGCTTCACTCTCTGTAATTCTGTTACCTTCCTCCTCCTTTACTCTGCCGTGATGCAGAGTCATGGCAAAGTTATATACTTTACTGTGTTGTCACAATGAGGGGCAAATAATAAGGGGTGTACTCAGTAATTATTTCTTGAATGAATGACTTGTGATTTTACTAGCTCATAGTAAAGAAAAAGGTTATTTTTTTTTAGAAAAATAACCTTTATCTTTACTATGAGCTAGTAAAATCACAAGTCATTCATTATTCATATTATTTTTTAGAAAAATGCTATAAACCTGAATGTAAAATTATGTGTTCTTTTAAAATTTTTAAATCAATGGCTTTTCAGGAAAGCCATTGACAATGATTGGGTAATGAGGGGATTTGGGGGTTTCAAATATAAGAGTTTAGTTTAAAAGTTGTACCTTTTTGTGTTTGCATGGAGCTTGGAGCTTCACGCACTGAAAAGTATTCAGTGGCAATTTTTTGATGAAAATGGATTCCTTATTTGCCAAGAGGTAAGTAGGGCAGCTGTTTCTATTAAATAAGGAAGTAAAGTCATCAGAACCATTCTCAAGACTGTGTGGAGTCAGGATCAGAACATGTATTTCTTGATTTTGCCTCCCAGGCTCCTTGGCTTTGCTAGCTGTTCTCAAACTGAGCCTAGGAGGTTCTGGGCTGCAGAGGGTACTGCAGGGCCTGAGAACAGTTCAGCCATCAGGAGTCTCAGTTACTCTGTAGTCCAAGCTGCAGGGCATTGCTGCAATCTTGACTCACTTTAACCTCTACTTCCCAGGTTCAAGTAATTCTCCTCTCTCAGCCACTCGAGTAACTGGGATTATAAGCATGCGCCACCACATTTGACTAATTTTTGTATTTTTATTAATAGTAAAGATGGAGTTTCACCGTCTTGGCAAGGCCGGTCTCGAACTCCTGACCTCAAGTTATCCGCCTGCCTCAGTCTCCCAAAGAGCTGGGATTATAGGTGTGAGTCACCATGCCCAGCCACTCTCTCCTGCTTCTGACCATGCACTTTGCCCTAAATATTTTACATGACAAGTTTCCATAAACATTGTTTGAATAAAAAATGACTATGAACTTAAATATATATATATATATATATATATATATATATATATAAGGTTGGGATAATCAGTACAACAAACCCCTGTGACATGAATTTACCTATATAACAAACCTGCACATGTACCCTTAAAAGAAAAGTTAAAAGTTAAACCTAAAAGTTAAAAAAAAAAAAAGTTTGAAAACTGCTATTCCTCTACCATTTTACTGTGCCTCCTTCATAATATAACGGAAGGCAAAAACTAAATGCATTTCATACCATCGGTGGCTGTGCTTCAATCAAATATTCTATCCATGTACTTCCTGCAGTCATTTTATTGAAGTGTTCCTGGGGGTATGATTTCTACTTAACACCTTAACTTTCTCTCCTGTAGACAAGTTAACCCAACCCAAAAGGTTGGAGGCGATGAGGGTTTATGGTTGCCAGGATAAACTATGTAGGATGCCAAGACATTCAATGACAGAATTATCTGTAATTTTATTGTATTCCCGGGGAAGAACTTTTGCCTTATGGGTCTAGAAATTGTTTAATAAAGGCACAGTGGCCAAATCAAACTCTCAATGAAGGAATCCCATTAAGTATATTGACAAAAGATAAATAAGTGAGCCGGAATCTCTGTCTCCTATCCTCTCCAAAAAAGTGGCTTGCATATATCTTCTAACTAGGCTTCATTTTCTAAAGATATGTAAAAACACCAATGATTATTCAGAAGGCTTTGTGATGAGCATAAATTAAAGCAGTGATGCCTGATGAATTTCTTTGTTCCTTTCAAAGAATGCTGCCACAATGCCTCCCAGATGCCATTGCTCCCAGGAAAGTTCTGTGTGTGTAAAACGATACTCATCTTGCTAGCCCTGACCATTCTATGTCGGCCACCTCCTTTTGTTGATAAACTTTTGTCAAGATGAGTCAATATCACTGACTATGTAAGTAAATGAACTAAGTAAATAGTGTTTCTGATGGGACTAGCAGACATTCTTTCTCCTTTATGTATTTATTTATTATAAATATGTTACTTATTTATGTCAGTAGATAAATAGGTCAAATGAGACAAACTCTATGTATATCAAATGAGTTTAATCCTCAGAAAGTGACCATCTTTTTATGATTTCTAATTGTTAGAAGTTCTTCCCTACTGTTCCCTCCTATGAACTTCCTACAACACCTTTCTTTTTTGTTATGTTATTTAGTTCAGTCTAAATAACACATTTGCCCATTCTAATTCCTCTTAATCTTTCCCTGAAAAATGAAAATCCTAAAGCAGCAGCAGGTGTGTTCCTGTATTCCCCCACCCTACCCAAAGGCCATTACCAACATGCCATCTATATGTACTCAGCTCAGCACTACTGTGTTTCTGTAGCATTTCAGCCAAGGCAGAGAGGTCTCTCCAAAGAAACCCATGGGTTTAGTGTCTATACAGCTTCTAATTCTAACCAAAACCAAACTGATATATATCCAAATATACAAGGCTGTTTCATATCTCATAATGTTTCTTTTTCTAGAAATTACCTTCTACCTCTTGTAATTTACAAGATTCAAATGTTCTTTGTTCTATGGCATTTTTTTACTGACCTCCAAATATAGGAATCATTGACTGATTTCCTTTTTTGCCTTCTCTGTTCTCTTGTTTACATGCCTATTGTCACTTCCCAAGCTATGCTACAAAGCCTTCATTAAAAGATCGAGACTTAACTATTTTTGTGTCCCAGACAACTAGTAGAGGGCCTAGGACAATATAGGAGGTAATTTTAAATTATTTTTGGAAAGACTGAATGAAAGATGCTCCCTCATATTGATCCACTATGCATAATCGGCTTTTACCTTGGGTGCCTTGCATGGGATTTGTGTTGGTCAATCTGTTTTCCCTCTCCATTGCCACCATAATTTCTTCCCACCATTCTCTTTTCTGATCTTTGCTCTGGACAGCTGATTCCTATGGACTGCATTGCCCAGTATCCCTTGTCCTCTGGCTTTTGTTTGGTTTTGGCCAATAAAAGTCACCACCAGAAAATAGTAGGACAGAGGGAAAAATAGGTCAAAGTCTTTCTTACATGCTCCCTCCTTCCCTGCTCTGACAACAACTTCAATATCTGACAGGCAGCCTCTGCTCCATATCTACAACCATCATCAAGCACTGGTAATACTATTTTGTCTCTTATACTTTAAAAGTGGTAACAGCTTCCTGCTCTTAATAGTCTGCGTATTTCAACATACTTTTTGTTGTTCTGTTTTTCCATCGACTCTGCTCATATCTCTATAAGTAAGTTCTTTTCAATTCTATCATCTGAGGGATTTTTCTATCCTGCTAAGCCTCTCAATTTCTTACTAGATACGAAACTCACATCCTGCTGGATCTAAAGTCCTGGCCTAAGGTTCATCCACTTGTTTTAATTCATTGCCTAACTCTTGCCAACTAACCATTTTCAAGGGAAATGGATTCTACTGTCTACCAACCCAGCTCCTGGCCGTGAATGGACTTAGGAGCAGTCTGCATTGCCCACTTGTCTTTGAATATCACCTGACACCTGGACGTCTGCTGCCATATTCTGTCTGTCGCTTTTACATCTCAAGTCACAATGTCCTTAATACATTGTGCATTGTATCTCCTTTCAGAGGCCAGGCAACTGTCAAGGTTCATTTTACCTACTTTTATAATTCCTAGAGTCTGCTTTCTCCAAGTGGAAGTCTTGAGGGCAAAACTTCCTGCGTAGACTTATTTTTGTATCTATCTTAGCTATTGTGATATGTCGGCTTTGAAAAAGAGCCTGAAGAAAATTCTTCTAACATACATATTTTTCCCGTCATGATTAGCAACATCTGAGACTGCCATTAAAAGAGGTTATACTCTCTAAAAAGCATGAATAGAAAAATTATCGCAGTGGTGACTTCCATATCCCCATAATCATTTTTAGGTCATGGTGGCTATTTTTTTCCATGTACTTAGTTTAAGCTAAAAGTAGTTTGACATAAAATTGTTGCCTTACAGTCAGACTTTCCAAATATATATAAAAGAGGCTGCCTGTCCTTGTTTTGTGCCATGGTGCCTGTGCTTTTACGGCTGAAAATAGCATTGGCGTTCATTCCTGGCACATTACACTGCAGGCTTCTATCTAATTTGCTGTCCACGCTCACCCTGAAGTCCTTTTCAGCATTGCTGCTTTCCAAGTATTTTCTTTTCATTCAGTATCTGTGTCTCATACAAAGCTATTCATTTTACATTTTCAAGGTTGACACACACCTTTCTACAATCTCTCTTCTCTCTATTCTGGGTGGTAATTGTGTGTGTGTGTGTGTGTGTGTGTGTGTGTGTGTGTGTGTGTATTTAATTTATATTTTTCTTATTACAAAAGCAATGCAGCATATTTATTATAGGAAAACATTAAAAGAAAAAGGAAGTATAAGACCACCATCCAAAGAATATTAGTAATAAAAAATATGTGCATAATTTTATTACATCTATACTTAAATATATAAATATACAAAAATATCAAACAAAAGTGAGATGACTGTATATATGTTATTACGCATCCTCCTTTTTTATTTAATAATAATCAAGAGTTTTCATAGGTACAGAAACTGTATAAAACCTGCATGTGTACTATTTTTACTAATAGCTATATGTTGACACGTGTGAATACTTCTCAGAGGAAGAAATAGAACATTATCAGCATTCTAGAAGCCTCCTGAGCACATTTTCCTAATTACAACTCCCTCCCTCGTCCTTTGTAATAACGAGTGTATTGACTTTTATGGTAATCACCTTTAACTTTTTTTCATAGTTTTTCCACATATGTTATAGTGTGCGTGCATTTGTACATGTGTGTGTATATTATATATATAATATATATAATTATACATATAATTATATATATATATAAATATATATATAAATTTTATATATATATATAAAATTATCCTGGTGAAATAAATATTTTATCAGCATAAAGTGGTGTTCTATCTCTAAAAATAGTTTTTAGCCTATTTTCTATTGCTAATATAAATTCCGATATTAATATAGATTCATCAGAATATTTTGTTCATATATGTTGTTTCTCTATTTTTTTTGTATTAACCTGTTTTCTCACGTTTTCCGTATGTGATTTGTAAATTGTGTATAGTTGAATGTGGAGATTCTTCCAGACTAATGATTTTTTTGTCTCTTAGTGGAAAAATTTAGTTCCTTCAGTTTCTTCAAAATAATTTTAGATATAATTGAATTTAAATCTATTGGCTTATTTTTGCTTTCTAGTTGTCTTGTATGTCTGTATGTTATTGTTGTTCTTTTTAATTGACCATCTTTTGAATTGAATTAATGTATTTCATCACTCATTTTTCCCTTTTGCAAGTTTGAAAGTTAAAACTTTTGCTTTTGATTTTGTGATTATTATACAAATTACAGTACTTATATTTTAAAAATCTAAAATTAATCAAAACCTTCATTTTCCTTTCATATATAATAAATAGCTTAAATCATTTGAGCTCCATTTAGACTTCCTCCCAACTTGCATGTTATTGCTGTCTAGCACTCTAAGTCTATTGTTAGGTTTTCTTTTTTTAACATCATTAGACCTTATTATTTCTTTTTGATACAGCTCATGGTCTTTCACATTTACTAACACACATATTTAACAATTGTTTTTTCTTCTTACATCTCTGACCTTCCATCTGGGATCAGTCTTCTTTCTAAAGAACATTACTTAGTTCTTTAGAAATGTTCTGCTGGTGCAAACCTCTCTTCATTTTTTTGTTTCTTTGTTTTACTCAAAATGTGTTTTTGGTCCTTACACTGAAAGCTGTTTTTACTGGGTACAGAATTCCTTTATTATATTGAAAATAACTATTCTTTATCATCTTTATCCCATTGTCTTTTTCTCTGACTGATTTTAATATTCTTCTTTGTCTTTGGTTTTCTGCAGTTTTGCTGTGATATATCCAGATGTGGCTTCCTTTGATTGATTTATTTTATTTATTTTGATTTGAATTTGTCTCACTGAGGATTCATTGGACCTCTTGAATTCATTGTTCATGGTTTTTACAAAATCTAAAAAACAATATCTATTCAAATATTATTTTTTATATTATTCTTTCCCTTCCCTCTTGTACTCCAATCAAACATATATTACAATTTCTTATGTCTCATACTTCCTTTTGTATTTTCTCCTTGTCTTTGTGCTGCATTGTGAATAATTTCTTCTGTCTAATAGAAAAGTTTACTAATTTTCTCCTTTGTAGCATCTAAACAAAAGAGAAGAGGTAGCTAATATTAATATGTAGCTAAAAATATTCATTAAATATTAAAATATTTATTAATGGATTTTTTATTTCTACCAGTTTTAGTTCTTTTTGGAGTTGCCTATGTCTATACCTGCTTCCCATCTGAAGATACTTTTTCAAGGTTATATTTGTTTTTGTTAAGGTAAGCACATGTGTTAGTCCATTTTCATGCTGCTAATAAAGACACACCTGAGTCTGGGAAGAAAAAGAGTTTTAATTGGACTTACAGTTCCACATGGCTGGGAATGACTCAGAATCATGGTGGGAGGCAAAAGGCCCTTCTTACATGGTGGTGGCAAGGGAAAATAAGAAGGATGATAAAACCATCAGATCCATGAGACTTATTCACTACCATGAGAACAGTATGGGGGAAACGGCCCCCATGATTAAACTTATCTCCCACTGGGTTCCTCCCACAACAAGTGGGGATTATGAGAATACAATTCAAGATGAGATTAGGGTGGGTGCATAGAGCCAAACCATATCATTCCGCCCCTGACCCCTCCAAATCTCATGTCCTCACATTTCAAAACCAATCTTGCCTTCCCTACAGTCCCCCAAAGTCTTAACTCCTTTCTGCATTAACCCAAAAGTCCACAGTCCAAAGTCTTATCTGAGACAAGGCAAGTCTTTTCTGCCTATAAGCCTGAAAAATCAAAAGAAAGCTAGTTACTTTCTAGGTACAATGTGGGTACAAGTATTGGGTAAATACTGCCATTCCAAGGGGGAGAAATTGGCCAAAACAAAGGAATCTGAAAACCAGCAGAGCAGTCAAATTTTAAAGCTCCAAAATTACCTCCTTTGACTCCAGGTCTCTCATCCAGGTCACACTGATGCAAGAGACGGATTCCCATGGTCTTGACAACTGCACCCCTATGGCTTTGTGGTGTATAGTGCCCCTCCTGGCTGCTTTCACAGGCTGGCATTGAGTGTCTGTGGCTTTTCCAGGTGCATGGTGCAAGCTGTTGGTGGATCTACCATTCTGGGTTCTGGAGTACAGTGGCCCTCTTCTCATGGCTCCACAGATGGTGCCCCAGTAGGGCCTCTGTGTGGGGGCTCCAACCCCACATTTCCCTTCTACACTGCCCTAACAGATTCTCCATGAGGGCTTTACCCCTGCAGCGAACTTTTGCCTGGGCATCCAGGTGTTTCCATACATCTTCTGAAATCTAGGCAGAAGTTCCCAAACCTCAGTTCTTGACATCTGTGCACCAGCAGGCTCAACACCACATAGAAGCTGCCAAGGCTTGGGGCTTCCACCTTCTGAAGCAACAGCCCAAGCTGTACCTTGGCCAGAGTGGCTGAGATGCTGGGCACCAAGTCCCTAGACTTCACACAGCACCAGGATCCTGGACCCCACCCACAAAACCACTTTTTCCTTCCAAGACTCTGGGCCTATGATGGGAGAGGCTACCTTGAAGACGTCTGACATGCCCTGGAGATGTTTTTCCCATTGTTTGGGGGATTAACATTCCCTTTTCCTTACTTATGCAAATTTCTACAGCCGGCTTGAATTTCTCTTCAGAAAATGTTTGGTTTTTTTTTTCTATCCCATTGTCAGGCTACAAATTTTCTGAACTTTTATGCTCTGCTTCCCTTATAAAACTAAATGCCTTTAAAAACACCAAAGTCACCTCTTGAAGGCTTTGCTGCTTAGAAATTTATTCTACCAGATAACCCTAAATCATCTGTCTCAAGCTCAAAGTTCTACAAATCTCTAGTGGAAGGGCAAAATGCCATCAATCTCTTTGCTAAAACATAACAAGAGTCACCTTTGCTCCAACAAGTTCCTCATCTCCATCTGAGACCACCTCAGTCTGGATCTTATTGTCCATGTCGCTATCAGGCTTTTGGGAAAAGCTATTCAGCAAGTCTCGAGAAAGTTCCAAACTTTCCCACATTTCCCTGTCTTCTTCTGAACCCTTCAAACTGTTCCAACCTCTGCCTGTTTCTCAGTTCTAAAGTCACTTCCATATTTTCGGATTTCTTTTCAGCAGCGCCCCACTCCACTGGCACCAATTTACTGTATTAGTCCATTTCCACGCTGATGATAAAGACATACCTGAGACTCAAAAGAAAAAGAGATTTAATTGGACTTGCAGTTCCACATGACTGGGGAGGCCTCAGAATCATGGTGGGAGGCAAAAGGCAGTTCTTACATGGCAGCGGTAAGAGCAAACGTGGAAGATGCAAAAGCAGAAACCCCTGATAGAACATCAGATCTCATGAGACTTATTCACTACCATGAGAGCAGTATTGGGGCAATTGGCCCCATGACTCAAATTATCTCCCACTGGGTCCCTCCCACAACACGTGGGAATTATGGGAGTGTAATTCAAGATGAGATTTGGGTGGGGACACAGAAACAAACCATATCAGAACAGTCTTCTAAGATTTTTATAATTAGTTCATTGTCTGAGGTTTCTGTGACTCTGCTGTCATTTGCCATTGGTGTGGGTTTATTTAAGTCAATCACTCTTGTTTCTTTATGTGCCTGGTAATCTATGAGTATGTGATAGTCACTATTTTTGCAAAAATTTGTATGGATGTATTCAGATTCCTAGAATGGTGCTATCTCTTCCAAAGTGGCTATGTGTGTATATCAGTCTAGAACTTGCGAGCACTACTAATTGGAAAACATTTCAAATCTAGCCACCGATTTGAAATACAAAGACCGATCTATAACACAACTTCTTACCTTTTTTCTTTTAATATTTTTTTCCTCCTCTGCTCAGCACAGAGACAAGTTTCTATAAAATGTTATGTGACTGGGCCCAGGCACATTGGCTCACATCTGTAATCCCAACACCTTGGGAAGTTAAGGAGGGTGGATCCCCAGAGGTCAGGAGTTTGAGACCAGCCTGGCCAGCATGGTGAAACCGCATCTCTACTAAAAATATAAAAATTAGCCGGGGTGCAGTGGCACATAACTATAATCCCAGCAACTTGGGAAGCTGAGGCTGAAGAATCACTTGAACCCAGAAGGCAGAGATTGCAGTAAGCCAAGATCACACCACTACACTCCAGCTGGGAGACAGAGACTCTGTTTCAAAAAAAAAAAAAAAGTTATGTGACTGGAAGTAAAACATAGAGATTAGTTTTCATGTGTCATTGTTCTAAAGCTATGGCTTTTGAAATCCAAGCTTGAAGTGGAGAGGTATCTCAATGAGACTTTTCATCTTGAGCAACCCTTGGAACTAAATTTCTGAACTCCCTCATTTCTTCAGGCCAGTAGCCTTAAGGAATGAAGGCGTTCAAAAATGGCCCTTCAGTGTATCTATGTGTTTATTTTTTTTCCAGCATTTAGCATTTTTTAAACTAAAAGGTTAATACAAATGACATATTCTTGTAATATTAAGAATCAGAAGCAGTTGCACCATCACTTTAAATGGCTGGATATTTAGTCTTGTTTTTAAGCCATCACCATTTGAGCCTTTTTCAAATATGCATGTGTATGTGCTTAATTTTAATATTTACTGCCCTGTAACCCAATTTTACTCTCATGTAATTTCCTAGGTGACAGTTTGTTCATCATCTTCAATTTTAATTCAATAGATAATATTCAAATGCAAACTTTTCAAACTCGCTTTTACAGTAGACCAATCATTACATTTCTTTTAATACCCTGGTATCTCCTTCTCAAAAGAAAGGTTTTGCTACTGTGAGAAGTTTAACATGAACATAGAAGCAAAATGTTTCAAAATACAAGATGCAGCAGAATGAATTTATCCAGACTATGACACTGCAACACCACCAGTGTTGAGTGTGATATCAAGCAGGTATTTCCCCTGCAGTGGCATACCCATGAGTGGAATGTTGAGAGCATACAAATCAGTACATTACCACACTATATACTGGCAATAGTATTCTACAACTTGATGTATGTACGTTATGGGAGAAAACAGAAACAATATTCATGGTGATTCTTACAACTTACTGTTCGAAAATATTATTTGAAGTACTCCAGGCTGGAGTTTGACTAGACTTAATTGATAGAAAATGTAATATAGCTCCACTAGGCAGAATAGATGCAATGATTTGGTGACAGTAAGATATAAAGATCTCTTATAAAGCATTTGAAGACAAGTAGGAGCAGCCACATATATCTCCATATCAAAAGATTCTTAACTTAAATACCTCAAGAAGCAGACTACCAACATATTGTCCTGACGATATACAGGACAATAGGAAATGGTGGGATTTGTACACTGGAGAACATATATACTGCTTAAAAGCATTCAAATTTAATTTTTGGAAATGAACCACTTATCCAAGACACATCTGCAGGCCAGATCTTGTGGTTAAGGAACTAGAGTAACTGACAATGAAGATTTAATAATAACTAAAATATATTGAGCATTTATAATGTCCCAGTGATGAACACTTTCCAAGTGTTAATTAACTTAATCCTCACAATAATCTAAAATATAGGAATGATTGGCATAAATAAGGACAATGATACATAGAAAATCTTAATAGTTAGCTGAAGGTCAGATAGCATGCAATAAAGCTAGAATACAAACACAAGAGCCCCATCTAAGTTCTTATACTAAGTGCATTGTCCCTCCATGTCTTCATAAATAGCTATTCATTTAGACTAAAGTTCTACAAACAGAGGTCATACTGTCTACAGATTTTCTAAAAACTCAGACATACTTCTTATCTCATAAAAAGGATAAATTGTATATGTAAATCATATTGTATTAATATATGTTTTATCGATACAATTAATATATATACATATACACACATATACAATTAGTTCTATATAGGCTGAAATTTTGCATGAGGCAGACCTGCTTTGGTCTCTACTCAAAAATAATTTAGATGTTGAAAAACCTAACAGGTCAAAAAACCAAACAAAATTTTAAAAAGAAAAACTTACTTCAACATAAGATCATATCACCACAAGCTTTCCTCACAATGCGCATTCCACGGATATTGAAAAATAATGAAAATATTCATGCTGAAATGATAACCTTTCTTTTCCTTTAATGAACAGTGAAAAATAGGGCACGGCAGTAAAAAATTATCTGAGTATGGATATACAATGCAAATAGCAATTGAATCAGCATGAATTTTATTTAATTAAAACTAGTTCTTTCATCATCCACTAAATGAAGGGGTTTTTTTCTAAAACAAGAAAATTAAATAGGAATATTTACATCATAAATTGTTCTTCTTCAACTTTTTTGCATATTTCCAGCTATGTTAAAAATGTTTTAAGTCTGTGTAAGTGACTTTCATACATGTCTTGCTATCTATGCATATGCTTTGCTACTGCAAATAATTTTATTACCATCTGAAAATATTAGATTATCCTAGCTAGTTACTTCATAAAATCATAAAATTGCATCTGTGTCCTAAAATTTGTCCTTGTGCCACTTATAGGTTTTAGCATATTCTCCATTTTGTGCTGTGTGGTCTTTTATTTTCAGTATTTATTTAAGGCATAGATAATCAATTCTATCTGCATGATAATTTTTATTCAACTATGTCAGCTTAAAAGAGTAGTAAGAATGGGAGCTGTACATAGAAAAGGCAGGAGACTCTGAGCAGTGTGGTCTTTTAAAAATAAATAAACAAATAAATAAAAATAAATAAAAAAAAATTAAAAAAATAAAAAAAAGGCAGGAGGCAGTAAGAAGTCAGCTTCTTAGAATAAATCCAAGGAATCACAGGAAAAGATATATTATGTTTGATGAATAAAAATCCGTTCTTATAAGTAAATGAAAATGTGTTGGAATGGTCATAATTATATTTTAAATTCTCATATTTGGAATTCCCAATGCATTTCACTGCAGAGAACTAAGCTAACTTTATTATAGACTGCAGAGAACTGAACTAACTTTATTACTCATTATAAAGTCACACATAAAAATCTTAATAAATAGAAGTTATAAAAATTTGTCTTCAGGATTTGCATAAAATCTTGGCATATAAATTACCTAATTGTTTTTTGTACCTCTGTATTTCTTCTAGCTAAGTTATATTACATACGTATCTATTTCATTTATTTATACTGTAAATATATTTTAGATCATAAGTACATATATTTAGATCATAAGTACAATTATGACAAATTAATTGAACATTAAATTAATGAAACCATATTTATAGTTTTATAATATTAATATTTACTTTTCTTTCTGATGCATTATCTCCTGAAACTGTACCCATAGGTGTACTTAGATATTCTCCAAGTATTTATAGATCTGCACAGAACCTTTACATGAAATAGAGCTTTTCTTATTTATAAGAATCCTTTTTATGCAATCACCAATAAATCATTGTATTAAGATGACATGGTTTGGCTGTGCTGACTTCCAAATCTCATCAACAATTGTAATCTGAATTTTAATCCCTACATGTCAAGGGAGGGACCTGGTGGGAGGTAATTGAATCACAGGGGTGGTTTCCCCCATGACGTTCTGGTGAAACTGAGTGAGTTCTCGTGAGATCTGATGGCTTTATAAGGCTTTCCATTGACTTGCTCGCTTGTTCTCTCCTGTCATCAAGCAAGACATGCCTGCTTCCCCTTCTACCATGATTATAAGTTTCCTGAGGCCTACCCAGCCATGAGGAACTGAGTCAATTAAACCTCTTTCCTTTTTAAATTACCCAGTCTCAGATAGTGTCTTTACAGCAGTGTGAGAATGGACTAATACATAAGATTTAGCTTAATGTCTAGCAAAATAGAGAATCTTCGAATTGTGTTTAGTTTATATAATTATAAAATCAATGATAATTGACAATTTATAAATATACTTGTTTATATAGAAACATTACTAATGCAGATATATTTCTAATAAAACACTTATTGATGTTTGTTCCAAATCATTTATAGCATATTATTTCTAATAGAGTATATTTATGCTGTATTACAATGAAAAGGAAATATGTTATTATTTTTGTTTAAATATTACATATGTAATATTGTCATAAATTTACATAAGATTAGGTTAAATATTATTTGGTTTACTGACAAGTGTTTGATATGATTCATATTATTTTGTAAATCCAAAACCTAGAATTATCCTGTTTTACTGGGTTCTAACACTGGAATGACAGATTAGCCTAAACTATCATAATATTTAGAGGTTTTTGATTTGAACTTCAAAAGTGTTTAAACTGTGGGCATATTTTGCTAAGTTCATCAGTAATTTACTATCTTCCTTATTCTTCCTAGTATGATGATAACTTTAGGTTAGGCATTTACCATCATTTTATCCTTTTACACACAAAGACAGTTTTGTCATATGGTTGCACTATAAAAAACTAAACTTGGAAATCTTAGTTATTTGCCCTTCAAATCTTGAAATACCAAATGTACCTTCCTAAATAGAAAAAACAATATTTTTTCAAAACTGTTTTAATGTCATGCCTTTAAAGTGTTCTCAGAACGTTTGTCTGAACAGTAAGAAAAAGAAACATTTAAACCACTGAGAACTAAAATTTTGTCTTGTGAAATTAAAAAACATGGTTTGAACCACGCATAAATTCAACATTGGCATAAAAGGCACCATTAAAACTTTCTAAAATCATACTTTTTAATATGTTAAAATTCATTTTTCTACTGCAGGAACAAAAGAAAAGCAACAAAAAACCCTCACATCCTTTAGTACCCAAACAATTTTATTTCCTTCATCCATTGTATTTCCAAAATAGTTTTCTTGCCTTCAGCTTGACATTTATTTGACTTTTTGATATCTATTTTTAATTTTACCTTAACTTGCAGAAATATGTAATCAGCATAAGTAATCCTCCAAAAGTATCTCCAGTATCTCTCTAATTTAATTAATTTCTCAAGGTATTTAGGGCTTATTTACTTTCTGCTTTGTCATGTATATAATATATATGATTTTACAGCCTTTTCAAAAAATTTTAATGTTACTTATCTTGGTATACGTTGGATGCCCTCCAAGATAACTTAATCTTGTTTGGAAGTCACCTTTTCCTACATTCATGAGTTAATTCATCATTTTAATCAAAGTTCTTATTGAGCACCTATAATCTGCTAGGTGCTGTGCTATGTAGAGGGAATAAAGAGATAAAACAGGCTGGTGTAATAACTTCATTTGTTGAGATTAAGTTTTCATTTTTACACATATGAACAAATAAGGACTGTTTAGGACATAATCAGGCACAGAAATAAAATATTAAGCACCATGAAGGGGCCAGAAAAAAAGAGAGGGCAGATTGTGATGGATTTGTTGGAGAAAATACAAAGGGAGATGGGCCTTGATGTCAGCCTAACGGGTAAGCAATGCTTCTAATTAGAGATGCTTCTCTGGATATTTTAATAGGTTGCCTCCTTTACAAAGTATTGAGAGCAAGCAGGGAAAGAGTCATAACCCCAAACTATAAATTGTGAAGAATGGCTATTATATTGAATTAAGATGAGAGAAGATGAACAAAATCAACATATATCCATCTCCTTAGATTTATGTCAGGCTAGAGATATTTTGACAGTTAAATGTCACAATTCTGAGAAGTGTGTACACCATCTTTTTAACAGAGGGATGAGATGCAGAAGTCGTGACAAGTCTTAGAAGAACCAGAGGAATGGCCCAAGAGAACCTTATCTGATACCATAAAACACTAGGAAAAGTTAAGCAAAACAGGAGTAATTTTTGCTCACATAAATGAGCCTGGATGCGAGCTGGAAACACAGCAGTATGAATTACCTCCTAATCTAGAGAACTACCAATTAGGAAGGGTCTCCATAAACCATACTGTCCTCCTGAATGCCAAAACCAAGAGATGATGTACAATCCAAGTAGAGCAACAAGAATATTTAGTGTGGGAGATTTTAAGACTGCTTGAGGGCAAGCCCACCTCACTTCTGCTACCAGCTCCTGAGAGTTCAGCAAACAGCGACTCCAGATAACATTGCTTCTATTTAGTAATGAGAGGTACCGGCACACAAAAGTAAGAAAAGAACATAAACAAAACACAGATGATAAAATTCTACCAAAAGATCAGATTTTTCTATTTTCCCCCAAAATAGAAAAACCTCAATGCATGTTCCATAAAAATATAAACACCATGACCTCTCTAGAGATTAAAAAAATGTTAAAAATGGTCACAAAGGAAACAGAAAAACTGAAGAGAGAGCAAAAAGAGAGGAAAAAAAGCTAGCAGAGCCCAGGAAAAAAATAGGAGGAAAAAATAAAATCTTTATTAGAGAAAAGAGCTGCTTTGGAAGCAACAAAATACAAAATAAACAAGAGCGAAAACATATTTAGAAACATGGAGGAGAGACTTGAGGAAATTGCACAAAATGAAACAAAAAGAACAAAAATAGGAAAGCAATTAGAGGAGAGATGATTAAGATGTGCAGACAAAGGCATCAACATAGTGATAAAATGTGATTCTGAAGAAAAAATAGAAATATGGAATAGGCATAAAATATTCATCATTACCCAAGTTGTTCTTCAAGCATAAAGACTAAAGATAGGTGATCTCCTGCTTTCGGTAACTAAGGGAATACAGCGCACATGACCCTTTCCTGAAAAAGAAAACTCCATTACAAAACGCAGTCATAAAAAGAAGAATCAAAATTAAAGCTCAATGGAGTAAACATGATAAAGCTACTTACAGAACCGAAGTCTTCAATTCTGAGAAGTACAGATATAAAACAATGCAACTATTATAAATATTAAAATGTTAAATATATATTTAACAAATTTGGGGAGGAGAGAAAACTCTGTGTATCTCTTGTCTTTCACAGTAGGGAATATATAGATAGTGGTTAGTGTTGAAATATGAAGTTTAAAAAGTTCTATTCTTTTAATTTTTCATAACTTAATTATTTGTATTTATAATAATTACTTAGAAACGTTATCATTATAAATAAAATTTCATGCAAAGTTTAGACATTTGCTTTGAAGAACTTATTTAAACAATGTGATAACATTCCATTAAGTTAGCAAAAGAATTCAATAACTGTCACTGGTATTAGACAAATATATGTAAAATGTGATTTGAAAACATCATTTATATAATCAAACTTCATTTCTTTAAAAATCTATGGAAGGATAGAGGGAATTTTTAAGTTTTACTTAAGATGACAGCTATAGAGAAACAAGCAATAAGAATAGGAAAGATTTAGATTAACAACACAGAGACGGAAGAAAGGCATATGAAAAAGCGGCAAATAAAACTATCCAAGTACAACATGGAGTAGATTTTTCCACGACTAAATAAAAATTGTAGCATATTAACATATGAATAGAAAAATGTGGTTTTCGTGGCTTAAAGTGCATGAATTTACCCTTGTTATATAAGAACGCTGGCAAATCATCTTCCTTCAGGTTTTAGTTTTCTTATACGTAAAAATATAATCATTTTGCTTCCATGCTTTAAAAAGTGTGTTTGATTTTAAAGCTATTGCAGGGAAACATTTTTTACTCTATGCATGAAATAAATTGAATATAAGCAAATCTTCTCGTTGGTTAAGTCATAGAGGTGTTAAGGTATATTGGTGTGTTCATATTGAAGAAGGCTAAAAATATGTTTTATTTTAAAATTTATTAGAAATAAGATTGTTGGTTTAAAAAACGCTATTGCTTTGCAGGTAGAGCAGATTTAGTAAGTAAAAATGCACTTTTTCTGTGGCTATTAAAAATACAGCAAAGAGAACTATATGAATGAGCAGTGGTTGATTTTATAAGCTTACAGAAAATATGAACTTTGGAGATTTTAGTTTTCTATCATGCTTTACCTAAGGATAGGACTCTCCTCTCCAAATTTTTAATACAATTTTTTCTGATATATGGGTACCTGGGAAATCAAACATGGATTTAAAAGTATAGAATACCTAATTGGATATTCCATACTAGTTGAATATTAATATTGGACATAATTAAATATCTAATTAACATGATTTGTTTGCTTGGTAATAAAGAATCAACAAATTTTTGTCATTTAAGAGTTTAATTTTCTCTGCAGTTATTATAAACAATTTAAAACATAACAAAAAAGCTGAAGGAATTGTTTCTACCATCTAGATTTTACAATCAACATTGACTACACTTTTTTTCACATAGTTATTCATCTATCCATTGTCTATTGATCAACCATCTTATTTTTTAGCCATTTTAACTTTTGCTCCTAACACATCACTGTGCATGTCACTTACTAGAGTTCAATATTGTTTAGTTCTTTTTTTCTTTTATGTAAAGTTTATATACAATAAATGCACAAGTCTTAATTGTGTCATTCATTGGCTTTTGATAAAAACACACACCTTTGTAACCCAAACCTCATCAAGATATAAAACATTCCATCATCCCAGGATGTTCCTTTATGCCCCGTTTCAGTCAATCTGTATCCCCACAGCCATCCCTCAACAGCAACCACTGTTCAGACTACACATCACCATTGATTAGTTTTGCCTTTTCTAGAACTTCACAGGAACAGACTCACGTGTTAGGCTTTGGTAGACGGCTTCTTCACTGGGTGATAAGATTTTTAAGTAACATCCATTAAGCTCTTTTTTCTTATGTCAAATGAACTCAATATTTCAATGAAAGCATAAGAATGAATAAAATATTTATTTTGTTTATTTCCAAGTTTAATAGAATCTTGATATAACACATGAAAGAGAGGATGAGTCTGTGTACTTTCTGAAATCTTTTTACCAGTGGTATATGTCCCACACTTGAAGAAATATGAAAAAATTTAGTTTTGAATCCTGACTGTATTCTCCCGTTATTCTGTTGGTAGATGAGTTACTTAGCTTTCATTGATCTCAGTTTGCTTAACCATCACTGGGATATTAAGATCTGCCTCATAGGGTTATCGTGCAGAATAAAGGAGAAAACTTACATAAAGTGCTTAATGTAATTCCTGGAACATAGGCAGGATGAAATAACTGATAGTGATTCTTATTATAATTAGAAACCCATAACATGGTTCTTATGTTTCACTGTTCTAAGCAAATTAACACAGTTAATACTTACAAAATCTATGAGGTAGACACTGTTATTATCTCAGTTTTTATACTATGAAACTAAGATATAGAGAGCTTTAATTACTTTTCCAGAATATACACAAAGTGATAGAGCAAGTTTCACACTGAAGCAGAGTTCTCCAAACCTCTTAGTCATACTACCTGTTGGTAGTCCAGCAGTGCTCTGTAATAAACTGGTGTGGAGAGTAATAGAAAAGTAAGAAGTGTGAGTAGCAGCAGTAGTACTAGTGTTGGACTAATTAGGAGAAATGGAAAGAATCAGGACACTAAATCTCAGAGTGAAGTAAGAAGGAGACTCTACAAACAAAAGGGAATGAAGAGAAGGAGGAAGAAGAAAAGGAGAAGAAAAATAATGAGGAGTGGGGAAAGGATGAGGGAGAGGAGGAGAGAAGCTATAAGGTCAACTTTAATTATTTGCTAACTTCCCTGTCTCTATTTCTAACAATAAGTTCATTCTTTAAGGAAAGACTAGTGTTGGAAGTTCCCTAGGTCACAGGATAGTCTTCCTGGAGCTGTCAAGTTAAAGCAACTTTACCTTCATAGGCTTCAACATGCTAGTCAAGAGGGCATGGAAATTCTGAAATTATCCACTGAAAGAAATAGATTTTGTTAATTTATCTACCCCTTCTTTGTCTTTTAATGTAGTTTTCTGATTGTATAAATAGAATGTGCTATTTATAGAAAAACTTCAAGATGTGGAATAAAACAAAGTTGAAAAATGTCATTCTTATATTGTCAGAAGATAATACTTTAATTATTTTATAAATATGTATGTTGTAGGTATCTATTGCAGCTTAACAAATTATCCTATTATTTACTTGCATAAAACGATAGCAGTTATTTTCTTAAGTTTCTAGGGATTGGGAACCTGGGCATGGCTTTAATGGGTCCTCTGTTTCAGGATATCTCACAAGGCTAGAATCAAATTTCAACTGGGGCAGGATCCTTGCAGGCTGTTGGAGTGAGGACCTCAACTCCTCATGAGCTGTTGGCCAGAACTTACCCTCAATTCCTTGTCACAGGAAATTCTTCAAGATGCCCACTTGCTTCATCAAAACCTTCAAGAGAATTTACAAGCAAGATGGAAGTCACAGCTTTTTGTAAGCTAATCACAGGAGTGAGATTCCACCACTTTTGCTGACTCTTATTTATTAACACTGAGTCACTAAATCTAGCTCACACTCATGGGGCAATGGATTACAAAAGAGAATAAACATTAGGAGGTGTGAAGATCATTGAGAATCATCTTGCAAGTCTGCCCACCTTATATATAACCTTTACTTAACTTTTGTATAACTGTTTTTTCCTTGGTAAAATGAAGTACACAATTAGAGAGGTGAGCAAACAGTTTTACTCACCTCTTTAATTATTCCCTTATAATAAACTCCTAAAAGTGAAATTGCTAAGCTACAGAATACATGCTCTTTTAATAACATCATCAAATTATGTTTCAACAAAGTTATGTTACTTTATCTTCTCAGCAGGGAATGACAATGTATTTCCCAAAACCTCACCAATCCTTAACAATTTCATCTTAATTGATGATAACTTGAACATCAAGAAACTTGCATTTTCATTTAAATTTATATATTCTTATTGTTGGCGCTGAACTTTTTAAATATCCTTATTGATAACATAAATTTTTCTTCTGTAAATTATCTATTTCTATTCTTCCCCATTTTTAAGAGGGACATATTCTTTGAATAATTGCTTTGTAATTATATATTTTTTATTTTATTTATGTATTTATTTATTTATTTATGAGATGGAGTCCCACTCGTGGCCCAGGCTGGAGTACAGTGGCACAATCTCGGCTCACTGCAACCTCCACCTCCTGTGTTCAAGCAGTTCTCCTGTCTCAGCCACCTGAGTAGCTGAGATTACATGGTGTGTGCCACCATGCCTAGCTAGTTTTTCTATTTTTAGTAGAGTTGGGGTTTCACCATGTTGACCAGGCTGATCTCGAACTCCTGACCTAGTGATCTGCCCACCTCTGCCTCCCAAAGTGTCGGGATTACAGGTGTGAGCCAACGCACCCAGTCAATAATTATATATTTCTGTAATGTAAATGCCTCTGGAAATGTTGCTGCATTGAGATTTTAGCAGACTTTCAGCCAGATGGGAGAATTTATTCCCCGTATGAGAACAGGATGCTGAGAAGGCTGAGGATTTCATTCTTTCTCTCTGGAAAAATGAAATTGTGCATTTGACCCCATTCTTGAAAGACAGACAGGGACGCATTGATTACCTACCTGCTAAACCATACCTAATGAGGGCTTTTCAAGGGTTTCTGGGCTCTAGCAACAAGCTGAGTGAAGAGCATCAATGGCATAGCCATCTCAGGAAGTGCTTTACCGATGCAGAAAACATAAGCAATTGGAGAATTACGTGGTCTGTGAATGCCTGAAAAAGGTATTGCCAACCAGGAAAAACAAGACAGATGAAACATCTGAGAGCTGAAATGATGTTCAAAAAGGGCAAAAATGGGATCAAAGAATAGAGAAGTGGGCTACTTAAGAACCCATCTCAAAAATACGACCCATCTTTTTTGACAATCACCTTGTGTACAAATGGCCCAGAGTGTGTATGTAAAGTTGAAGAAGCTTGTGGCCCACTGTGCACTTTCCAAGAACAAGAGTTTCTCTGCTCATCTTTGTATGCAGAGTGTTAAGTACAATGTCAAACTGATTAATAGGTGCTAAAGAAATATTACTAGTTTAAAGAATTAAAGTAATAGCACAGTCAGGAAGAGGTACAGGTGTGTGCAGTGATGACACATGGACGTGTGGGGAAAAGAAGACAGAGTAATTGTTGGTGAGGGAATGGCTCTCAAGGCCAATCTTACAACCTGACAATACAAGACGAGATTAGCAGCTAGCCAACTTCTAGTTGAGAAATCCATGAACCAAGAAGGTTAGGGTTGATAGGTGCAGGAAGCCACTATGGCACATGTTTATCTATGTAACAGACCTGCACATTCTGCACATGTATCCTGGAACTTAAAGTAAAATATAATTTTTTTAATGAAAAGTAAAGATTAGAAAAACAGATGCTAAGAAACAATAAAGGGATACCTTGGTATTTGACTAAACACCTGCTTCAGCCAGAATGAGTCATAAATTTTAGAATCTATAACAGGAAGAACTTTTCAAGTGGATTAGTCATTCATTTACTTATTCAATAACTATACATTGAGCATCCAGTATGTGATGAAACATGCTACTCACTAGGTGTATGATGATGAATAAATCACGTGCTATAACTTCAAGAAGCAAACAATCACAACTAAGCTTAAGGCCATGATGAGATAAGGAGATAATTTTAAAAGAGCTCCAGCAAGGAAGCCCAACTCAGCCTTGGAAGTGATGAAGGCCTCCCAGAGATGTGTCAACTGGCTTTTTTCTTTCACCATGGAATCTCCAGTACCTAGGAGGGTTCCTAGTAAATAAATAGTCATTAAATAAAAGTAAATGAACAAATGATGCTGTTATCTTGATTATAAATTATGGTTTAGTGTGAAACGTTTTCAACTCCAGATTGGTTTCTGGCTAATATTGTTGTATCTATTGGCCAACTTCCTTGCTTGCCAATAATTTGTGGTCAGCAAATAAAAATCAGTGTTAATATTAGCCTATGTTAAACACAATTAAGAAGGAAAATCAGCAAGAAATAATAATGTTATGCTTTCCAAAATCAAATATTTTTCTTATATTCATACAGCATTCTCAACCAGGGGCAATTTTGCCTCCCAAGGGATATTTGGCAATGTCTGAAAACATTTTTGATTGTTGGGACTGGAGAAATTCTACAGACATCTTGTGGGTAGAGACCAAGAATGCTTTAAACATACTACAATGCACAGGACAGCCCCACAACAACAAAAAATCACAGCTCCAAATGTCAGTATTGTTAAGATTGAGAAATCATGGATTTTCAGAAATCCCACTTTGTGCTTATTTGGCACAGTCCATCTAAAGATGGTTTTATCTTTGAACTCTTAAAACACTTCTAGCTCTCAAAGTCCAAGTTTAATTACAATGAATGTATTTGGCTCCCTAGTAAAACAAAATACAGTAGGAAGCATGAAGGATAAAATGAAGTTTGGCTCTGGGACAAAGGACATATGAAAGGTTAGCCATTTCCCTGCTGCTAAAAACGAGATGAAATATTACAGCCAACTTTTCTCTTGTTTTCTTTCCAGAATGAAGCCTGGGAAAAATATTAACAAGTAGAAAATGGTTGTATCTGGCATTTCTCCTGACTTATTCCTCATTATTTGTATTCATTCCTGTCTTGTTCTTTATGTCTTCTCTTCATGTGTGATCAGCTCATCCATAAAGCGCCCCATTGTGTATTTTGCCCCCTCGTCCCCTACTGTTTCAAAACTGCCTTTCTCTTGGTGTCCTGTTCCTAACCACTTGAGAGAGACCCACTTGAGAGAGACTCACTTCAGTGGCAATTGCTGGAAATAGTTTTGATGTTACTACTTGAAAACTATATTTTCATTTTTAAAAGGATGACATATGCTTAACCCAAAGTAATTGATTAATAATGGTAGGATTTCAAGCAGAGATTTACAAGAGCATGGCTTTAACTTTGCCTTGTTCTTTAGGATTGACCTTCTGTGTAAACTCTAACTCTATAAATGTAAGATACTGTAAAAAATGTTGGTCTTCATCCTTGGCAACAGTACTGGTTGCAGTTAACCACAAGTAGTGGTTAAAGTACTAAAAGAATTCCATACTTACAGATGTATAGCTACTGCCCTAAACCTCCTAAATGTGTGGAATTATCACTGTTGACCCAGCCCCACTGCAGACCTTTCTCCATCTGCCCACAGTCTAGCAACTTCAGGGTAAATGCCTGCCCCTGTTGGTGCCTTCCAGCTCCGGCAGCTTCTGCTCTGATTCACAAGCTCAGCTAGTCCCCTGTCCTGGTTGTTGAGTTATTTGAATAGTGCCTTGAGTACATCTCCAGCTACCACTACTGTTGCATTGTTCTCATTATCATTATTGTTGGTAAAAGTGGAGCTTATCTTCT
Source organism: Sapajus apella (assembly GCF_009761245.1). NCBI lineage: Eukaryota > Metazoa > Chordata > Mammalia > Primates > Cebidae > Sapajus > Sapajus apella. The sequence continues at coordinate 6,056,926 of NW_022436981.1, read as the reverse complement.
TAGACACCATTAAGTAAAAGTAGGTGAAAGCTTCTTTTCCTTGGTATTTGGGTACTTGTTTGAATGTTTTCAAGAGAAACAGAGGACTTCAGCTATGAACCAAATTTTGGCATCTCACAATAAATCTTCTTAAAGGTTTAAGAATTAAATAATGAAACACACATACATGTAGCTTTGCTTAGGAAAATTAACTATAGTAAAATATCCATTCCCAAATATGTCACCATTCTGTTTGTGTCTCTTTTAAAGGTGAAATATATACATAATGGTATAAGTTAAGCATACATTTCTGACTCATAGGAATAAGAAATGTAGTGATGTGTACATGAAGAAAAAATAATAAATGAGGAAATGAGGAAAATGAAACAAGTAGTTTAATTCTAAGGGTACTAAAAGCATATAATAAGAGATTATATTATAGAAGCATGTAAAAGGGGGAATGACATCATTCAACTTGCAAGCCATAAAATTCATTTAAAATATTTCTTCAATTTCAAGACTCTAAAGATGCTTTAATATAAGTATCATTATAATTTAAAAATCAAATCAATACAGAAAGTAAAAAGACAAGTGTAGACATTAATTCCGAGTCTCATCACTTAGAACCATCATCACTAACATTAGGTGAACATCATTCTAGATGTTCCCCAATTAGCACATAGGCAGAAAAAAGGATAGATGAATAAATGTCTAAATATCTAAAATATCTTAGATATATAAGATAGATAATAGATTGATACAGAGCATAGCAAATTTTATTAAAATGATTATATGGTGTTTAATTTTTTAAAAAGCAAAGGAATTTTTGAAGCTAAAAGACTGCTAAACTTTATACAATGTTCAGAAAACTAGAGGGATATTCATTTTCTATGGATAAGGGAATAAGATTATGCAAAACATTTGGAGATCATACAGTTTTAAAAAATATTTGTTTCCCTTTTTCTGATCACCCTTATTTCTTCCTTATAAAATATTTTGAAAAAATTAGTGTACTTTTTATAGTACCCTGTTTCCCAGTTCCTGATCTTTGTTAGTTATTATATAACTTTTTCTAACATAACCATTATCCTCCCACTTGCTTAATTTAAGCTCTACCTGTAAATGGAGCCCACACCAATGTTCAGCCTTTTCAGTGAATTTATATACAATTATTCTGCGGTTTTGTGATTGACTCAACAACTGTGCATCATCTATCGACTTCCTATAATGAACTGTGAAGATTTAGCTCACTTATACCATTTCTACCACGCGTGTTTCCCTCCCTACATCCTCTCGTTATGGTTATATCATCATTTTTTAAATCAGTGTTCAGTTCTCACATTAATATGACTATGCAAATATTTTTCAAAACTGGGCTATTATTACATTTCTTTCCTACTCAGCTTATTTTCTCAAGTTAGTAATTGCCTTGCTTTTCTGTTAATAACCCTAATTCTTCCCAAAGTCAGTATTAGTTTTCATGTCAAGTTATTGGTTAGGTCCATTTGTTCCTCCCGGAAACATGACTGCTGGAGCCCTGTAGTCTCTCGAGCCAGTCATCTATTCACTCTCTAAGTTTGTTGCAGTATCTTCTACTTTGGAATTTCCTGCAGATTTGATTCTGAGGATCCTCTTTTTCTATGTCCAGTATTGGTGACCAAGTTTTCCAAATCGCATGTCTTCTTATTTACATGGAGTGTATTCTGCGTAAGGGAACATAGGAAGTAAATTTTTAAGATCTCATGTATCTGAAAATGTTTTTATTCCATCCTTACACCTTAAAGATGGTTTGGCTGGGCATCAGAAACTTCTTTCGAAATTTGGAGGCATTTACCCATGATCTCCCAGCTTCCACAGTTTAGCTGCTGTAGTACCAGGTGCCAATTTGATTCCCTAAGTTTTACAGGTAACTTTTTCCTACCTCTCTTAAACTCTAGTGTTCTGAAATTTCAGGTTCTGAACTGGTGCAAGTATTTTTTTATTCTTTTGCTGGGTACACAGTACACAGTAGGCCATTTCAATTTGGATGACCTTCACATACAATTCTTCTAGAGTTTTTTTTTTTTTTTTTAATTTCAACTATCACACTTTCAATTTCCAAAGAGCTCTTGCCTGTTTCTTATTTTTCCTTTTTTTAAATCATCTGATCTGGTTTTATGAATTCAATCTCTTTTCTTAACTTTCTGAAGCTATCATTTATAGTTTTTATGTTCTTTCTGTTCTTTCCAATGTCACACTTTTCTCTAAGTCCCTTTTCCCATTTGTTTGGATTTCGGTGTTCCAACTTCAAGGGTGTCCTTAAATATAGTGTGATCCCTTGGTGTCTGGTGTTTTGAAACCATGATGGAAGCTATGGGCTTCTTATGTTTGGGTGTAGCTGGCTGGCAGCCTGCATGGTACAGTGAAGTAGTTGACACCAGACCTTTTGGGCCAATCAGTTTTTCTAGAGCAGTGGTTCTCAAATCTGAGGTTGATATTCACACCTGAGTAATTCAGAATCACTTGGATGTTTTGTTAAAACAAAAATTGCTAGGCCCCACACTTGGATGTTTTGAATCAGTGCAGAGTCTGAGAATTTGCCTTTGTAATAAGTTTCAGGTGATCCTGGTGTTGCTGGGCCTGGGGTCACAATTCAGAATGATTTGTCTAGAGAAAACTTAATCCAATTTCCTGCCTAGTGGGAAAACACCTGTTACCAAGAGCAAAAAACAAAGCAATCAGACTGGGGATCTCATTCTTTGGCACTGTGTTTCCTCTAAAACCTTCAGTTTCAGGAAGATTCTCATTTCAGACCACCACTGTACCTCATGTCCTGCAAATCACAGGTCTCTAGTAATTTCATCAGAGTAGAAACCTCATCCCACCCATGGGTTTAACTGCTTCTTAAGAAGATTTCAACTAGACCTGGTCTTCTCAGGCAAGCCTCACACTCTTACCTCCTAAGATACAACTTGCCTCCAATTCCTGCATTTTTCTAAGATTCTGCAACTTGAATCCTTATTGGCATCCTTCCATTTAGGCACTCAGGTTTCATCTTTTCCCATGGTTAGTCAATTACTGTGCTTCCACCTGCTTTCTACTTTCCCACTTTGTTAACACTTCATCTAGTATTGTCTCTTATTTCCACTTTCTTTTTTGTGAAGTTTATGCTTTTCTGAAAGCTACCTTATCTTAATGGGGCTCCAGGAAGGGGCAGACTTAAATACATGTGCTCAATATGCTCTGTATTATTAGAAATCTCCTTTCACTTCTTGCCTTCCCATTCTCTTCCTGTAGTTTCCTTTGGCTACAAGAAAACTAAGTCATAAACAACAGATGTAGCCATAGGTGTGTCTCTTTTATGGGAACAGCTTTCTTTTATCCCAGCTACATCCATATGCTCAGATTGGGCTCTCACCTTTAAGGCGAATGTGACCTCCTTAAGGTTTTGAAAAGAGTTATGGGTCACCTTTTTCAGACCCTTTATTTACTTTGGTCTATATTTGAGAGTACTTGATTCATAGTTTATTATTTAGACTGTGGATAGGCTCATATTTTATTTAGAGTAAATTTTTGTTGTAATTCTCATTTGCTGTCAATATTGGTAAATTTCATGGAAAAAGACTGGAGTCTAAATTGTATTCTGCCATCTGTAATTGAAACTTTCATTTCTAAAAATTTTAAATGCCCTGAAGTTTTATTTATGCTAGCTTGAGGTAAAATGAAAAGTAAGTACTGGGAAATTCTTCAAGCCCCCTAAAATATTTCCTCCTAATAGTTATGCAATTTTAATTTTTTTTTGGAGGGGTCATTTTTTAAAGACTTTTACACCATCAAAATTTAACCTGAACCATGTAATGTACTACTTTGATATTTAAGTTTATTCATTATTGAGTTTAAATATAATATTACTTTATATATACACATATATGATAGGGAGTAAGTATAAATTTTAAAAATCTTTATAAGGATAAGCCAATAAAAATATAACAAATAATTTTTCAAATTTTCTTGTGTGATGCCTGCTAGCATTAGATATTAAAAGACATTATCTAAACCAATGAATGCAAAAATGGATTTCAACCAATAAATGCACATTTGATAGATTTGTTGCCCCATTTGTGTTCCCTTGCCATAACCAGGTAACTAGAAGAAATATACAAGAGGAAAACACAAATATGTGAAATAAAACAGGCTCCTAAGGTACTCCTGAAATCCTGAAGTTTAGGTAATGAATCGATGATCAATAACTCCAGTTTTATTTTTAATTTTGTCTACATTTAAGTTGTAGTCCTTTCTCTGTTTTGTATTGTTTTCCTCAAGAGCCAATGAAGTTTTATGAAGCAAGAATTTTACCAATGTTAGGTGGAATTCAAACCATGAGAAATAAATAGTTCTGGATTATTATTAAGTGTATGCAATATGTCAGAAACTGTATTTTTGCTAATAGGGAGTTTGCAAGTTAATCAGTAAAGGAATTTAACAAAGAAATAAATCACTGCAGGTTTAGAACAAGAAGTAGAGAAATCAGTGACTAATATATACCCTATTATTTGGAATGAATAGGTTATATAATTTAATATAACATATGTCATCACATAGCATTTTCCTCTTCCTCTCCCATTTTCATTATAATGTTTTCCCTGACTGGGTCTTGAAGTCTTGTTTGTATTTATAGAGGATCTTTATCTTCTTTGAGTTTTCGAAGACATATTTTCCTGTCCACCTTCCTACCATCTCAAAACTATTTTTTTAATAAATGCTATTTGAGACTTTGTTTTCATATGATTCAAAAGGGATTGTATGAAAAGTAAATGATTCAGGGTAGCACCTAGTTCATTAGGCTAGAGGGTGGCCAACAGCTCATTTACAAATCCAGGCATATCTTGTTTTATTGTGCTTCAAGTCATTGCACCTAGCAGATGCTTTGTTTTTTACAGACTGAAGGTTTGTGACAACTGCACCCAGCAAGTATATCAGTGCCATTTTTCCAACAGGTTGTGTTCATTTCACATATCTGGGTTATATTTTGTTAATTCTCACACTATTTTAAAACTTTTCAGTATTTTTATATCTGTTGTGGTGATTTGTGATCAGTGATCTTTGAAGTTACTACCATAATTGTTTTGAGGTACCACAAACCACACCCATGTAAAATGTCAAACTTAGTAAATGTTGTCTGTGTTCTGACTGCCCCATTGACCAGCCTTTCCCTCATCTCCCTCCCTCTCCTTGGTTCTCTGTATTCCTGACATACAGTAATATTAAAGTTAAGCCAGTTAGTAACCGTGCAATGACCTCTATGTGTTCAGTGAAAAGAAGAATCACGCGTCTCTCACTTTAAGTGAAAGCCAGAAATGATTAAGCTTAGTAAGAAAGGCAGAACAAAATGAGAGGTAGGCCAAATCTAGCGCTCTTGTGCCAACTAGCCAAGTTGTAAACACAAAGGAAAAGTTCCTAGAGGAGAGTAAATGTACTGCTCCAGTGACCTCATGAATGATAAGACAGTGAAACAAGCTAATTGCTGATGTGGAGATCATTTTAGTGATCTGTATAGAAGATCAAACCAGTCACAACATTCCCTTAAGCCAAAGCCTAATTGAAAGCAAGGCCCTAAATTTTCAATGTTAGGAAGGCTGAGAGAGGAAAGGAAGCTGCAGAAGTTTGAAGCTAGAAAACATTGATTCATGAGGTTTAGGGAAAGAAGACATCTCCATAATACAAAAGTACAAGATGAAGAAACAAGTGCTGGTAGCAAGCACAATCACAGGTGCTGCAGCAAATTATCCAGAAAATCTAGTAATATAATGGATGAAGGTGGCTACACAAAACAACAAGTTTTCAATGTAGATGAAACGCCCTTATATTGGAAGACGATTCCATCTAGGACTTCCATAGCTGGAGAGGAAAAGTCAATGACTGGATTTAAGGCTTCGAAGGACAGGCTCATGTTAAGGGCTGATATTGCTGGTGACTTTAAGTTGAAGCCAATGCTCATTGATGATTCCAAAAATCCTAGGGCCTTTAAGAATTATGCTAAATCTACTCTGACCATGCTCTATAAATGTAACAACAAAGCCTGGATAACAGCCTATCTGTTTAGGCACAGTTTCTGAACATTTTAAGCCCACAGCTGAAAGCCACAGCTTAGAAAAAAGAGTCCTTTCAAAATATTACTGTGAATCAACAATGCATCTGGTTACCCAAGAGCTCTAGTGGAGATGCACAAGGAGATGATTGTTGCTTTTATGCTTGCTAACACAATATCCATTCTGAACCCATGGATCAAAGAGTCATTTTGACTTTCAAGTCTTATTATTAAGAAATACATTTTGTAAGGCTCTAGCTGCTATAGATAGTGATTCCTCTGATGAATCTGAGCAAAGTACATTGAAAACCTTCTAGAAAGGATTCACCATTCTATATGCCACTAAATCATCCATGATTCATAGGAGAAGGTGAAAATATCAACATTAACAAGATTTTAGAAGAAGTTGATTTCAACACTCATGGATTTGAAGGGCTCAAGACGTCAGTGGAGGAAGCAACTGCAGATGTGGTAGAAATAGCAAGAGAACTATAATTAGAAGTGGAGCCCGAAGATGGGACTGAATTGCTGCAACCTTATGATAAATATTCAAGAGTTGAGGAGTTTCCTCTTAGGAATGAGCAAAGAAATTGATTTCTTGAGATGGAATCTACTGGTAAGGATGCTCTAAACATTGTTGAAATGACAACAAAGGATTTAGAATATTATATAAACTTAGTTGAGAAGGCAGTGGAACTGTTTAAGAGATTAGCTCCAATTTTGAAAGAACTTTTACTGTGAGTAAAATGCTATCAAACAACATCACATGCTACAAAGAAATCTTCCATGGAAGGAAGGGTCAATTTCTTGTTGTCTTATTTTAAGAAATTGCGGCAATCACCCTAATCTTCAGCAAACACCACGCTGATCAGCCAGCACCATCAACATTGAGGGAAGGCCCTTCACCAGCAAAGAGATTATAAATCATAAGGCTCAGAAAATCATCAGCATTTTTACCAAAAAATATCTTTAACTAAGATATGTACATTTTCGGACATAATGCTATTATTGCTTAGTTAATATACTATGGCATAGTGCAAAGATATTTTTTATATGTACTGAAAAAACAAAAAATGTGTGACTCATTTTACTATGATGCTCAGTTCTTTGTGGTGGTCTGTAACTGAACCTACTATATTATCAAGGTATACCTGTATGACCAAATGAATCTTTCACATTTCTTTGTGGAAACAGAGCCAAACATTTCTTGCCATTAAATTCTAGATGCTGAAAAGTCTTGAAGCCAAGAAACAATGTTATCATTCATTCTGAAACATGTCATCTATGACTTACTTATATGTTCTTCATATTTTGTTTCCCAAATGCACTTACATCAAATGGGAACATTCTTAGAACCAAGAGTTCTTGATTTTTCCTATTAAGCAATATATTTTCTTTTAAATTAGTATTATTACTAAGATCTGCATTGCGATTTATAGATAATAGGCCCCCTAGTAAATGTTAGTTTTCTTTTTAAAAATTTCTTTTATTAGTTAAAATCATTAAACTCCTATATAAAAAATGAAATCATCTGTCTGTAATATTTTGACTTTTTCTGAGGTCTTTTTAAGGAGAATCCTTTGGAAATGTTTTCAAGATCTTTTTAAAAATACACAGTTGCTCCTAAAACTTCAAGAACAACAGAGCTACAAAGTGCAATTTCAAGTCTTCATATCTACAAGTGATATTTTTGCAACTTTGTCATGAAAACTTATCTGTCTTTAAGTATATACCAGTTAGTTTCATTTAAAAATAAAGCTAAATTTAATAGATGTTCAGGGCATTCAAATTTGCTTACCGAAGCACTAACACTAAGGAAAATTACACTGAGGAGTATTTTTTATTTGAAAACATTTTTCCCATTTGTACCCAATTAAAAATGCACAAAGTGGTAAGAGGAAAAATGAAGAGAAAATATGGCTCATGAGAAACCTGAATGAAGGCCAAGTATTTTCCAAATAACAACCGGCAGGAACTCTTTTATAAATATAAATATGTAATGTCAGTTATCAGTATTGTACTGTCATACCCCAGAAAGTATTTTATTGCCAAAAAACCCACTTGAGTGTGCTGTTTTTTAATCGTTACAATACTCTCCAACAGAGCAGCGATATACTTCATAGAAAATAAAATGTATTTCAACTAAACTTTACTACTGTAGTAGAGTATCTTCTGCTAATTATTGCAAAGTAATTGCGGCTCTCAAGCAAGCAAATACACTATTAAGCCGAATGTGAAACTTAACGTTTGGTGTAACTGTAATAGGATTAAACCACTCATTACCAAGATGAAGCTACTTTATGCAAAAGTTCTCTTGCAGGTACCAACATTTAGATAACTGGCACATAGTTCAGAAATACCTTTGAAACATTTAGAATTGTAAGTCTATCCTTTTTTCTAAAAGGAAAAAAAAAGTCTTCCAAGTAGTGACATTTAATATATTACTGTCAGTCTATGGTAGACATTTGTACTATGCAATTTCCCACCCCTAATAGGCAGATCCATATGAGGTTCTGGCCAATAAATATGAGCAAAGGGGATCTGTCTGTCACTTTTAGGTTGAAACTGTGGAAACTTACATGTGATTCTCCAGTCTCGCTCTTGTTCTCCTGAAACAGATGTAGAGTTCAAAGTGCCTTAATGCAACCGCCTTTAAAAAAATATATGGTAATAACACTTACCATGAGATGCATCCTCCTAACAAATGGTTATGTGCGTAATACAGTATCATTAACTATATGCACAATATGTTGTATAGCAGATCTCAAGAAATTATTCATCTTGCATAGCTGAAACCTCATACCCATTGAACAGCAACTTCTCATTTCCCATTCCTCTCTTCCAGTCCCTGCCAATCACCATTCTACTCTCTGCTCCTGAGTTTGAGCATTTTTGATAATGCTTATAAGTGGAATCATGAAGTATTTATCCTCATGAAATAGCATTACCTTCATGCAACAATATTATCCTTTATACAATAGCACTTTTGCATAAAGTAGTTTCATCTTGGTAATGAGTGGTTTAATCCTATCACAGTTATGTCAAAACCGTAAGTTCCACATTCGGCTTAATAGTGTATTTGCTTGCTTGAGAGCCACAATTACTTTGCAATAATTAGCAGAAGATACTCTACTACAGTACTAAAGTTTAGTTGAAATACATTTTATTTTCCATGAAGTACGTCATTGCTCTGTTGGAGAGCATGTAATGATTAAAAAACATCACACTCAAATGGGGGTTTTTTGGGCAATAAAATGGCTTATTTCATTTAGATAACGTTTTCCAGGTTAATCCACGTCATCACACATGGCAGTATTTTCTTCTTTTTCAAGGCTGAATAGTATATCATTGTGTATATGTACCGCAGTTTTTTTATTCATTCATCTGTCCAGAGACATTTACTTTGCCTCCAACTCTTGGCTTTTGTGAATAATGCTGCAGTGAACATGGGAGCCCAGATATCTCTTGGAGATACTGGTTTCATTTCCTTTGGCTATGTACCCAGAAGTGGGATTGCTGGATCATATAATAGTTCTATTTTTAATTTTTAGGTATCTCCATACTGTTTTCATAGCAGCTACACCATTTTATTTTTCCACCAACAGTGCACAAGGGTTCCAATTTCTCCATATTCTTACCAAGACTTATGTTTTGTTTTTTGATAAGAGGCATCCTAACAGAAGTAAGGTGATATCTCATCGTAGTATTGTTGAGCAGTTTAGTGATTACTCAGCTGTTGGCATGTGTTTGTAGGAATGTTTGTTTAAGTATTATGCCTATTTTTCGATCAGGTTATTTGTTATCTTGGTTTTGTTTTTTTTTTTGTTTTTTTTTTTTTTTTTTTTTTTTTTTTTTTTTTTTTTTTTTTTTTTTGCTGAGTTGTAAGAATCCTCATATATTTTGGATGTCCACTCTTCATTAGATATATAGTGTATTGGTCCATTTTCATAATTCTGTAAAGAACTGCCTGACACTGGGCAATTTATAAAGAAAAGAGATTTAATTAACTCACAGTTTAGCATGACTGAGGAGGCCTCAGGAAACTTGCAATCATGGCAGAGGTGAAGGGGAAGCAAGGCATCTTCTTCACAAGGTGACAGGGAAGAGAAGTGCTGAGCAAAGGGGGAAGAGCTCTTTATAATCTCATGAGATTCTCAGGTCTCGTGAGAACTCACTCACTATCACAAGAACAGCATGGGGTCACTGCCCCATGATTCAATTACTTACACCTGGTCTCTCCCTTGACACATGAAGATTATGGGGTTTACAATTCAAGATGAGATTTGGGCGGGGACACAAAACCAAACCATAATATATGGTTTGAAAATACTTTCTCTTATTCTGTAAGTTGGCTTATGACTTTGTTGATAGTTTCATTTGCTGTGCAGAAGCTTCATAGCCTGAATGCCTAGTCATTAAGCATAGCAAAGTTCCCCTTGATCTGCAAAGGGCATATAGAATGAACAAGAATAAAATCTTGACTTTGTTAAGTCACTGGAATTTTTTTTAGTATGAATTATTCAAGAAATTCTTTCATTTTATTTAAAATGATTTATTGACATGAAGTTTTTCATGATATTCTCTTATTGTAAGTAAAATGTCTGTAGAACTGTAATGATGTCACCTCTTTCATTCCAGAGACTGATTTTTGTCGTCTTTCTTTTTCCTAATAAATCTGGTTAGATGTGAATTAATTTTTGTCTATCTTCTCAAAGAACCAGCTTTTGTTCTCATAATGCTTCTGCATTATTTTCAAATGTTCTATTTAGTTTATTTCTACTGCGGTTTATTGTTTTCTTTCTTCTGCTTACTGTGAGTTTATTTTCATTTTATTTTTCTAGCTTCCTAAAGTAGAAACTGAGATACTTGATTTAAGATCTTTCTTCTTTTCTAATATAGGTGTTTAGTGCAGTAAATTTCTCCCTAAGTATTCTTTAAGTGGCACACATTTTGATAGTATGTTTAATTTTTATTCCATTTAAAATAATTTTTTAAAATATTTCCTTGACCCAGGAGTGTATTAACTAAGGAATGATTAGTAAATGACTTTTATTACTATCCCTGATAGTATTCTTTACATTGAAATTTACTTTGTTAGCCAGGCACGGTGGCTCACACCTGTTATTTCAGCACTTTGGGAGGCCAAGTGGGGTGGATCACTTGAGACCAGGTGTTTGAGATCAGCCTGGCTAACATAGTGAAACCCCACCTCTACTAAAAATACAAAAATTAGCTGGGTGTAGTGGCAGGCATCTGTAATTCCTGTTCTGTGAACTCTGTCCACTTGGGTGTTCTCACACCCTCAGCTCCGTCTCAATTCAGAGAGTATACCAGGTGCTGCCCAGGTTTCCCCTCCCATTATTAATATGGCCTGGAAATTCTCTCAAGGCAGTGAGCTGGAAGTAATGGCAGGGTTCACATCATTTGTTTCCCGCTCTTAGGGATCACTCTTTAGTTTCCTGATGCCCATATTCTGAAAACCATTATTTCATACATTTTCTCCAGTTCTTGATTGTTTTAGGTGTGGTCTTGTCCTGCTTTTCTTAGGTGTTGTCTTGTGGTCTTGGTCTTGTCTTGGTTGTTTTAGGTGTGGAAAAAAATGGCAAATCTGGTCCCTGTTACTCTATCTTGACCAGAAGTAGAAGTCCAAGTCACTGAAATTTTAAGATTCATTTATTACTACAATACAATCTAGTCTATGCTGATTAATATACATATATTTCGCCAACATTGGAAAGACTACAAACAGAGGAAATTTTTGCTTGAAATAAAAACAAAACCCACAGTAATTTAAGACACTAAAACTTTGCCCATATTTGTTAAAAAGAAAAGGCATCACATTTTCTATTAGTAGCTAAAGAGTGGGCTTTCTTTAAATACTGAGAATTCTACATAATGTGCTTTTGAAAAGTAATGTGGAATTGATTTTCTTCAGCTTCCAGTGGATAGACTTTACTTAGCATTGATGTGTATGTATCTTAAAAATTTAGTCTTATATTGAAGAGTAGAAACCCATTTATACCATTTCTTGGGTTGGAGGGTGTAGGATAGGAACGTAGGAGAACTAATTCAGATTAAACTTTACAAAAGCTGCACCATATGTCAATTGGTCTGAAAATCCATAACAGAAATAGAAAGTACATATTTAGCAATAGCATTTCTGAATGGTCTTACAAATAATGGAAATTTTACCTACAGTAACATACGTAGCTTAAGTAATAAGTCTCAAAGTGGAATTTGAGAATTTATATCCTGTATAATCAACTGTAGTCTTTCTTGAATGAAACTATTTTTGCTTTATTTGCTTTTTTTTTACTCTTAACCATCATACTCTTTGAATTTTATTCCTGTTTAAAAAATATTTAATATATTAAAGGCAATTTTTTTTTAGATAGTCTCATTCTATCACCCAGGCTGGAGTGCAGTGGTGCAATATTGGCCTACCACAACCTCCGCCTCCCAGGTTCAAGTGATTCTCATGCCTCAGCCTCCCCGAGTAGCTGGGATTACAGGTGCTCACCACCATACCTGCCTAATTTTTGTATTTTTAGTAGATACAGGGTTTCACCATGTTGGCCAGGCTGGTCTCGGACTCTTGACCTCAAGTGAGCTGCCTGCCTCAGCCTCTTGAAGTGCCAGAATTAACAGGCATGAGCCACTGCACCTGACCAAAGGCAATTTTTTAAATGATAGAAAAATAGATATTCTCACTGCTCTAAGACAACTGTCTTCAAATGATTTTATCTGCATATGTATGAACAATTGAAACCAAAAGTACATAGAATAGCGTTTAAAAGCCATACTCTCTGGCTTCAAATACTTGCCCTGTCATTGTCAAGCTCTTTGATCCTGAGCAAGTTATTACATCTTTGTGCCTCATCCGTATAAAATTACCTATCTCATGAGGAAGTTTAGAGGATCTAATAAAAAATATTTCTAAGGTACTTGAAACAGAAGCTGACACATAATAAGCACTCACTAAATATTAGCTATTGTTACAGGTATTTGTATAGTCATGATTCTTCAGAGATACAGAAGAAACAGAACCAAATTGTTAAGCTTTCTCTCTATTCATGCGTAATATCTCTCAACGGAAAGAAAATCTCATTTGATGAAAAGGATATTCCAGTGCTGTACGACTCATTCATTCAGAAACAATATAAATGGGTGTTAAGCATAAGAAGAACTAGAAATACTTTCCTAGATGTCAAGAACCAATATGTAATAAAACTAATATATAGCTAAAAACTTCATTTACATATTAATTAAAATAAATTATAACAAAAGTTTAATTTAGGTAAAAACTATGAGAAATTGAAAGATGGCTCTGGAACCATGGGACTCAGAAAGGAATAGGACAGGCCGTCCGCCCACAAATCCAAATTTGTCTCTTATTATACTCCTACATACACACACTCCTAGTGTTTTTCACACATTTTTGATAGTAAACGACACTTATTCTACTATGTATAATGGCCCAGGTTATGCATCAATGTAACCACAAGTAAACATTTCACAATATAAGCCTTACTCTTATCAAATAAAATCCACTTTAATATTTTTGTATAATATTCTATTCTGGTCCAATAAAAAAAGTCTGATTTTCCGATCTGATTTCATGATCCACCTGTAAGTTTCTAATTCCATTTTGAAAGTCTTACTACACTTCAGGGAAACTGGACCACTTGCTCTTGTCCAACACCAACCAGAATGGTCAATCATCTCTGGATTTATTCAAACTTTTCTTTTGTTGTGAATGTTCTTGCTATTTATCCTCTTCACAAACCAGCCCCACCCCCATCAGCTTATGCTGTTTCCCTTTTGTTAAATTTTACTCATAATTCAAGAGACTTTGACAATATACATTTTGTCAATTTTTTCCCTTTCTCTGATTCTTCTCATCTGCCCAACTAAGATCTCTCCAGCTGTACCTCTATGACGATTTATTTATTCCTGTATTATATGGTTCCTTACATTACAAATATTTTTATACATGTTCCTACTAACACCATATGCTAATTTTTCTTATTGTTCCAGTTATCTATTGCTGCATGATAAGCTACCTCAAAACTTAGTGACTTAAAACAATGGAATTTATTTTGCTCACAGATTTGCAATGTGGGTATGACTTAATAGAGATAACTCACCTCTACTCCACTCAGTCAGCTGGTATGGCTCAAAGACTGAATGTGAGTCATTTGATGCTCACATCTATGTTTGGCTAGTTGTTGCTGAGACTTTGGCCAGGGCTAGAGGCCAAACCACCTTCCTCTTCCGTGGGGCTTGGGCTTCCTCACAACATGGTGTCTGGTCCGAGAGCAAGCCAGGTGGAAGCTACATTACTTTTCTATGAGCTAGTCTCAAAGTAACATACTGTCACTTCTGCTGCATTCTATATGTTGAATCAATCTTAAAGGCCTACCTATAGCCAAGGGGTGGGTAAATAAACTACACTTATAGATAGAGGAGTAGCAAGGTTCTGGAAGAACATGTAGGAGAAATATTCCTTTGAACACTTTTTGAAAATACAGTATACTACACTAATACTACAACAGCTCTACTAGTACTACAAAATAGTAGTAATGGTATATAGTAAGCATCAGTACCAACACTAATGCTGCCACACTTAAAGCATACCTCTAATGTCAGCTACCTCACTTTAGTGTACTTAGTGTTCACGTCCACCTCTATCACTAGACACAGGTTTCATAAGAACAGAATTTGTATGTTAGTCATTTTATTTCCAAACCTTAGCAAGAGGTTTAGCACAGAACAGGCACTTAATGTATGTTTGCTGTGTGAAGGAAAAGTTTTGAATCATCACATCTTTAAAGAAAGATAAATTATGTCCTTTTTACTTTTTGTTTGTTTGTGGCAGTCTCACTGTGTTGCTCATGCTAGAGTACAGTGGTGCCATCTCAGCTCACTGCAACCCCTGCCTCCCTACTTTCAAGTGATTCTTGTGTCTCAACCTCCAGAGTAGCTGGGATTACAGACATGCATCACCACGCCCAGCCAATTTTTGTATTTTTAGTAGAGATGGGGTTTCACTATGTTGGGCAGGCTGGTCTTGAATTCCTGGTTTCAAGTGATCCACCCACCTCAGCCTCCCAAAGTGCTGGGAGGTATAAGCCACCACGCCACCCTAATTACATCCTTCTTAAGCAATTCTAATTCATTAGTAAATGTCTAGTGTCTAGCTTCACTTCAGTAGTAAAGTGGAAGAGATTATGTCAAAATAGGAAACTTTAAGTAGTTAAAAAATATACTGCCTCTTAAAAATGAATTAGGATATACTCTTCGCCACAGGAAATGTTAGGGGGGAAAATTATACATTCAGAAGATATTATGAGATGTAGCGTTTGTTTCTGCAATTCATTTTGACAGACAGCATTCAAAATTGAAGGAAGATTCCAACTTAGAACAGATAGTGTTTTATGTCATCATTTCAGCAGTCAGTGTTTTCCTGGGAAATTATTTCCTAGTCTTCAGTCACATCAATACATCACCCAAATACTCTCTTTCTTAATGGAATATTTTTACATGCAAAGCACTTTGGACAAGATATACATGGCTTTGTTCTACTTCTCTATTAATGCATTTATGTGCTTCGTTCTTTGTACTTTGATTCTAACTTTTTAATGACTATGTTAATTTTAATGTAAGTAAATATAACATCATCTTATGTTCATACTAAAACCTATAGGGATATCTCAGAACATTTAACCTAATGGGATTCCCTCTGAGATTTGCAGAACCAGAGTGATATTAGTTATATTCTAAGTAGGAGACTGATGTATACAAAATTACTTCTTGATTTAAATCTCATCTAAACTCAGAGATAAATTTAGCACTTTCATGTAGGTAGATTTCTCAAAATGGTTTTCCCCACAAAACAAGATGGTTAACTCTTTTAAAAAATTCAGACCATTGTAAAATTGCTGATGAAAACTAAGAACCTCACCTTCAGATTGAAAGCAAACAAACATCATCATATAGTCACACATTTTTTGCATGCAATTTTCAAAACTGTCATAAACTCCTAGAAGAGCATACATTATTCAGAAGTTAAGAGGGGAACTCCTTTGTTCTAGAGGGTACATTCTGTCATTCACAGTGTCATCATCATCATCATCATCACAATTGTATGTTGTTTCTACATTAGTTTAATATTTTCAATGTACATAAATCTGTATCATTTGATTTTAGAGAATAATTTTGTGTATATATATGTATGTGTATAAAATATACTGCATATATATGTGATATGTTTTCTACTCTACGTGTATGTGTATAGTAAATATACTATAATTTATATTTACTATATATAGTCATATGTAGTCATGAGTCATCTAATGACAGAAATGCTCTGAGAAATGCATCATTAGATAATTTTGTCACTGTGCAAACACCACAGAGTGCACTTACACAAACCTAAATGGCGTAGCCTGCTACACGTTTAGGCTATATGGTATAGACTATTGCTCCTAAACTACAAATCAGTACAGCATGTTCCTGTACTGAATCCTGTAGGCAATTATATTACAATAGTAATGATTTGCATATCTAAAAGGTATAATAAAAATATAGTACTGTAATCTTATGGAACCGCTGTTGTATACTGCAGTCTGTTATTGACCAAAACGTTGTTATGCAGCACGTGATTGTATATATGTGTGTGTGGAGGCCGCAGGGACGTGTATATACTTACTCTACAGTTAATTCAGCAAACACCACTGAATATATACTTTGTGCCAGATAGTCTCATAGAAGCTAATAATTAAAGGCATAACAAATGCTCTGAAGAAACTCGTATCTTTTGGTGTTCATAGACTGACAACAAAAAATTACAGAGTAATTGGAGTGCTAGCCCAAGACTAGTATAGCTGAGATAGATAAGAAAATATTGCAGGAACAAACCTCAGGAGATAATTAATTCTTCCTTTGGGGAACTCTATTATAAAAGCTTACGTTACAATAGACATGGACTATCAATGTTTTATCAATGAAATAAACTCAAATTACCTTACCACTACTACCATTCATTTCCATTGTCCCCTTTTCTGTAATATTTATTTCTGTCTAGTTCATTCCCATTTTTCTTCCAATCCATGCACACATCCAACCTCTCTGAGCCGTCCCCTTCTATACTTAATTAACAAGATTAAAAATTTTTTGCCATAACATAATCAGGAACTAAATATTCCTTTGTCTCTCTTCTAAACAATTGCTTGGATGTGCAGTGTATTTTCTACTCTAGAACTTTGTGGTAACTTTAGTCATTGATACATTATCTTGGGATGTTATATAATATCTCTATTCTGTTTTTTTTTTCTTTTCTATCTTGGGAAACTTTCTAAATATTATTGTAATATATTCATATGCAAATTAATCTATTTTTATTTTGTGCAGATTGTCTTTGACATTTACTCCTTAATACTCTTCTATTCTTCTGTTTTCTGGCAAGTTGATGTCTGGTCAAATATTCTTCTGAAATGCAAAAAGGGATCTTAGTATAGAGGTGGAAGGGTTATTCAGGAACCAAAAGAAATACAGAAAATATCCAGACTTCCTTATTTGGGGCATGGCCTGTCTTCAGTTATTCAGCAAATAATTTCTGAGTACAGAACTGGCCACATCATTTGCAGAACTTACTGCCAAATAAAAATCTGGGGCCCCTTGTGTGTAAATGGCTGCAGTAATATATTTTTATTGTGTTACGTTGATATAATAATTTGACTAAGTAACCTAGATAGTGCCCAGCACTAGTCATACATCCTCCAATTCAGTGTGATATTACTCTGTGAATGATAAACAAATGTCATAGTCATCTAGGCTGATATCAAACCCCACCCAGGATTCAGGAGCTGCTTCTCTAGTGCTCCTTTGGGCTAGGAGTGATAAAGTCTCTCTACATACTATCCCTGAAGTAATGAGTTACTACTAGAACTGTGGTTTCCCTATATCGTGCCCAGAACTAAGTTCTAGAAAAACTACTTGAATTTTCAAGGACAAGAAGAATTAGATTAAAACATGGATAAAGAGGATCATGCCACAATATCTACCATTTAAAAAGAAAATTCTCTTAACTTCCCCCCAACCCCACAAAAATCTCATCATATTCTTCTGCTCCCATGTATTGCAAAATTCTTTAAACTTTTTTTCTTTTGAACTCACTCCAATCAAGCTTTTGCTCATCTCACTCTACTGCCATTAGTGACAAGGTCACCAATGAACTCAATCTTCCCAAATCCCAACAACTGACACATTGACTATTGCCTTCTTAATTTGACCTCCAGAATGCTGACTCACTTGAGTTTTTTGATACTAACCAGGCTGCTACTTCTTATTCCCTTTATATAGTTTTTCTTCATCTTCTCGACTTTTAAAAGCCAATCCTTTCTCTATCTATTCACTCCTTTGGTGACCTCATAGAATCCCATAGCTTCAAATGCCACCTATACTCTCTCATCCCCCACATTTACAGCTCTGTGACCTACCTCCCCTTCTTCCATTCATCTAAATATAATTTCTTAATGGACATTCCACTTAGATGTCTAATAAGCATCACAAAATTAACTTCCCCAAAATTGAATTTGTTTTTAACCACACTGAAAACCTGCTTCCCTTCATATGTAACTCTTCCGCCATTCTCTCCTTTGCTTTGGCCAAAAATTTGAGAGCCCTTTAATTCTTTATCCTCATCTTTCTCATCCAATGTCTATGGAAGCCTTTTCATCTCCACCTTTAAAATGTATCCAAATCCAGCTACTTCCTCCCTACACTATTCCTCACTAGTAAGATTATAATTATTGCTCACCTGAGCCTCTGCAATGCCCTCCTAAGTATTGTCCTCCCAACCAGCTTCTATTCTCCATGTAGGACTTAGAGTGCTTAAGGTATAATTTATATCATGCAACTTTTCTGCTTCAAAACCTCCAGGAGCTTGTGAACTAAAACAATCCAAGTTCCTTACTGCATTAGTTAGAACCCCTAAAAGAAAGAAACAGAGCATTCAAACTGGGGTTGTGCAGAAGATTTTGATAAAGGGACTGTTTACAAACTGTGAGCAGAACGTCGGGGAAAACACATCTTGTAGATCATTACCCCAAGGCTAGTAAGGAGGGGAGATTGCATCACTGTTCTGAAGGATCAAAGAAAGGAGGAGTTGGAAATCCAGAAAAGAAAAAAAAAAAGGCTGCAAGGAGAGGGCTGCCTGATAGTATCTGTGACCTTGAGTCAAGGACACAGGCAACCATAGCAACCCCTCAAGCAAAAAATCAGTACAGTAAATTCCCAGTTGCCTTCTCCATCCAGCAGATTTCCTGCCAGGGAGCCTATAGATGCAATCTACACAGATCAGCATTCAGAGCAGAAACAAGGTGGCAAAGATTTCAGGGGACACAGAGAGATACTGAAGACACTAAGCAAGGCCACAAAAACCCTTCCTTCTCCACCTGGTCATATTGCTTAATGCTTTCCCCTTACTCTGTTCCAGCCACATAAACCTGCCAGGTGTTCAGCAAACTGCATCTGACTTAGGGCCTATACATATGCATTTCCCTCAAACCTTCCCATGATGGTTCCAACCCATCAATCCAATCTCTTCTCAGCTAGTTATATCCTAGAGAGGCCTGTCCTAACAACCTTATCTAAACCAGCCACAGGTCAATCCATCCTGTCACTTCAACATCCCTAGCCCCTGCATTATCTTCATATACTCTTCATGATATAAGACATATGCATTTATGTGTTTGTTTAGTTGTATATTCATTTATTTTTCCAACTTATTAATTGTCTCCATGAACAGAATTTAATTTTCATAAATGAAGATACTTGCCTTGCCAGTTTACTGTTGTTTCCTAGAGGCTTCAAGTACATGCTCAATAATGCTTTGTTGAATAAGAGAACTGCAAGTAATTCAATAAAAATGGAGAGAGGGTAAGGAGGGGACAGTGGTGAGAAATACAATTGGGTAAATATAAAGTTCCAGGGCTAAGCAAGACCTGGAGTTCAGACTGGATGCCAGGGCTAAGGGAAGCCACTGAAAGGTGTAAACAGAGCTGTGCCACATTCAGGTATATCATGTTAAAAGATCCTATGGGCTGCAGTGTGCAGAATGGATTAGAAGGAAGTCAGATTAAAAGTAAGAAACTAGTTAGAAGAATAGTATAGAAATCTAGACAAAGGCAAAGGAAAGAAGAGAACAGAAGTGATTCCAGCTCCCTCTCTTATAATGAGGTACTCTGTTTCTCATTTTAAAGCCTATAAAATCAGATATAGTAGCAAAAATAAATAAGCTAAAAAAAAGCGTATGTGGTAAACAAACTCTGTGGTAGCCCTCACAATTCCCGACTTTTGATATTCATGTCCTTCTGGGATCCTTCTCCTTGAGGGTGAGTCGGGCTTGTAACTTGTTTTAAAACAACAGAATACAGCACAGATGGTGGGATGCCACTTCTGCGATTATATTATATAAGATTGTGACCTCTGTCTTGCAAAGAGCCTCTCATCATTGCTGGCTTTGATAAAGAGTGTGGTTGAAAGGTCCACAGGGCAAAGAGCTAAGGGTAGCTTCTAGGAACTGAGGGCACCCTCCAACTGGCAGCCAGCACTAAACAGAGCCCACAATACTACAACAACAAAGAAGTGAATCCACTGACAACCAAGTGAGCTTGGAAGTGGACCCTTCCCTGGTTCAGTCTTGAGATAACAACGACAGCTCTAGCTCTGAAGCAGAGGACCCAGTTTAGTTATGTCTGGACTCCTGACCCATAGAAATTTTTTTAAGGGAAGAAATTTCTGAGAAATCAAGCTGAAAAAATTATTGAACACTGAACTTAGAAACAAAGAAATAAAAATTATGAAAGAGAGGCTAAGGGACATAGAGGACAAAGTAAGATAATTTAACAAATCTTTAATTATATTCCCACATGGAAAGAACAGAAGCAATAGCAGAAAAATAATACTGAAAAAAAAACCTAAGAATATTTCAGAATTTATGAACAACTCAATTTCTCAGAGTCAGAAGGTCCAAAGGAATTCAAGCAGTTTAAATAAAAATATACCCATAGGCTGGGCACGGTGGCTCACGCCTGTAATCCCAGCACTTTGGGAGGCCGAGGCGGGTGGACACGAGGTCAAGAGATCGAGACCATCCTGGTCAACCCGGTGAAACCCCATCTCTACTAAAAATACAAAAAATTAGCTGGGCATGGTGGCGCGTGCCTGTAATCCCAGCTACTCAGGAGGCTGAGGCAGGAGAATTGCCTGAACCCAGGAGGCGGAAGTTGCGGTGAGCCAAGATCCAGCCTGGGTAACAAGAGCGAAACTCCATCTCAAAAAAAAAAAACAAGATATCCATATCCAAATATTTATATTGAAATTATAAAAAACTGAAGACAAAGAAAATCATTTAAAAGCAGCCAGAGAGGAAAAGAACACATGATGGAACAAAATTTAAAGTGGTATTTCAATAACAATGCATAATAGAATACAATTATCTTCAGTGCATTGAAGGAAAAAAACAAAAGCTGTCAACATAAAAGAAAAAAACTATTTTGAATAAGGGCAAAATAGTAACATTTTTGACCGAAAATATACTGAGTTTAGTAAAGATGAATTAGTACTAAAGGAGGAGCTAATGAATGTAATTTAAGAAAAGAAAAACGACCTCAAAAGGAAGATGTGAGATACAAAAAGAAATGTGAAAAAAGAGAATATAAACTCTGTGGTAAATATTTAACAATCACTGATTCTATGAGAAAATAAAAATATCTAATAATAGAGTAAATGTATAAATTCAGCTAAAAGATTGAGCAAAGTTAGTATATAAGTGGAAAGTTCATTATCAATATAAAATTTTTCTAATTGTTTGGGATAAAGGTAAAAATATTGATAAACTTCAAGCTTTCTGAGTGAAATATGCACTTCCCATTACAAATAAAGAAATAGGGCCAAGCATGGTGGCTCATACCTGTAACCCTAGCACTTACAGAGGCCAAGGCAGGAGGATCACGTGATGTCAGGAGTTTGAGACCAGCCTAGACAATATAGTGAGACCTCATCTCTACAAAATAAAAAAATTATCTGGGTATGGTGGTGCAAAGGTGGGAGGATTTCTTAAACCCAGGAGGTCAAGGTTGCAATAAGCTATGATCATGGCACTGCACTGTACCCTAGGTGACAGAGAAAGACCCTGTCTCTGAAAAAATAAAAACTAAAAAGAAATAGAATAGAAATTATGCACATAATTTCAAACTAAGAGAGGAAATATTTGAAGAAAACTCAGTACCAAACAAAGCAAAAAGGGGTAATAAAAAAGAAACATAAAAAGCAATATAAATTAAAGGCATAAAATAAGAGGGTAAAAATAATCCAGATATATTGGAAATCACAGTCAATGTAAATTCACTGAACAGTCCAGTTAAAATAGCCAGATTTCATTTTTAAATACAATTATATTCTGTGTATAAGATAGACATCCTTAACATGATAGACATAGGATGAATGCAAACTAATAGAAAAATACATGTCAGCCAATACCAAAAGCAGGTAAAACTATATTGATATCAGGGGGAACAAAAGACATCAAAGCAAAGCCTTTACTAAGAGATAAAGAGGATCCTTAAGCATTGACAAAAAATGCTCAAGCTTTCAGAAAGGTATAACAATTCTGATATATTCTTAATAGCATAGCTTCAAAATATATAAAGCCAAAATTGGCAGAAATATGAAAATAAATCGAAAATTTACTATTATAATGAAAGATTTGAACTTCTCTCAGTATTTATTTTTTTATTTTTTTTACTTTTTAAATAATATAATATTTAATAATTCTAGCAGAAAAAAAGAGTAATAAGGAATATTTTAACACAATGAACAAATTAACTCTAATAGGGATCATCCACTGAGAGCAAGAACATACACATATTTTTAAATACAAACGACACATTGTTGGAAATTGTCCATGGTCTGGACCTTATGGCAAGCTCCAACAAACTTCAAAGAATCAGTACCATATTTACCATATTCTCTAACATCAATGCTATTAAGGTAGAAATGAATAAGAAAAATCTCATTTGTTTGTAATCAAAAGTGTACTTCTAAATAATTGCGGGTTAAAGAAAAATTTATGATTAAATTTGTAAAGCATATATTATTGAATAACCAAAAAAAATCATATATTTGTAAAGCATATATTATTGAATAACAAAATTTGAGAAAACATTAACAATGAAGCTAAAGTGGTAATATTTACATAGCAACTAAAATATAAGGTCACTAGGAATCTCCTGACAAAAGATTACAAGACCTTTATGAAGAAAATTATAACAATTTAAAGGAAGTAAAGGAGATCTAATTAAATTAATAATTTGTAATTTTTATAGATAGGAAAATATATCATATAAATGTCCACTTTTCTGAAATTGAGCCATACGAAGGTAGTAAAAAATCATTGAAAGTAAATCAACTTCAGCTTCATCATTCAACTTGAATTGATCTCAAAAAAACAGCTTTTGCACAAAAGAAAGTCGAATCTTAGAAAATAACATGCAGAATGATTACATTTACTAAAAAGTGCAAAAATAAGCAAAATTACACAATATATTGTTTAGACATTACTTAGAAATGAGGAAACATTTTAAAGAACAAAATGATTGATTTAAAGTTTAAGAGAGAGTTTACCTCTCGGCGGGGGAGAATTTTTGACAGGATCTTTATAATGTATTTCTTAGGCTGGTGAGGTGTACACAGGTGTTTTGTTTTGTTTTTCACTAAAATAAACAAGTATGGTATACATGCCGGTAATATTTGTTAAGATTATACTTCTCAAATTGGATAACTGAATTCTGCCCTGTTTTGGGAGGGACGGATTTTTAGAGAGAGTAAACCAGGTGAATTCTTGAGGCATTCATCTTACTTAAGATGTTTAAAATGTTTTAACATTATCAGTGTGAATTAGCCTTTTACCTAGTGAATATAGTAAAATCTTCCTTCTCAGTTTCCATGGCAAACATTTTCTTCCTTGCCTATTACCCATAGTATGTCATTGCCTTTCAGACATAATGGATTCTGTCACCTTTAGATCTGGCATTTTATTTTTATCACCTGCTTAGCATCTACTTATACTGATGATTTCCTCTGGTTGCATGACTCTACATTTATCCACATTTTCAAATGGATCCTTTCCTACAGGATTCTATATTCGCCTACACCTATTAGCATATCATACTTCATTAAAATTTTTCAATGCTTCTCCTCACCGACTAAACCACAGGCACTGTGAAATGAGGAATAAGTTTGCTTGATTCTCCATTGTATTTCCAGCACTTAACTCAGTGTTTTGCAAAGAGTAGGTCTTCAATAAATGCTTGTTGAACAAAGAATGGACAAGAAAGACTCTCCCAAGTTTTATTGCAAACAGAGATGTAATTACAGCAGCCTAAAGAAGAACATAATGGCTATTCCCATTTGCTTCCCTCTTCTTCAATTCCTCTAGCATTAGCACTGTACCTGTTATTTAAATAGAGGTTTTCCAGGAGAGTTTTTAATGTAGATACGTCCAGCCCAGTCTCAGGTTTAAAGCACCTGTTAAAGCTTTAACTATATGTCTTAATGGGTGATTTAGAATACATAATTTGAATAAATAATTATTGCCGTCTGCTCTGATATTAATATTTTGTATTTTATTCTTTAAGGGAATTTATTACAACTTACCTGCTAAAATCTAATAAATGTTTCAAAAATGGGTTGGGAATGCTGCCAACCTATTTTCATTGATGTTTTCTGAAATGTATTTGAATAATTTGTTATTGTTTAGGGGTTAACTTTACTTATGAAAAATAAAATTTGGAACATTTGAATTTTTAATTGTGTGATTGTAGGCAGGTTCGCCTCAATCTTTAATTGATTTCCAGAAACCATTGTGCAGTGTGTTTGCTCCAGCTGCAGCACTATATTTAATTTTAGACCATGACACTTTTATTATAGAAACAGAACAATGAGATATTGGAATAGGAAGATTCTTTTGAAATCATCTACTTTTGCCCTCTCATTTAATTTATTGCTACCCAGTCTGCCATTGCCTTTCTGAGATGGTGTGTGCAAAAGCAGAATTTATTCCTGAAGATTGATCATTTCTGGAAATGGAGGTTTTTAGTCCAACGTCAAAAAAATATTTTAAAGAAATTTTTAGAAAATACTACTAATAAAATAACAACCTACTAGAGAATATTTTAGGATATTATGATTCTGACATTTTGACAAAATAACATGCAAGAGACTTTGTAGCCAGATGGAACTGTCTTCAAATGCCTGATTTGCAATTATACTAACCTAAACCAGGGGAAAGAAACTTCCCTGAAGGGCCAGATTGTGGATATTTTGAGCTTAACACAATGCCTCTCTTCCTAGGTGCTCAGCTCAATATTTGCAGCTGAAAGTAACTATAGGCAATATATAAATAAATGTGTTTGGCTATGCTCCAATAAAACTTTATTTACAAAAAACAAGCAGCAGGGGGAATTTGGCTGACCACTAATAAACTAATTTTCCAGGCACATGATCTTGAGAAATTTGTTTAAACTTAAAGCACTGTAATTGACTCTTACTTGATAATTAATACATTAACTTCCTCCCTTCACTCCCCTCAACACAGGTAAATTTTTACTCTCTGGATTTAAATTTCCTCCAGATTAAGAACCACATATCTTTAGTAGCACAGTGCCAAGCCCTGGTAGGTATTCATCAAGTGTCTGTTGAATTAATGAATGATAAATAAATGAGGGTATTCTTAGGAAAACATGAGAAAATCATAAATATGAAATAATTTTAAGTTTTGTGCACAATCATCAAGGCATTTTAAAAACCTAAAGCCCTTTTCTTTCTTTACAAACTTTACATAAACCATGCACAACATTGTACATGTTCAAAAACGTGAATCTTAGATTTGCATTTATAAGAATTTTAAACATACAAACAATAAAACGTTTTCTCAGTGCTTAATCTGAGATTTTTCCCCAAATGAATGGGATTAGGAAATTAGGCATTTTCTAAAGAACCATCTTAATAAATTACTGATATCTGCATTCAGCTGGACTGAAATAGACTAATTAACTAGGACATGTTTCTCATGAAACTGTGTACAGAAGGTTATACCACAAGAAAGTTCCAAACTGCTGTTGCAGGGTACAGAATTGCCACAGAATATTTTTTGATATAAACACCTGGAAAAATATTTTTTAGGTTACCTGACATATTCTTGCTGTATTTCTCAACTGATGACTGAACACTTAAAAACCAGAGGGAATAGTTTTGCACCTGAGAGAACAAACAAGACAGAGATTATTTTTTCCTCTTTCTCCCCTGGGTGGCATCTGCCAGGAACAAAAAGTGTATTTCACTTTGCAAAACTGAACGATGTCTGCAAGGAAAAACATAGAATGTCAAACACGAGGTTGCTACAGCATGAGGAGAGCTGTTGTTGTTGTTGTTGTTTGCTTTTTGAGACAGAGTCTTGCTCTGTCACTGAAAAGACCTGCTTTTTGAAACCAAATTCTCCCAAATTTGAACTTCCAGTTTTCTGTGCCTAACAGGGCGACCTTGGCAACCTTCACCAGCTGTGACAAGAACAACAGCAACAGAGAAAGATCCTGCAGTTTACACTTTCTGTCCTTGAAGCTGTTTTGTGTTATTATTTTTTAATTGTGTTTTGCTATTCTTTATCATCACTGCAATCCCCGAGAATTTATGAAGGACAACCCTTACATACTCATGGGTTTTTATAAGCTAGGAAAATTATTTTCCTTTAATGCATCAACTACAGAGTTCTGTCCTTTCAAAATAGTTATTTTGAGACCATAAGCTTATGCCAGTGATGGTGTCATTGTCTAGGATGTATTTGCAACTCCTCAGTTGGAATCCCTTTGGATTCTCTGCAATGCTATTTTGAACATCTTTGAAAGTAACAGCACTTTATCCTTTGAGAGTATGTTTGATTTTGTACAAACAGCCCTAAATCATTCAAAATTAAAGCACATGAACAAGGTGAATGGCCATGTTGCATAACACAGACAGAAATACTGGAACTTGGGAGCTTCCTGCACTGGAAAAATCATATTCCAAAATGAGAATTGCTCGTTTTCTAATGTAACTCTACCAAAATCTACATTTTCTAATGTGACTGATAGAGTCACATTAAAAAATCAGCAATTTCTCATTTTGTAATGTCCGTCACAACTTCAAAATGTCCACATTCTAGTAATGCTTGGAGCTTTGGAATCAGTATCCAGCTTGACACTGATTTCCTTAAAAAGAGACCACTTTTAAGGAAATATCAAGATGTGCATTTTTAATTAACTTTCTTTAGAAAAAAATCTTAGTAATAAACATATCAGCCTCTATTCTATGCATTTTACAAACGTTAATTCATTAAACCACATAACAACCCTATACGGTCGGTACTACCATTAACTTCATTTTACAGATGAGCAAACTGAAATCTAGTAACTTCCTCAAAGTCAAACAGCTAATTACTATTAAGTTTGACTTAACCCCCACTCAGTTCAACTCCAGAGTGTTTTGCATCTTTCTAGATGGTATCAATTTTGCTACTTTATGGCTCTGCCTCCTCACAGACTGATATATATCATGTGGATTCATGTGGATAACTTCTGTCTCCCAACTCATCTCCTCCCATCTAATTTAACTATGTCAAGTTTTATCAGGGAGAATGGTATTTCACTCCAGGTAGATTTAATATAGGAATCTGGGAGCTTCAAGGCCATTAGAAGGGATAGGGCATAAAGGACAGAGAAAGTCTCCCCAGGCTGTCAGAAAGTTAGGAGTTGCCAACCTGCAGGCAATGTCAGCAGCTTCCATGGCTCCCTCCACACTCCAAGATTCACTTCTGCCATGGTACATGTAATGTGCTTTTTCTGGAAGAACCCAAGTATGTCTTCTGCTTTTCTTCAAGTTCCAAAAGTTTCAAAAGTGTCTCTCATTGGTGGACCTTAATCAGAAACCCAGCTAGCAAGGGTTCTGAAAAATGTAGTGCTCATGTATATAGTCCCTGCCTTAACAAGGGAAAGTGAATATGGAGGCAGGCTGAGTTGCTAACAGTCAGGCACGCTGGAAGCTAAGGAAGGTTTGTTTCAAAACAATTGATATGGTGGCTGTGTAGGCAGACCAGATAATAAAAGTTCTAGAAGTGAGACTGTGTGTCAGGAAGTCAAGATTTATTAGTTATCTGCTGTGGATCAGCATTGGAATGGGTACTAAGGGAGATATTGGGTTTACCACTCCTTTTCACATTTTAATATTGATTTGATTGTTAGCTTGAGATGGCCTATTGCTCCCTCTTTAAATGAGACCTAGAATAGTATGACTTTTGCTATTAAGAAAGAGTGAGTAATTAGAGGGAAAATAAAAATGGAAACATCTAAATTGATTTTTCCCTTCCCTTATATTCTGGGTGACTTTCTTATTAAGTCATATTTTTCAAAGTGATGTTTCTTACATAAACAAGCACAGTAAGTGGTGAAGGGAAATGTCTATTTTCACAAGCTTTTACAGGGTTGTCGAAGTTAAGGCTTTAACTATTTATGGTTTTAATTTTAGGCTCAGATCCAGCAGAATGACCTAGAAAGACTAATGCTTTACAGTACACAGTTTAAAAAATATTCAGCTGAATGACTCTGGGGAACTCCCTTTGGAGAGGAAAAGTAAAATCATTGGTTAAATTGCTTCTCTCTCTCTCTCTCTCTCTCTCTCTCTAAATGATTTTTTAGGAAAGTCATCCACTCGGGGAGAAATATATGGGTAACATGGAGCTCCAGCTTGGATGAGCAGCGCCTAATACCTCTTCTTAATTACACTGCATGGGGCGTAATGCAGGAAACATAATCTAGCTAGTTTAAACTCAGTGTACAAGCTAGTTAACAGTGGTTACATTATCCAGTGAAGTTATGATGACATTAAAGATGTAGCAGAACTATTTCTATTTATTTCTCCTGTAGTTTCATTTTTTATTTTCTTTGTGGTCATGTATAAGATCCAAGATAAAAAGATCACAAAAAAGCTTTGGTTAAACCCTTTTCTACCACTGGCTAAGGGACCTTCACAGAAAACAATTATGATCATAATTATAGTTTACATCTGTACAATAATAATACTTTTGTGTTAAAACAGTGTCCTTTACAACATTGCTAGTTCAAAGCAATGAATGTTTAAATCACCAAAAGTTCTCTTTGTTACAGGGAGTCATATTTTAAAATTCCAAGTAATATTAAGGAAAGTATAGTGTTCACCATCAAACCAGAGGTAAAAGATCAGTTTCAGGGCAACAGAGAGAGTTTCAGAAGAGCTCATTTAATCAAAGAATATGCTCTTTCTTTAAGAATTTTGTTCTTTGTTTAATAAATAACAGGTATAACTGCAGTGAGATTAGTGAGCCTCATGTGTCAAAACTATAATAAGTACTTTAACATTTTTAACTCATACATCTCCCAACAACCTCAGAATTTGGGCTAAGAAAAGCCCTACTTTGCAGATGAGGAAACAGAGATAAACAAATATAAGTCACTGGTCCAAGATCACGTTGTACTTAAAGGACAGATGCAAAAACCAGCCTGACCTCAGACGCTTGAATCACTGACATAGAGAAGAAGTGTAAGAAAAATGTTTGCATTGCATTATAATCACATTATGATCTCCACAACACGTCATTGAAACTGTTCACTACTTGCCTCTGGGTCACTCCTCCTCCCCTTGTTTTTGACAATTTTAGCTCCAGGCTCAGTGTCCCTCTCTCCCGTATTACTCCTCTCCTAATTACCAGTGATTTTAATGTGTCCATAGGACATGATTTCCAAATGTAGTCTCCAACCAGAGACATCAATACCACCTAATCCTCAGACCCCTCTGCAGACCAACTAAATTAAAATTTCTGGTCATAAGGTTTAGTAATCTCAGTTTTAATAACTCTTCGTGGGATGTTGATTCAGCAGAAGTTTAGGAACCACTGCTACGGATAATCCACTTCCTTGGTGTCTTAGTTCTTGGATCCCCTCTTCTCCAAAGAAGTTCCTCAACCCAGGCTCAGCCACTCATTCTTACAGCCATAACCTATGCCTTCTCCATTGTACCCCTATAACTTAGTATCATGCATTCCCTGTCTGAACACTCCCCTCGTCTTTCCAGTTCACTTCTTCTTGTACCCTGAACTCTCTTTCCACTCGGCTGTGACCTCCAGTACATTGATTCTGTCAGCGTTCACTGC
Organism: Sapajus apella; assembly: GCF_009761245.1. Taxonomy (NCBI): domain Eukaryota; kingdom Metazoa; phylum Chordata; class Mammalia; order Primates; family Cebidae; genus Sapajus; species Sapajus apella. The sequence goes on along the minus strand of NW_022436981.1, from coordinate 6,026,600 downwards.
CCCTCACCCTCTTTGTGGCCTCTCTTTTCTTCTTATCTAGCTTAAACTTCATTGTTAATTATTATAATCACTCTCTTGGGAAGATTCTCAACACTCTAACCCTCTCTCATTTTTCTGACCTCCCCAAATAAAACTAAAATTAGACTTAAATCTAGTTCTGCCTGCTCTGCACCTGTACTTGTGTAGCGGAATATGGTTGAAGAAAAACACACAAGTATACCACTATTCTCACTATAAATTCATTACTACATACCTGGATTTTGCCTGATGCGATGCTTCCCAGTAATTATGTTATACATTCCCAGTCCATTCACCGCCCACTTGCCTAGTACTATGTTGCAGTTCTCTCCCATCACCTTTAGCTGATGGTCTGTTTTACATTTCACTGAGAAAATAGAAGCATTCAGTAGAGATTTCTGTAGGATCACAGTCTACTTTTTAGCATCTGCAGCCACAGGCCCTCCCTTTCTTCCATGGCTTCTATCTAATCCCTTTCTTCTTCGTTAGATTATTGATGCTTAGATGTGTTCCATAAACCAGCAACATTGGAATCATTTGAAAGACTGTCAGACATACAGAATCACAGGGCCCATCATTCCACCAGACAACTCATGTCCAGTTCCCATTGACCTCCATACCACTAAATTCAATGATTAATCCTCAGTCCTCATCTTTCTTGACCTATTAGCAGCATCTTACAGTTGATCAGTCCCTCCCCTCTGAGATACTTTTTCTTTCTTTCCCTTTCTTTCTTTTCTTTCTTTCTTTCTTTCTTTCTTTCCTTCTTTCTTTCTTTCTTTCATTCTTTCTTTCTTTCTTTCTTACAGGGAGTCTCATTCTGTCACCCAGGGTGGAGTGCAGTGGCACAGTCTTGGTTCACTGCAACCTCTGGCTCCCAGGTTCAAGCAATTCTCCTGCCTCAGCCTCCCGAGTAGTTGGGACTACAGGCGCCCACCACCGTGCCCAGCTAATCTTTGTATTTTTAGTAGAGATGGGGTTTCACCACATTGGTCAGACTAATCTCAAACTCCTGACCTCAGGTGATCCACACGCCTTGGCCTCCCAAAGTGCTGGGATTACAAGTGAGAGCCACCCTGCCCAGCTGGAATACTTTCTTTACTTGCCACCTAGTCTCTTTCTTGGTTTTTTCTAATGTAGTCATTTCTTCCAAGACCTCATTGCAGGTTCCCTCTCTTCTTCCAACCCTCTTTCAGTTGAAGTGCTTTAGACTCTATTCTTGGTCATCTTTTCCACATCCATTCATGTCCACAGTCTCCTGGCATTAAATACCAAGTACAGGCTGACAATTCCAAATGTACGTCTCCAGCCCTAACCTCTATCCTGAACATCAAGTGTGTCCTGATGCTCATAGACCCAATAGCCATTTGATGCCTAACAGACGTCTCAAACCTAGGATGTCTGAAACAAAACCTTCCTCACATACCTCCTTTACCACATTGTTTCCTGTGTAAGTTAGCAGCAAACTCCAACCAGTTATATAACCAAAAATATGGAATAATCCTTACCAGCTCTCTTTCCTTCACACAGTCCATAAGGAAATAATGTTGATTTTATCTTCAAAACGTGGCCATATCCTCACCCCTTCTCACCATCTCCACTGTTACCTTGCTGGTCCAGGCCAACATCATTTTTCATGGTGATACTACAGTACTTTCCTTACTAGTCTCTCTATTCTACTCCTACACTTGTCCTGTTACAGTTTATTATTGAAAACCAGCCAGTCATTCTCTTAAAACACCAGTCATAGCATGCTTTTCCTTGACTCAGAACTTCATAGTTATTCTGATTTTACCCAGATGAGACCAAAGCCCTCGCAGGGGCCTACAAGGGGTTACATGATCTGACCCCATTGCCAATCTGATATTTCTTATGACTCCATCGCTTACTCTGCCCCTGCCACATGGGCTTTCTTGCTATTTTTTGAACACAGCAGACTTGCTATTGCCTGCAGCCTTCACACTGGCTGTTGTCTCTGCCTAGAATGCTCTCTGGCTTAATTAACTCACATTTTCTAACCTACCTTGACACCCTCTACGTTAAGACTGGAGTGTTTTTGGACCAATCATCTTTATCCTACTCTACATTTTTCTATTGTACTCATCACAGCTTAACAGACTATATATTTTACTTATTTATAATATTTATCATTTCTTATCTTTTTTTGTGTGTTAAAATGTAAACTGTAAAACTGCAGGGATCTTTGGTTGATGGATCTGTCCCGGCTGTTTAGAACAATGCCTGGCACATAACAATAGACATTTAAAAAAGAACAAGTCACTGTGTAAAAGGATAAATTGTGTGTTTGTGTTTTATAGCTAGAAATTCACTGGGATATAGGAAAAAGAACATTGAATTGGAAGACCAAAAACCCAGTTTGAAATTTTGGATTTGCCATTTACTACCTGTGATCTTGGACAAGTCACTAAAACTTTCCCAGCTTCACATTTTATGTTGATCAAGAGAGAGTCATGGTATCAGGGCTTTTTGAGATTATGTTTGAGGAAATATTTTTGAAAGTATAAAGTGTTTAATAAAGAAGGGACCATAAAATGTATCATCTAAACTAAAACACTCTTGAGAGTAAAAGAAAGTGCTCTTCCTAATGATCCACAGGGCGTCCAATGTAAACCAGGACAAAGGATCATCCTATATGTATCAAATCGTATTGGATATAACTTGAAGATATATCTCTAGAGTCTTAAAATTCTCATCACTTCCACCAACACTGCCCTAGTCCAAGCCACCATCTTCTTTCACTGCAAGGGCCTCCTGTTTTGTCCCCTCTTGTTTCCTGTAGTGTTCTCTCCACTTCACCCTAAATGATACATAATTATATGTAAATCAAACCAAGTCACTTCTGTGTTTCCAAAGATTCTCAGGCTTTCCCTCTTAGGACAAGACTTCAACGACTTTGCATGGATTACAATGCCAATTGTATCTCGGACCTTCTCTCCTCTGCTTAAATGTCACCTTATCGCCCTGTGTGATAAAATCAAGCCTCCCTCTCTATCATACTGGCATTGGCACTCTCTACCCTCCTTTTCTACCTCATTAGTGTTATTTTTCTCCATAGTACTTGTCATCACCTAAAATGATATGCTTTGTCTATACATATTCATTGTCTCACCCATCAGAATATATCTATGAGTGCAAGGATGCTACCTTTTCTGTTGCTGTGTATCAGCATCTAAAATGATGTCTGGCACCTAATCAGTAATCTATACATTGATTGGATAAATGGATATATAAAAGAAATTGAAAGAATAATTAAATGCATACCAGATACAAATGAATGTGTTTAAAGCAATAACAAGAAAATGTTGGTACTGATGGATTCCAACCAAAATGCTTTCTTGGTGTTTGAGGCTTCCCTTAATGCTCTTTGTTATCTGAGGAAAAGAATATTAAGTCAGCCTTGGTGGTGACGTAAAGGAGCGCTGGCAGAAAGCACAGGATGAGCCAGGTGGTGTTACTTCTCTTGAATTCTTGCAGACATCTGAACAATGCAAAGTGCCCCATGGCATGTTCTCATTTTAAAAGACTCCAACATATTAATTTTTCCTCTAATTGAGACTCACCATAAGAATAAACCTCTAAATACAATTCAAAGCCACAAATTAAGAGGTAGTATAGGAATGACATACTTCCCAATTGATCTTATAGTTTAATTAATTAATTTAACCTAAGAACAGAATTGTATATAGGGTATAAGGCTGTGTGCAGTATGTGAGAACAAAATTTAGAAGAATGGTTCTAAATCTATAACAAGAGTCGTTAAAAAGATCCAATTTCTAAATCTGTGACTCCATCACACAAACACAACCTACTGGAAATTAAATAATATTCCACTCTAAAACAATACCAAAAAAAAATTACATAAGATCTTTTTCAATTGTACTTATTTTGTTATGTGAACATAGACTTATTTAATTTTAGACACGGGAGGAATAAAATATTTTAAAACTTAATTTCATAATACTGTACACATCCAATATATAAATTGGTTTACAAAGTCCCAAAAGTTTAAAAATTTATTTAAAATCTTCTCAAAATTGATATGGGTCTTCTACCCATATACAAATGATATCTGTATTTTCACAAATATTTCTCACCAAGAGATGAAGATAACAGAATCAAAGTGGATGAGGAAGTGAGTAAATATATAAATTGAAGGCATTTCGGGGAGTGATTTATGGAAAAGCTCCTACTTCATTTCAGACACAAATGCTTTATTTTTTTTAAAAAAAATACAATTTTAGGAGCTTAAGGTAGATGTTTAATAAAAAAGATTTTTGAAAAGTGAACCAAAAGTCACACTGGTCAAATTTAACTGTTTCTTATATGTTTTTGCAACTAAGTCACACATATATATTTTTATGCTACTAGATTGCATTCCTAGATTTAGATCTGTAAGATGTGTTGAAAAGCAAGCATTATACTCATTTTTTTTCTTGGCTTAATGTCTAGAAAATTTCCATATGTAATAGTGTTGCAGGACTTTTCCTTAGTTCAGCTAAAGATGGGGTTCTTAGTCCCATGGCCATGAAAATTCAGGCTTGCAGACAATTTGAATGATGAATAAGACAGGGTTTTTATTGGGTGAAAAGGAAGAAAAAGGGGGAACAGGGACTCTCTCAAGGCCAGAGTCCCTCCCTGCTAGAGCACTTCCTGCCCACAGCTTGAATTCCAGGTTCCAAACACAAAGAGGAGGGGTCAGGCTGCTCCCCGCTGCAAACTTCCTGAGGCTCCACCTTAGTGGGCAGGCTGGTTGGAGTTTCTCTGGGGACCCACTCCCATCCAGCTGTCTCATTAGAGTTCAATGGAATAGTTTCATGAGGAATTTGGTGATAGGGATATACATGTACATTACATATACAATAATGTTTTTAAACTGTGAACAGATGACCCTGCTATTCTACGAAGAATGTATAAAGGTAACACCTGAAGCGTTTAAGTGTAATAATCAAATGAAACATAAGTTAATAATTTGATACTATTATGAATAAGTAATTTGTTTTATAATTCATAGTAATCAAAATAAATGGCTAGCAGTTTAAAAATAATATAATCAAGTAAATGTAGTTACGGTTTAAAACAGAGAAGAAAGAAGCTGTCGCTATCCTTATAATTATAGATAAAGCATTTTTCTATCATAAATGAAGATTGGCCTCAATAAATAGCACTCATGATTTTCAAAAGAATGGACTTATATTAACTAATCTTACGCTAAATCTATGATTTTCAAATACTTAATTGACTTGTATCTTACTGCCCTACCTATCCGGTCAAAACTCAGTTTTTGAGAAGTATATTTCAATCCAGTTCATCTTGCGGATTCATTAGGAACTTGCAGCACTTAAAATGTTCTTGGTTCCTTATTGAAATTTATAGTCAGGATGGATAAATATGTATAGTCACTTTGAAATTTCTTTAGACTAAAATTATTTCAGCCAAGCTCTCTCCAGTGCACAAAACGTGGGCCCTTGAAGAGCTATGTGTATCTTAGTGGACTTAGAACTCTTCCTTGAAAAAACTTTGAATTCTCTCACAGGAGATTCTAGAAGAATATCTAGGAATGACTATTAATTGTTTTCATGCTTGCTTTTAAAAAATGCATCTGAAGTTACTGAAAACACCTGCAGATCTCACAGTAGGGAAATGTCCTCCCATTCACCATTTGTTCAATTGGGTTCCTGAATTTTCTTTTCACATGTCAACCTAGCCTTCCACTGGGTTGATTATCAGAGAATATGGTTTCTCCTCTAATCAGCTATATCAAATTCCTGTAGGCGAGGAACTTGCCAGAATGCATAACCTTGAACTCTTACTTCCTGACTGTGATCACAAGTCCAGCAGCAAGAAATATTGTTTATTGCATGTGTGGCCCTCATTATGTTTAGTCTTTCTTCTAGATATTCTGTTCTCTCTTCCTTTGATTAATAATACCAAAAACTTAGTGCCAGTGCACTACTCCAAGCTTCACATATACCAACTAATTTGGCCTCATAATAAAACTATGAGGTGAATGATTTTATTACCCTCCCTTTATAGACAGAGCCAGTGAAATGAAGTAATTTGTCCAATGGCACTTAGCCAGGAAGTGGCAACGTTGGGCTCCCAGCTCAGGCCTGCTGTCTGCAGTCTGTGCTCTTGACCTTCGCACTGTACCACACAGAGCTAGCCTTGTGCTTGCTCCAGAATACGTGGGCTGCCCTTCAAAACTGTGCCTTTCTGTAGCTTTGCTTTGGCATTGAGCCACCTATTGTATTGCAGGCCGTTCTAAGAAGTAGCCTGGTAAAACTCACCATTGGACTCCCTGAAAAATATTGCTCTGAACATAGTTTACTGAATCATACCATGTACCTTTTAGGAAATTTCTCTCACATGTCAGAAACAAAGAAAAAGTTGTGCTCCTTATCATATGAATGCCATTAGATTCATTCTCATAACCTATTGTGTTTATCGTTTATTCCAGCCACTGGTAGAAGCTCCAAACCTAATTTTTGTTCCACCTCTAGCCCCCATCTTTGCCCTTGACAAATATTCTTTCCTTTGACTGAACTTGAGTCAGCCTGCTCTGAATTCACTTTTTGAATGCCTAACATGGCACAATGCTAAATCCTCCCAGCAATCCCTGAGGTCACTACTATTATAATCCACTTTCAGATATGAGGACCAAGTGAGGATAGATTACTTATGTGCAGTCTCCTGGGTAGTGAAGGTGGAAATCAGCTGGCTACAGACTTGATGTTCTTAACTGCCACACCCTGAGGATTCTGCAATGGAGCCCAGAGAAAACAACAAAAGAGTAATGGAAGCTAAGCAGGTATGTTTCTAGAAAGAGAAAATTTCTGTGTACCGAATAACATCAGAAGGTTAGGCAGAAGCAGTCCCCATGGTGCATACAACGTGAGGCCCACTCTTGGGTTTCATCCTATTATATGGATTTCTATAGTGTCCAGTGTGTCTCAGAGAAGCCCTTTAGGCCTTGGGTCACTTCACCTTTGAATCTCAATTTTCTCACCACTAAAATGACTATAATTCTGGCTGCTGTTTATCTCCCTTACAGGAGCTTTGGGAGGATACATGACCCGCTGTCTAGGAAAATTTCCTGGCCCCTAAGAGATGAGCATTATCATTACCCCTGCTATTGAGTGCCATTATTATGCTAGTAATACCCTTATCGGCCTCAGGCCAAAGGAGTAATCTATATGTTTACTCAAACAGCATACAGCCTAAATGAAAATGGGAACTTGCTTCTTCATATTTGCTTTTAAGCATATTCGCACTTGGAGATTATGTTTTAAAAGTACATAGCATTTTAGCAGCAAGTAAAGGAATAATTTCATTGCTCCTCCGTCAAACAGCAATGATTATACAATTACCTGTTTTTCTCTATCTGAAATTACCACTACAAATGTGCTCCTTTATTCAGGCATTTAATCCTTAGCTTTTCAGCTGCCATTAGAAACACTTGGCTTTTGCTGTGCATTCACAATGCTGTGTTCGTCCATCTAGAAATACTTCTTTTACCAAAAATGGGAAAGCTTGTCAAAAAAAATGTACCAAGTACACATATATAACTCTGATTGGACTCTCATGATAGTTGCATGTGTCATGGTAAGACCAAAAAGCCACTTAATGACCAGGAACAAGGACTAGCCTGAAACTGGTGATCACTTTAGACGTGGCTGCTGCCACCTCCTGTTTGTGGTGAATAGGGAGTGCTAAGCAGGATGCTGTCAGGCTCCTCATGCAAGGATCTTGTGGGTGAACTAATGAACCTTCCTGGAAGGATGCTGTCCTATATAAAGTCGGCATCAAATAAAACACAATACTCACCAGGCATGTAATCCCAGCACTTTGGGAGGCCGAGGCAGGTGGATTACCTGAGGTTAGGAGTTTGAGACCAGCCTGGCCAACATGGTGAAACCCCATCTCTACTAAAAATACAATTAGTTGGGCGTGGTGGTGCACGCCTCTCATCCCAGCTACTTGAGAGGCTGAGGCAGGAGGCAGAGGTTGTAGTGAGCCGAGATCATGCCATTGAACTCCAGCCTGGGCAACAAGAGCAAAACTCCATATCAAAAAAAAAAAAAAAAAATGTTCTTTATGTGAAGTAAGGATGCCACCATTTCCAGTAGCCTGCAGGGTGAAATAATCAGATGTTCAAAGAGCTCTGGGGTTTGCCTGGTTCCTCTGTATCCCAGCATCTTGTTTCTGGCCCCTTTGGCTTTCCTTCTTCTCCTTGATTGAAGTTATGATACCTAACTCTTTCCCCCATATCTTATCCAAATATGCACACTATACATGACCTGGTAACATCGAATTTATAGACTAACAGGCCAATTATATTTGGACTAAAATCAATCCATAACAGAGTGCTATCTCAGCTTCAATTCAATTCCCCTGACGAAATCTCTGTAACACATCTACACATCTTAAAAGGTATATTTTTCTAGGTAACTGCAAAGAGGTAGAGAACTTGGAAATATGGTATGCAAAAATCTTGTATCAGGAAAGACACATTGGAAGGCCACCCACCGAGGAAAATCTCATTGGCAATTTATGGATGACAAAGATGGATGGCTTGGTGGTCACAATCTAATAACTGGCAGCACGTAGAGGCAAGATGTTCTCCCAGGAATTCAGTCTAACCTCATGCAACTGAGGAATAACTATGTTTCAAAAACTGCAAAGAATGAAAGAGCCTATTCTCTATTGATTTTTCACCCCCCACCCTCCCCCAGCACACCTCAGAACAACATCCTACCTTGCCCATAGCTAAAAAGTAGCTTATACTCCTTCCCCCATCACACGTAACCTCTTTGCTGCCTGTGTCAGCTTCCCACATCATAGATAATGAATACTTTTTAATCTTGCATATTTATCATGTTTATGATTGTGTTTTTGGAACCAAACTCCCTTTCTCTAATAATAGGAAATACATCCTACTGACCTCTATATTTCATATCTACCCACTGTATGGAAGTTTATGAGAAAAAAGAATGTTCTCACAAAGAATATTTTACTGCTGAATAGGAGTAGCCCACCACAGATGACAAATAAATAATATTAGCTAGTTATCTTCAAAGACATGATCCATTTAAGAGAAAGAGGAAGACGGATGTCATTGCACCTAAGAAAATGAAAACAGGTCAAATTGCATTTGCATTTGCTTGAATTCTCTGAATGATGTAAACCAGAACAGAGTGTGTCTTGAGTTACCCAAGTAATTGCTACTCTAGGACACTGAATGTTTAACCATTTTTAAACAATTGGGATTAAGAGTAATATAGAAATCTGTATTCAGACATAAATCTATGAGGTTTTCTTATGGCAAACAAGGTATGGAACTCCCTTACCCCCCATTCCCATACCAATAGCTAAAAGAGAGATCAAGAGTATGCTATACACTTCAGGCAAAGTGCAGTGGCTCACACCTGTAAACCCAGCACTTTGGGAGGCCAAGGCAGGTAGATCACCTGAGGTCAGGAGTTCAAGACCAGCCTGGCCAACATGGCGAAACCTGTCTCTATTAAAAATACAAAAATTAGCCAGGTGTGGTGGCACATGCATGTAATCTCAGCTACTTGGGAGGCTGAGGCAGGAGAATCACTTGAATCCGGAAGGCAGAGATTGCAGTGAGCCGAGATCACACCATTGCACTCCAGCCTGGGTGACAGAGTGAGACATAGTCAAAAAAAGAAAAGAAAAGAAAAAAATATATATATATACACACACACACACACACACACATATATATATATATAGTTCATGAGTACATATGTATAACTGCTTCATAATACCAATATGTATGATATGAAAGGAGACATATTTCCTGGATGCTGCGTATGTAATGTGAAGTTGCTGTCTCACTCAAATTCCAAGCTGGTGCAGAACCGTCACTTGGAATATGCATTTTGGTAGAACTCTGTGTACCTTCTAAGCATACATATTTCTCAGGGTTTTTTTTTTTAAGTATTCTGGAAAGAAAATCTTCTAAAACTATTTTCTTTAATGTGTGTCATGGATCCCTGGGAAAATGTGCCTACACATACATAGGAATATAGTGATCTTGTTGACACAGATACCTAGGGTTTTGCTACAAGAATTGATGTTGTGGAGTCTCAGAAGAACTTTATTTGGAGAAATTATATTTAAAAATCCATGTCTGTTTTAGGGACTTTGTATCAGATCCTAAACATCTATGTACAAAGCAAAATTTTCATACAGTTACCTTAATACATTTAAAATGGATCTTTAGAATTATTGAATGTAGCTGAATGCTAAGGCGTAAGACATTATTATATGTCTATAAAATATCCACCTTTTTGACCCTTTCAAAGCACTTTGTTCCTACCCCAGTGTGCTGCTTCTCCTCCCTCTCCTTCTCTTTCCTTTCTTTCCCATCCACTTTAGAAAAATTATACTATTTTCTAGCAATTTATTTAAGGCTGCCGACCCAGGTTTAACCACAGGGCATGGAGGTCAATAGAACTAGCCAAAACAAGCTTGAGAATACGACTAGAGGACAAGTTTCTTACTTCAGACTCTACGCATTTTGTCACGTTAAAACCGAACCTGAGAAGCTGTAGAACAAAGAGCAGGTATCACTGCTTCTGCCTCTGATTTACCCATCTGTGAGGGGCTAGAATGCTCCCACCAGGGTGAAATGAAAAGTGAAAGGGGCCAGAAAGAAGGCCATATTAAACAGCAAATAGTACCTGGCGGTGAGCAGGATGGTCAGGATGGCTTGTGTTGGCACACGGTCGTTGCACACTCAGAGAATAGCCACAAATCACCGGTGAAACAGCACCGGAGCATGTAAGAGCCCACTTCTCAGGCAATGATTCAAACCCTTTATAGCAGCCTGGAGTTCCTCTCCGGAAAATCACAATTTCACATCTTAGACATATATGGCATTGTGGTGTAACAAACTAAAATGTAGTGGTGATTTGTCGGAGTGAACAACTTTTTTACCTACTGCAAGATGAGAGGACTAAAGTTATGTTCTCTTTAAAATAGGCAGCATCCTAAAATGCCCGCAAGTTTCAGGAGGGAAGAATTGCAGTGAGTTTCTACAGAAGCAGCCCTTTGGGCTTATCCGATACCCTATCCTATTATGATTTATATTAAATATAAATGTAAAGGTTAGAAAATAATAACTGGCCATGTGGGTGCAAGTAGGCTCTTGATATTCCATGACCTATTTAATCTTTTTAAGTAGAACTTTTTACTTCTGCTAAATCTTCTGAGCTTAAATCTTTAGTTCAAATAACATTTTCATTTTGGTATGTAAATTATCTTTTCCATGTGGATTATTTTACTTGCTTAGCCAATTTTTTTTTCATTTTATACTGTTTCTAAGACAGATTTTACATGCCCTGTCTGAGCAACATGGCAAAACCCTGTCACTACAGAAAAAAAAAATTTTAATGAAAAAATAAGTAAATAAACCATGGATTTCTAAAAAGTGGGAAAATAATTTAATCCAGTATTCTCATATTTAAAAATAGAAAATACAATGTCCAGATTGATAAAATGTCCTGGAAGAGAAGACCCAGATAATTGTATATATGGAATTAGAGAGAGAATTAGACCTCAAGACCTAAGTTTTAGTAGAGTGTTCTTTCTCCCTCACCTTTTTAACATGGGATCCAGTTCTGATTCCATATCACATCTTATATCACTTAGATTAAAAGGTGGTTGCTTTGTCTCATTCTTCATGGTGTACCCAAATAATATTGTTTGGCAAAGAGCTCAAGCAAAAATTAGCTGCATCCCTGAGAGCAAGCTGCAACTCATGGACAAGAGGACCAGCAGGAAAGGAGTGTCCTGTTGTTTCAGCATCTTGCAGAAAGGCCACAGAAAGACTACTTGGCATGAGACAACATGTTTATCCGCACTACCACTCACATTTTCCCAATACATGGAAAGCAACAAGAAACATAGCCCCATGGAGATTTTGCCTTCTTGTAGATCTCTCTTTTTAATAGAGCAAGTTTGAGGTAGGGGATAGAGAGCACATAAGCGTGTCTCGTTCAGGGACCAAGTAGCTGAGTTCAGGTGCTGCTTCTTTTTGGTAGTCCTGAGAAATGATGACTTCCAACACCCGGAGAACTTGGGGGATCTCCAGTCCCATGAGAAGTTGAGTGGGTACAGCCTCTTCCCTAGGAGGCAAAGGGTAGGCAGTCTAAAGAGAACTCATCAGACAGTGCTACTGGCCTCCCACTAAATGAACTTCAAATGAGTGCAAGAGTTTCAATAATCCTCTAATTGTATAGATTTCAATAAGAAAATGATAATCGTCATCAGGTTTCAGTGTCAGACATTATGGTACTAATAGTTTACATATACACTATAACCTTTATTCCTCACATCTAGCCTGAAGGCAGATGTTACTTCCTTCACATTACAGATCAGAAAACTGAGCTTATTTGTCCAAAGACTGTTAGTAATATAGCTGAAACTCAAATTCAGATATATGTTCTTTCTACTACAGGCTATTTGTTTGCATTTTCAATAGTATATTATTTTACCTATGAAATATAATAATAGAGTCTCCAAATATTAGCTCTGAAACCAGTTTTTCCAAGCCTATCATGTGCATGTGAATCAAGTGAACACAAATTACAATACAGATTCTGAATCAATAGATCTCGGTTGGGGCCTGAGACTCTTTATTTCTAACACAATCCCAGGTCAAGTTGATGCTGCTTATCCAGGGACCACACTTTGAGTAGCAGTGCATAAAGTATTTTATGCATCATCTACTGTTTTTATTCTATGGGATTTTAAGTTACAGAGAATCAGACATATTATAGTTAAGAAATAAAAAAAATAGGCCAGGCACGGTGGCTCATGCCTATAATCCCAGCACTTTGGGAGGCTGAGACAGGCGGATCATGAGGTCAGGAGTTCGAGACCAGCCTGACCAACATGGTGAAACCCCGTCTCTACTGGAAATACAAAAATTAGCCACGGATGGTGGCACACCCTTAATCCCAGTTACTCAGGAGGCTGAGGCAGGAGAATCGCTTGAACCCAAGAAGCAGAGGTTACAGTGAATCGAGATTGCGCCACTGTACTCCAAGTGACAGAATGAGACTCCAGCTCAAAAGGGAAAAAAAAGAAAAGAAATAAAAAATAGTATCCTAGTTCTGTCAAACAAGTAGCATCTTTTTACGGAAGCAGTCATATCCCATTAGAATAATATATTGTACACCATTAAGCTCTTTGAAGAAAAAATGTATGTATAAAAGTGTCAAGGGAGACATCTAGTCATTGGCCACTGTCAACCTAGAGCACTCACATTTGCTCCTCATCTCCAGGAGAGACTTTCACTCCAACACCCTGTCAAGATTCTGCACAATTGCATTTGCAATGTTGAGGCGAGGATGTTCTTCACATGCCCTTTGATAACTCAGATGAGTTGAGCTGCAGCACCTTTGAATGCAGTTGTATTTTGTGTTTATTGGGCTTGACAGAAAGAGGAAAATGAACAAGAGTCTAATTTTCGAGACTCCTGGAAGCCCCACCTGCCAACCCCAGCCTCAGCTTTTGCAAGACAAATTGCTCATTAATGCGAGAAGCTCCAATAATCAATCCAGAACCTGTTCCGTGCTTAGCTGAAGAATGATAAGATAAAGGAGGCATGAGTGACTGGAAGGAAGTAGGAAAACGAGCCCTGATAAATTGCCCTGAGACTGAAGCAGCATAAGCAGAATACTACATCTGACCAGAAGGGAAGAAAGGGCCATGCAAATTCATTGGGAAGCAAAGAACAACTAAAAGCAAACCAACAAAGTCACAGACCCCTGTGGAGTCCCACCTTTGTGGTTGTCATCACAGGTCATGTGTGAGATGAGATAGGCAAAAATTAAGGAGTTGTGATGTTTCTGTGCTTCTTTTAGGATTGCAGCAAGTCACAAAGAAACCTGTCAGGTCCTCTTGGGACTCTTTGCTCTGATGGCATGAGTTGGTACCACTCTTCTCTAAAAGAGAAGAACTTTCATGGTTAATTAAACTAAGAATACTAGGAAAATACCCTGCCAGTGAGATGTGTTACTCTCTGTACAGGTGGCTGCAGATAGTCACCATAACAAATGCCATATATTCATAAACACAAAATAGGAGTTTCAACAAATATTCATGAATGCCTTCTTTGTCCCAGACATTTTTCTGAGTACTAGGGATACAGCAGTAAACCCAAAACAAGCTCTTTTCCTTCATGATGCTTAGATGCCGGAGGAGACAACCACCAGCTGTAACAAAAAGCATATACATATATACACACTGTATATACAAGTATATGAAAGCATCTACATATATGCATGTATATAAAAGCATATACATATATAAGATGTATATATACACATCTTATGTATATGTAGGCATATACACATATATTATGTGTATATATGTATATTCTTTTATATATATAAAATGTCTGGTTGTAAGTGCTATGAAGAAAACAAATCAAAATAAGGGGAAAGAAACTGATGGAAAATGCTGTTTACATAAGGTTGCTGGGGAGGGGGTCTTTGTGAGGAACAACATTTGATCAGAGGCTTGAGCTAATTGAGTAAAAAGAGAAAAAAACTTAGACTCAAAGGATTGTATTTGCATCCTTAAAAACATACTATAATCTGCTCTCAACTGGTTTTGAGCAAAGTCTCAGTGGAAATTCCTTAGAAGCCCAAGGCCAAAGTGATTAAACCTGTTCTTTTGAGCTCCTGGTTACAGAATGCCTATTAAGGGTGGGGCACTGTGCTAAGTGGGACACATACCTCGAGTTCTGTAATCCTCACAAGTCTACAAGGGAGATATTATGTTCCTCGTTTTACAAATGAGATAACTGAGACTCACAGAGTTTAAAGAACCAGCCCTTGATACTCAAAGAAAGTGACAAGCTTGGACTGACTCTGAGGTCGTTACCCACTTGCCCTTAACCTCCACACCTACTTGCTCATTTTGAATGCCTCTGTGCCACTGAGTTTCAAAGCCATCTTAATCTTCACTTTGTTAATAACCCGAAATAGCTTGTTAGATAGACATCCTTCTCTTTCTTTCTGCCGGAGAGGAAGACAACCAAGCTTTTCCACATAGTCGTGACTCGGTTACAGTGGGAAGCAGCAGGACAGTGTTGGATCTAGCATCCGGCAGAGCAGGAGAGACAGCAGCTCAGGAGGAAGGTAAGGCTCACAAGAACTAGCTGGTGACATTGACCAAGATAGTGGATTCCATGTAGAACTAAATCACGGAACAAAGGATTTAGCCAGCAAGATGCAAAGCCCAGACAGGTAGAAATATTTAGGGCAGTGTCAATAAGAACTGGAAATATCAAGGGGAGTGCTGGCTATCCAGAGTTAGTTTTTTGTTCCCCATTCATATTTTGTGAGTGATATTAGCCTCAGCCATGCGCTGTGGAGTGTCACTCAGAAAGCAGAGGATTTTAAGGAATCACTGCCCTTAGCTGGGACAAGAAGCACATGCCAAGAGGACTGAGGTAACATTCATCATTCACCTGAGCTGATTCCAGAGAAACTCCTTAACCTTGCAACTAAGCATTTTTGCAACTAAGCATTTTTATGTGTTCAAACTCATTTTTATGCCCAACAAATAAAAGCTGAGAAAAACCTAACAAGGAGCTTATACCATTTATGGTGGTTTTATAGTCAACATTATCATTAACATGAAATATAAATCACCATCTTGACATCATCCATGCTGTTTGCATTTGGAACAAGAAAAGAAATCAAATGAAGGGCACAGAAAGCATACCATAAGCTTATGTCAAGTGAGGAAAACAGTAGTAACATCAGTTTTATTCTTAACCATAAAGACATTGATTGGAAATGACACAGAGGTCTAGGCAACATCAATTTGTGCAAGTTAAGTTTCTTTTTATGTGTGAGGATTCTGGAAAAACAAAATATAAAAAGTGCTTAGCACTATAACTTGAGTAAGGCCAAGAGAGCTTTGGTTCTGTTGGTGGAAAGAGTAGTAAAAGAATTCCTAGTGAAATATAGTGTATAATATACTTCCAAAGCCTGTAAGGAAAATGAGACTGCACTGCCTAAAACAAATAGGGAAGTCTTTTTGTAGAGCGTTTTTATTTTCTCTTTTATACTTTAAATTTGAAGAATATTTTTAAATGTTATTACCATAATAACACATTTAACTAGTGACTGACTGAAGAGTCAGTATATTTGGTGAATTTTCCAGCAATTAATAATTTGTCTGATATCAGTTTCTCCCTATATTCCTGTCCAGCACCAGTCAGTACGACATCCGCTCAAGGGGAAACTGAGATTTCAGATGATAAGAACCAAATATGTACCAAGGGCTCCAAAAAGCAAAATAAATATCCAGATAGGCGAGTTCAGGCAGTAGAATCTACCAAAAACAGTATCGGCAATAAAGACATATGCATTCAGCAAAGGGATCCCAGTAGGACTCAGTCACTGAGAAATTGGGAGCAATTGGGAACCAGACATGTAAAGAGAGTCCATTTTGAGGCAAGGAAAACCAGTAACAAGAATAATATTAGATACTGAATCCAAGTGACTGAGCTCTGAGCTAGGGAACCATTATATGTTTCCTTCTATCACAGAGTCCTGTTGCAGATGAGCTGAGCCTACTGGTGAATAACAAGCCAGTTGTGAACATGCACATATAGATCATTGAACAAGGACACCCAGCCAAATAAATGAAGGAGGATTGAAACCCAGCCCAGATTCCACCTGCCAAGCCATATGCTCTGAGTGGCTCTGGATCCACCTTAAAAAAGGGATACCTTAATCTGATCCCCATAGTCGGCCCTCTCACCAAGTTGTGAACTGATAGAACTGCAGCCACTTAAAGGACCGCCTCTTTCTAATTCCTACAAAGGAGCCAGCTGGACTGGCAGGAGGGATGGTAAAGGAAGCCAGACACTCATATCCGCAATGGGAAGGCGGTGGTGAAGAGAGAAAGGAATGAAGACAGGATAAAAGGGAAGCATTAGAGGAAAGAGTGACATCAAGACATTAAATGCGGAATTTAATAAAAATAAGTTTACTTCATGTTTTCTCCCAGCAACTACCTTGTATTCGAGGAGTCTCCTAAAACTAGTGTTCACTTGAAAATAAAAATTTGAGTTTAATAACCACATTAGTTAAAATTAAGCTTAGCTATGAGTAACAGAAATCTACAAAACAGTAACTTTTTTTTTAAGACAGGGTCTTACTCTGGCCAGGCTGAAGTGCAGTGGTGCAAGCATACCCCACTGCAGCTTCAAACCCCTGGGCTCAAGCGATACTCCCGCCGTGGCCTCTTAGGTAACTGGGACTCAGGCATGGACCACCATGCCTGGTTAATTTCTTTTTATTTATTTAATTTTTTTTTGTAGGCAAGATGTCTTGCTATGCTGCCCAAGTTGGTATCAAACTCCTGGTCTCAAATGTTCCTCCCACCTCGGCCTCCCAAAGTGCTAAGAATTGAAGCATGAGCCATCCTATTTTGCTGCCAAAATAGCAACTTAAACAAAATAAAAATATATTCTTCTCTCAAGTAAAACTTTGGATGTGAACAGTCGAAGGCTTGCATAGTGACTCCTTTGTCTTCTGAAACCCAGTGTGATCCTTGGCAGCCAGCTATGGAAGATGCCCTTGTCTTAATGGTCCAACAAGGGGATCCAGTCATCGTGTTCATATTTTAAGCAGAGGGATAAAAGGAGTGGTAAAGGGCTCATGCCACTGCCTCTTAAAGAAATTTCCCAGAGATTGCTATACTGTGTTTCAACTAATAGGGCTTTGTCTAGGGCTTAATCACATGGCCACACCTACCTGCAAAAGAGGGTGGGAAATGGTATCGTATTTCAAGTGGCCTTAGCACAGCTGAAAACTAGGGGTAGCAAGAGGGAGAAATGGATATTTGGGTAGGAGATTAATAGTCTTTAATAGAGAGACAAAAGTTGATTTTTAAAAACAAAGCCCAAGGATAAGATCATTTAATTAACAAAAAACAAATCTAAGTGGATAGTAAATAGGAGGGTGAATGTGTAATGTACTATTAACCAAAAGTGTAAAGCAGAGAAAAGGCCCTTTCTTCTATCAGATTAACTCTTATAAAGAAAAAATGCTGAATAATTTATAGAAAAGTGTGGGAGTTAATAATTATATTGAAGCAATGGTTGAAGCAATGAAACTACAAATTTTTTTTTTGGTCATAAGATCACGCTTCATATTTAGAGTAGTGACAATAGTATTTTCTTTAAATCTTAGCTGGTTATTTTGCTCTGTTGTATTTGTTTTCTTTAAATCAGTGTGTCTTTGTTTAACTGTTGCTGCAGACAATTTTAGTCCTTGTCTCAGCGACCTAAGCTGACAGTGTGGTAAATGGAATTAGACTTCAGTGATCACCTTTTCTTCCTTCCTCTTTCTATAATCTCAGCAATAATCGGCAGAATCTATTTAGGTGTTCTCAGGAGGTTCCCAATTTCCTTACCTTATCCTTCTCTTTAACACTTGGGTGGCAGCCATCATTCTCTTAGGAATGGAATTTTACCTTTTTTCAACCTATCTGTCTATCCATGAGCTAATTCTTCACACTGTGTGTAGTTGTTTGTCCAGATTTACGCCATCTGTATTCTTCTCTAACGTAATTGTATGGGTGGATCTTCATAAGTGTTGTGGAGCAGAGCAGTAGACATTGGTAAGGGATGGGCATGCTTATGAGAAACAACCAATTCTGTGGACAGGACTATGAATGCAAATGTTGGTTGAATGCACATCCAATACTGTATGACAATTTCAATTTTTATCATGAACGCTTCTTTCTCTTCTGGAATACAGGTTCACACATCCAGCATTTCCATTTGGTGGAAATTAAATATCTCAAAATGTATCCGATTCAGAAGACAATGCTTAATTCCCCTCACTCTGCATACACTTGCTAATTCCCAGGTTTCCCCATCCAGACCCCAACCCCACAGTTAATGAAATCACAAGCCACACAATCGTTCAGGTAAAAGTCCTAAATCATCATCCTGTATATATAGATAATTTCTGCCTTTGCTAGCTCCATCCTATCCTTAGTAAGTTGTGTTTGACCCACTTTCAAATTGTATCCCATATCCAATCTCTTAATGGACATCCTGTGCTACCTTTGGTCCAAGTCATTTCTTGTTCAGCTACCACACTAGCTGTCTGTGACAGTCAGCTTAGGCTGAATGCCTAAACAATCAGTACTCAAACCTCCAGCTTTACACAGTAAAGGATTATTTCTAACAGGGAGGCTGTGCTCCACACAGTCATTCAGGGATCAGGTTCCTTCAAGCACTGACACCACCATCACCTAAGTCTTCCAAGTGCAGCACATTCACATGAGAAGCTGTAGGGTTCAGGTCTGAAAGTGGCCTATCTCATTTCCACCCTCATTTTATTGGCCAGAAGTCAATCCTACCTAATTGCAAGGCAGACTCAGCAACATAGCTTTTCTCTCTGGTCAGGAGGAAAATAAAACATGTTTTGGTGAACAACCAGCAGTATTTTTGTCATACGTATATCCTGCTTCAACAATAGAATGTCTTTTGGAAAAACTAAAAATCACAGCGTATTACTGCCCTGGTTAAAACTTTTTAATAGTTTCCCTCTGCGATTACACCAAATGCAAATTTCTCGTCCTGATTACAAAATCCTATATGATCTCTGACCCTGACACATCTACACTTCCTTTTGTTTATAATTTTCTTAACTCTCTAAGCACACTCATGGCCTGGGGCTTTGGCAAAAGAGAGCCTCTCTGCTAGAACTCTCTTCTTTCATATCTTTAGAGTGAGAGTGCCTTTCAAAGGTGTTTCGGCTTCTACTTTTATCTACACCATCTGATCCAGAATATGTGATATTTTCCCCATTGTGAATCAATGACTTCATCTTATCAAGCACTAGTTTGCCTTGCAAGTGCAAAACCTTTACTCAAAATTCAATCGTTTTCTTTCTCTGATTTTTTACCAGAGTAGAAAAAAAAAGTTATGACATAAAAGAGCAAAAAATTGCTTCAGTTGCTGGAAATGAGAATTGGGATTGCAATTCACCCAAATGGAAAGAAGCTAAATAGTGTGAGATATTTGTCCTCATTAGAGGAAATAAATATGACTTTTTCTTGGTGTGCCAAGTGATGTTTCATGAATCTTATTTTATAGTGCTCCCCACTGGGACACTGTCGTTATAAATAGAATATGATTTAATCCTCATAAAAGCCCTATGAGATTGATACTACTGTTGAATTCCCATTTTACAGATGAGGAAAACAAGCACAGAAAGCTAAGTGCACAGCACTAAGTGACACAACCAATATGAGGTACAGCCAGGACTGGATCCAGGACTCAAACAGAAAGACAGAAACCCAAACTTTTAGCAATCCAAACAGTAAAACTGAGGTTAGCTTTTAGCAGTGCTGACCACTGAGAACTAGAGATGACTGTCTAAGACAACTTTTAAAAGAGATTCTCACACCCATCTTGAGCAATCACATGGAGAAGCAAGGCAAAAGATAGAAAATCTAGACTCAAAGAACATTATAAAGATTATTCAGGGGAAGGACAGGGAGAAAAAGGAGTTGCTCAGCATCTCCACTGAAATTTAGTCACCAAAATTTCCCACTTTGCACTGTGCTGCCCTTGGAACAAAGCCTTGCAGATAATATTTTTTTAATGTACAGTTGAATGAATTATACTATTTTTGACAAGATGAAGAGCTTATTTTATTTCAAATTGTCTTCCTATTATTATTACAGTTCATCAATTATTGATCCCAATAATAATGTCACTAATCCTTATTTATTTGAATTATTAAGTGTCTGAAAAAGAAAACATTCAAAGAAGGTATGAAGGAATGTAATAGTGAGACTAAGGAAATGGAAATATGGTTGACAACAATGATAAGCATGTAGAGAGGAGGGCATTAAAACAAGCGTAACTATTGTGGCATTTAGTGTTGGGGGACGCGATGGTCAAGGATACCAAACGTCTTGTAACGCATTGGCAAAGACCAGTTTTACAGAATTCTCCTACTCAAAATGTCATAATCTGTCTAACTGAGAACTTCTGGCACAGAATTACAGGACAAGACATTGTAGGTTTTTCTAATTCCAGAAACTTAACCTCCACTGGAATGGGGTTTGGTGGGGGATGGAATGGGGGTGGGAATTGCTTCCTTTTCTAGATAAAGAAGATATCTGTTGTCTGGTGAGTAAAGGCTATGTTTTCTCCCGCAGTTTTTCAGATCTTCTGCCTTTTAGCCCTTGAGCAAAACCCCAGTATCATCATCACAGATGCTGCAGGGCAGTGGCTAATAACTCTAATCGAATGGTCAATTCTCTATTCTCTTCTTTATCAGCCCCAGAGCAACATTTGACACAATCGATCATGCCCTCCATTTGAAACTCTTGTATCACTTAACTTCTTGTTGCCATATTCTTCCAATTATTTTTCTTCCTCCCTGGATGCTGTTTCTCAGTCTGTTTCATTGAATCATCCTCCTCTATCCACCTTATAAATATTGAATTGCTCCAAGCTTAGTCCAAGGGTCTCTTTGACATTTCTCAGCATTTATTCCCTAGATCTCATCCAGTCTCCTGGCTATCTATACATGAATGATTCCTAGAATTCATCTCTAGCCCAGTCTTCTCCCTTGGACTCTGGACACACATGCTTAAATGCCTAGTTGACATCTAGATTTAGATGTCTACGCTACTGGGCATCTCAAATTTAACATGTCCAAAATAAAATTATTGGTTCCTGCCACCCTCAGAGCCCTCTCCATGACTATTCCTCATTGACCAACTCAGTCAATGTCATCACTGCCCATGGTGTTGCCAAGGCTCAAAACCTGGATGTCATCCATTACTCCTTTACTCCAGCTCCATTGCACTGTGTCATGCAAGGTCCTATATGAGGAAAGAATCTACACTAGGTGGCCCAAAAGAAGAGTTGTGATGTAAATAAATAGTAATAAAGGAAGAGTAGAGATTAGAAAGAAACAGGAAATTGCTTAAACTTTAGTGCTTGAGGGACAAAGTGAGACAGTAATAGTAATAAAGCAGTATTTATTAATAAACTTTAGTGTTTGAAGGGAGAAAGTTAGACAGTAATAGTAATAAAGCAGCATAGAGATTAGAAAGAAACAGGAAATTGCTTAAACTTTAGTGCTTGAGGGGGAAAGTGAGACAGTGTCACCAGAACCTATCAGGCTTAAGGTTTATGGAGTCCAGTTACTCATCTATATTGTCACTGCTCACCTCTTGACCCAGTCAGTTCATTGCTAATGCTTGTTTATTCATCTGTAAAAAAGGGGGAAAATAGCATCACTGGCTCACTTCAAAGAATCCTAGACGTGAAATAATAAAGAATAAAAATGGCATAGTAATTGAGTTTGAACTGTAAGCTAATAAATCATCATCAGACAATTGAGGGTAACAAAAATATTTGTCATATGACTTACAGTAATTATTTCCTTAGTTTTAAAACCCTGACATCCAAATTGAAGAAAGTACTGCATCATAACACCAGAAAATATTAAAATCTTTAAAGTTTTTATTTAATATTGATGTTTTAAGCATATAATTTTTCTCTCTAATGTACGTATATTAAGAAAACGTGCATTGTATTCTTAGGGGTTTATGACAATATCACATGAGCAAAGCCTTTCAATTTCCTCATTAGGTAAGCATTTGTTACTTATATACTAACCTACATGATATCATATGGAGAAAAGATTTAAGTGAACATTTCTCAGAGATTGCAGAATCTACAATCTCTAGGTGTCTGATATGTATGCTCTTTGGTATTTAAACTATTTCAAACTACAATAATAATTTTTAATCTTAGGATTATAGTTCACTTCTAGATCTTTTTTGACCATCCTGACTAAAGTAGCCTTAAGACCACTATTAGTGTGAACAAATCATTCAAAACATAATTTGTGGTTTTAATTTTAGTATATATATATTATTACTCAGTGTGTACCAGGCAACCTGCTAGGTAATTTGATATTTAATTTATACAATATTCCTGAGACAGAGGCTTTTTAAATGAGCAAACTCTTATGTCTTTTCTATTTACATCATTATTATTATTTCGTTATTCCACATTGTAATCTCTTCAATAGATCATTAGCCACCTACAGTTTTACATTTTCTCTCAAGGAAGAATTTTATTAAAATGAATATTTCATAATTATTGTTAGTAGGAAAGATATGGGTGCCAAGGAGCTGAATTTATAGTCATGGCATAATCAGATACAACCAAAAGATTTGCTGAGTTACATTTGTCGTTTCTGCCAGAAACCATGACATTCCTTAAGAGAATATTGGTAGAAACCATGATGAGATCTCAATAACATGCATTACTGAGGGGTAAATGGCTTCCAGCCCAGAATAGATTGGCAAAGAGTGGCATGGAGGAAACTGACTTAGCTCTCAGGCTTCTTTGGGCATTATGTTCAAAAGGTCTCCCAAAATGGGGTAATATCATATTTATATCAGCTAATCCATTCACTAGAGTCCACTCATTGCAGAGATCAGGTGGAGCAGAATCAGCTCTCTCTCCTGGAGGCATTAGTCAATGCATACGACTAATGTTTGAGTTGGAATCAATACTTTGAGTTCTAGGCAGGAAAAGGGAGACAAAATCCCAATTCACGGACAAGAGCTGGAGGGTGAGGGGCAGACTGAGAATTTATTGATGGCCATTAGAGATTTCAGTGGTCACCCCAATAATAATAATAATCGGACATTTGGAGCACCATGTTATAAGATCATGTTATAGATCCTAGTTTTCTTTTAGCAGAGTCCCTCCTTAGATTCATCATGGAGATTCTGGTCTGCTTTTATGGGCTATGGTTCCAATGGCGATTCAGTTTTCACACCTTTGAGTGCTTTTTGGGTCTGTTTTGCTTGTGGGCTACTCAGAGGCCAATCCATAGCTTGGACAGTATTCCATATTGTAACTGTTCTCAAACCTTTTATAGTGTTAATTCTAATCAATTTCATGTAAGGGTTACTAAGCATCTGCCCATATAAAGGTTTAAACAAACCGTTTCTCCAGCTTCCTCCTCTCCAAAATCCTCCCCTTCTATCTAATTGGAAAAGGGTAGGGGAATCCAGGTTTCCCCTACAGTCTGCTGACACTGTCCTGGCTGCAGGGGATTCTGAAAGCTGTGTGCTGCCTTGCCACATGCTACTCCCAGGTGGAACTGGAAGTCCAGGCTCCCTGCTCAATCCCTGACAGCAGCACAGGGGAATGGGGGTAGGTGTGGTTTTTTTCCATGAGGTTCGGCTGGAATAGGGTGACTATTGTCAAACATATTGGTATCCTGCTGGACCAGCTATTTTCTGGTCCTTTGGTAATAGATGGCAGACATTTAAAGGGGCTTTTTGGCTGTGCCTGTTGGCATTTCCAAGTCAGGGGCTTCTCAAGCAAGCCTAGGATGTATGGAAGGCAAAAAGAAAACACAGGACATTCATCCTAAGTTGTCAAAATGCCCAGGTCCTTAGTTAGGCTATCCACTCTCTTCATTCCTCCTTTCACAGTTTTCTTTTTCTTGTCTCTTGTATTATGACCAGGGTTTTATAATTATATCTAATGGGAGATAAGAGAATGAAATGAGTCTTCTCCATCTTGCTCAAAACCAGAAGTCTCACACTATTCATTACAATCATTAACAAAACCGATTCTACACAGTGATTGTGCTTCTGGGACCCTGGACCAATGTAAAATAATACAGATACCATTTGGCTGCAGGGTCCTAAAAAATTGTATTGGCCTCGTGAGAAGGCCAACAGTCTTCTACTGAGAAAAGTTTTCTCTGTACCAAGGTACAGTCATTTCTAAAATCCCTTTCCACCAATTCCACTTGGACACTAAAAGACCTGTAACTCCATCCAAGATTTGAAAACATGTTTGTTTCAGAGGGTGTTCTATGTGGAAAGAGCAAAATGCAGGCATTATGCTGATATATATCACTTAAAATGGTCCTACTTTGGAAAACAAAGATGGGAGGAAGCATGTCAGAGTTGACATTTTCTGTCTTTTCCTAAACTGACTTATGATTAATAAAGTTTCTGCATGACTAATGATTATAACTCAACAAATTAATATTGTTTCTGCATGAGTAATAATTATAACAACAAATTTGCTGTATTATTGTACAGTAAATCCAAAATAACTCTGTAAGTGAAGATCTCACTACTGCAAAATTAGTGAAATTATGCGAGTGAGACTCTGAGGGAACTGTCAATCCCCTTATGTCCAAAGTGCGCAAAATACAGAAATGTCACAACAGGGATTTCACCATAACTACCATGTATCTAACACTGATATTATGTCAGGACATACACTAAGGATTTTATCCTATGTAGAAGACTTCGCTATTTTCTTTCTATACATGAAGAAATTGGGTTTTAGGGTACTTAAGAAATTTGCCCACATCATGTAGTTTGAATATGGAGGTGCGAAAAACGAAAATGAGAAGATCTAGCTTCCAAACACTTGGTTTTAATTAGTACTGTATCCTGCCTCACCCCTCAAAAGAACCAGAGTGCGTGGTTCATGGCCTAACACCAGGCTCCATCTCTTGAATGTGAATAAAGTTTGCAATATGGCTCATGCTGAGTGAGACTGATCCGACAAGTGGAAGTGATTCCAGCTTGGAGGGCAAGGAAAAGACTGAGGCTTGGCAGACTCTCTCACTAGCAGCAGGAAAACATCCTTGAATAGTCTTCACTGTGTGCAATGACAGCTGTGAACTGGCCTCGCTGAAACTTCACCATAGCTTGTTTTTCATCTTTTGATTTAACTAATATTCATTAAACCTTTAGTGTGTGTAGGCACTCTTGGAATGGCTGGGACTCCGCAGCTCTCGTAAAGATCCAACCTGGACTGAGTAAGTCTTGGCCACAAGACAGGGCACGTTTGTAAGATCCTGGACTGACTTCTGTGAAGTATTTCAACTTTGTTTGGAATCTTTATTTCTTATTCTTGGCTCCTTTTCACACTGTGAGGCCAGGCACAGACTGACAGATAGGAAGAAAATTGATGGGCCCCCGAGGGCCCAACAGACAACAAGCAACAAGCAATAGAGGCCAGCCAGCTGCTAGCCCAGTGGGGAACACAGTTGTCCCGGCAGGCTGTCTGATCATGGCCTCAGGAGGGGCTGGTGGCAAGCCATAGGCTGACTGGTAGCAACAAGAACTGTGGAAAGGAGCTGAGGTTGAGAGATGCAGTTACAGAAATTACTGTGTTTGGAAATGATTAGACAAGAGTTCAGTGACACAATCAAGAGCATTCTCCCAGTATTTCCCAAGCCTCTACTATGTATGAGGTGCTGATGTATTGTGCACACTGGGGATACAGTAATAACTAAATTTCCTCACCAATCAAGCTAATAGAAATTTTCCTTCCTTAGGGCTCCGCTAATACTCTTCTTCCGAGTAGTCAAACAGAATTTATAATTTATCCTAGTAGGCTACATGTAATAAGTATTGGCATACTTTTCTTACTCTTCAGAGCTATAATTTATTACAAGCACAGGCAGTTTTCATTTCTCTTTGCTACCCCCAATATAGAACCAAGAATAATATTTGGTTCACAATACGATATAATAAGTGTTTGCTGAATTAAACTACAGACACCCACTTAGTCTAAGCCACCATCATCATCTCTCTACTAAGCCACTGCAAACCAGCTCCTGACAGGTCAGTCCCGGGACTTTAATCAGTGGCCCATTTCAATTCATATTCTTTACTGCAGCCAGGGTGCCATATAAAAGGTGAAACCTACCATGCTTTTGCCTATACCCTTCAATGACTTTGACTTACGATAAAATTAAAACATCTTCACAATATGTACAAAGCCTGGTGTTTTTCAAACAACTCATCATCTCCAGCCACATTTCACGACTCTTTCCACACTGCTGTCAAAAGTCTAGCCATTCGTGTGTGTGTGTGTGTGTGTGTGTGTGTGTGTGTGTGTGTGTGTGTAATGGCTGTATTTTCTTCCTAGTTCTTCTAATCTCTATTTTACTACCTTTCCACATCATTTCTTGTGCATGAAAGGCTTCTTCCCCATCTTCTCACCACTTCATGTATTAACTCATATGGCATTTCCATTGACCTCTCCTAATGTAAATTAGTTTCCTTGTTTTCTCACCATTGAACTCTAAGCCTTTTCTTCATAGCATTTAGAGCTTTTGTAATTTATTCTTACTAGAGGTTTATGTATTTGATATCTCTCCTGCACATTAAACTTTGATTGCCAAATGTTTTGAAATAATGTATATTGAGTGAATATATGAATGATATTTATTATCTCTCATTAAAAGACTAATCATATTTTCATACTGGACCATTCACTAGAACCCAGAAATAATTCTCTCTGCCTTCTGCAAAGTTTGTACACAATTGAGATGGTTTGCTCCTGTGCTGTTTTGCATAGAGGAGATAGCTTTACTGCTATAATCCTCCTTCTAGGAGATTCTAACTCAGAGATGGGCAAACTTGTTCTGTAAAGAGGCAGATACTAAATATTTTCAACTTTTCTAGGCATATGGTCTGTGCCACAACTACTCATCTCTTCTCTTGTAGGGGGAAAGCAGCCACAGGCAATATGTAAATGAATGAGTGTGTCTGTGTTCCAATAAAATTTTTCCGAAACAGGCCACAAGCTGGTTTTGGTCCATAGGCTCTAGTTTGCCAGCCTCTGCTCTAAATGCCTAGAGACGCGGTTTTAGATAACACATCTATAACGCCTGGATTATCCTAACTGGCACTGACCTTTCATCACTTGTATCCCTGTCTTCTATTCTCATGATAGCTACCAAGCTGATCTTGTCTAATGGCCTCCCATCTTACTCCATGTAAAAATCCAAAGTCCTTGCTGTGATTTACAAAGCTCTATCTGCCTCTCACCATTAACTCTCTGAGTTTGTCTCCTATCAGTCCTCCCTTCTTTCAGTCCAATCCAGCCACAACGGCTTTGGGCCATTCCTTGAACATTTCAGGCAGGCTCCTGCCTCAGTGACTTTGCCCATGAGGTTTCCTCTATCAGGAATATGCTTCTCCTAAAGGCATTACAGCCAGCTTCTTCCCTTCTTTCAGACCATCTTCCAAAAGTGATCTTCATGGCAAAGACTTTCGTGGCTTCCCTGTCAAAAATCCACCACTCACACCCCAGATGCTTCTAACCCCTCTTTTCTGCTTAAGTTTCCAAATTCATCAATAAATAACACATTAAATATTGTGCTTATTTATCTTATTTAGTGTTTGTCTTTCTCAGTAGAATGTAAGTCCCATGAAAGCAGGGACTTGCTGTGTCTTGATTATTGCTGTATACTTAATGCCTAGAACAGGGCCTGGCACATAGTATACATTCAATAAATATAAAAGAAATAATGAATGAATGGGCCAGGCATGGTGGCTCACACCTGTAATTCCAGCACCTTGGGAAGCCAAGGCAACCAGATCGCTTGAGCCCAGGAGTTTGAGATCAGCCTAGGCAACACGGCAAAACTCCATCACTACAAAAAGTACAAAAAAGGTGGGCATAGTTGTGCATGCCTACATTTCCAGCTACTCAGGATGCTGAGGTGGGAGGATTACTTGACCCAGGGAGGTAGAGGCTAGAGTGAACTGAGATTGTGCCACTGCACTCCAGCCAGGGTGACAGGGAGATCCTGTCTCAAAAAAAAAAAAAAAAGAAAAAGAAAAAATTAATGAATGAATGAATGAACAAATCATCTTTCCCTATAGACACCTCTGTGTCTGAACCAAGATACCATCACAAATAGTTTTTTCTTTTCTTTTTCTTTTAATATCCAAGAAACTAGTCAGGCTGGGGGAAAAAAGCCTGCACACTTGTACTCATCTTTGTGCTCAAATTAAGAATACTTAAGAGTTGCATTTTGACCACTTCTTTCCTTCTGAACTATCTGTCTCCATTAACAGGATAGATTTGAAGGGAAGGAAGTTAAGTTGCAAAACAAAGACAAGATGTACCTTTTTCCCTCAATTAAATGCACACGCAAAAATTGGATACTGAGAAATTTTGCTTAAATTCTCTGTGCTGGCCAGACCTTCAATCCTGAGTCATCATAGTGCCAAAAGCTCTCTTTTTAGAGAGCTCCAAAACAATTTGTTTCATAACTTTAAGTGGAAACTATTATGTGAATCTATGTTTACTTTACATTTTGGAACAAAGAAAAGCATCACAATTTTTAACATTCAGAAGTGTACATGGGTTATTTATGAGCATACAAAATTGGCTCAAGGTAACATGTATTTTACAATGACCGTTCCATAGAAGAAGAAAGATTAGAATGTGAATTCATTTATATGTAATTAAAAGGAAACTAGAGTACACAAATTAGTTGAATTTTTTTAATTGGCCACTTTGTTTGAAATGGAAGTGAAAACTATTGCTAATTAATCTTCCAGTTGAACTTTTCACTAAATGTCTCCCATTTCATTATCAATTCATATCCTCTTCATCTTTCTCGGTTCTAGAATCATTTCCTTCATGCAGACTTTCCCATTTATGCATTTCCCTGAGCTCTTATAGTTTTATCCCTGAATTATATGCAGTACCTTGAACATAGTGGGTAGAAACAACACATACCAATTTCCCTATTTTAAAGTGCCTTCAAAGTGTCTTGAATTCTTATTTAAATATTTCTTGAATATATGCCGTCATCCAGTGAGACTATAAACTCCTCAAAATAGAAAGTATCTGAACCTCCCTCTCTCTAATTCCTCAAAACCCAGAGCATACAAGTTCTGAATAAATACCTGTTTAACTTGATTTTTTTAAAGAAACATTGATGTGCATCAAACATTTAAGAATTAAAATAATACAAT
Organism: Sapajus apella; assembly: GCF_009761245.1. Lineage (NCBI taxonomy): Eukaryota > Metazoa > Chordata > Mammalia > Primates > Cebidae > Sapajus > Sapajus apella. The sequence continues at coordinate 5,996,684 of NW_022436981.1, read as the reverse complement.
GTTATAGTATTTAAAATTGAGTATTTCCATAAAGTCTAGTATTGTGAGTGGGCAAGAAGATGTTGATTCATCCAGAATCAGACAGGTTATTTTGTGGTTGCTGCTGTTGTTGCTGATGATGATAATTCTTCAGTTCTCCAGTGTTTTTACTATAGTAAGGGGGAAATATGAGAGGCTAGAAATATAACATAACTCTTGTTACTGAATTGCTCATACTATTTTTAAGGCATCAGTGGGTTTTCTCCACTGAATTTACCCCAAGCTACAAACAAATTTAATTTGGAAGAAAGAATGGAGAGAAGGAGGGAGGAAAAAAACTAGACAGAAAGAGAAAAATGTTGCATTTGAAAGATTAGATGTGAAGATTCCCAGGGTACAATAAAATCATCATCATCATCATCATCATCATCACCACCACTATCACCAGAGCAATATGAGAGTTTATTCTAGTCTAGGAACCTAGCTCTCTGTTTTTTGGAGGTTATGGGTCCTCCAGGTATTTCTTCCCTCCCTGTGCTTAAAGCTGTGTGTCTATAACACTTACTGTCTTTTCTATCTTCCACCTGAATTCCCTCATGGGAAACTAAATTGCTTTAAATCACATGGGTGAATTATAAGTACTGATTAGTGATGAGAATAAATTGATTCAAATCATATAGGTCTTTTCCTAAATACTGACTGATGAGGAAGTTTAGATTTGCTGTAATTTATAAATGAAATGAAAGAGGCGAGGTGGCAAGATGTGAGAGGGAGGAACAATTACCATATTTGAGATTTAAAGGAAAGAATAAGGAACACTTTACAAATAATTGTAAGAGATAAAGATAAATGTTACCTTGATACTAAAACTAGACAAAAACATCGCAAGGAAGGAAAACTACAGGCCAATATCTCTATGAACTTGAGAGTAAAAATTCTCAATAAAATACTAGCAAGCCAAATTCAATGAACAAGTGAGGTTTATTTTGTTAGTGCAAGTGTGGTTTAACATTTGAAAACTAATTAATGTAATATCTCATCAATAGAATTAAGGTCAAAAACCATGTGATCATCTCAATAGACACAGCAAGGGCATTTGACAAACTTTATCATTCTTTTATGACAACAAAATAACTATCAACAAACTAGTAATAGAAGGGAACTTGCTTAACTTGATGCAGGTATTCATAAAAACCCAAAGCTACTATCATATTTAATGGAGAAAGACTGAATTATAATCTCAGAAGATCAGGAACAAGACAAGGATGTCTGCTTTCACCATTTCTATTTAACATTGTATTAGAGGTTTTAGCCAAGCCAATTAGACTAGAAAATGAAATAAAAGGCATTCATATTGAAAGGACAAAGCAAAACTATCCTTATTTGGAGATGAAATTGTCTCATATGTAGAACATTCTAAGGAATTCACTAAAAAATTATTACAATAATAAATTCAGCAAGTTTTCTGAATATAAGATCAATATACAAAAACCAATTTTATTCTATATGCAATTAACAATTCAAAAAATGAAGTTAAGAAAACAATTTTATTAATAAAAACATTTAAAAGAATAAAATTATTGGGAATAAATTTACCAAAAGACATCCCTTGCTGTCTAAAAACTACATAACACTGTTGAAAAAAATTTAAGATCTAAATGAATGAAAAGAGGTTCAATGTCATAGATCAGAAGACTTAATAGTGTTGAGATGGCAACATTCCTCAAGTTGATATACAGTCAATGCAATTCCTATCAAATTCCCAGCTGGCTTGCTTAAGAAATTGATGTGGTAATTCTAAAATTTATATGGAAAGACAAGTGATTTAGAATAACCAAAACAATCTTGATCGGTAGAACACAACTGGAAAAACTAGCAAACTCACACTTTCATATTTCAAAACTTCCTACAAAATTAGAGTATTAATGATGCAGTTGTACTGTCACAAGGGTAGACATCTGGATAAATAAAGTGGAATTGAGACTCCAAAAATAAATTTTTACATTTATGGTCAATTAATCTTTAACAAGATACCTAGATAATCCAAGGCAGTTGAAAATAGTCTTTTCAACCAGTGATGCTAGAACAACTAGATAGCTGCATGCAGAAGAATGAAGTTGAAACTCTTTCTCACACTGTAAGTAAAATTTAACTAAAAATATATCATAGACCTATGTGTAAAAGCTAAAACTATAAAACTCTTAGAAGAAAACATAGAAGTAACCCCTCAAAACCTTGGTTAGGTAAAGCATTCTTAGCTATGACACCAAAAGCCAAAGAAACATAAGAAAAGATGGATAAATTGGACTTTATCAAAATTTAAAACATTTGCACTTCAATTAATACCATCAATAAAGTGAAAAAATAACTCACAGAATGGGAGAAAATATTTTCAAATTATCTATCTGATAAGAGACTTGTATCCACAATATTTAAAGAACGATTTCAGTTTAATAATACAAAGACAACCCAATTTAAAAGTGGACAAAGGATTTGAACAGATATTTATTCTAAGAAGATAAACAAGTGGCAAAAAGTAGATGAAAAAGATTCAAAATAATTAGTTATTAGAGAAATGCAAATCAAAACCACATTGAGTACATCATAACCATTAGAATGACTAAAATCAAGAAGTCAGGCAAAAACAATAAAATCAAGAAGTCAGGCAATAAACTTCTTCTGCAAACCTTATCAGGACAACACACAAAGTTATTTCAGCAAATACTTGCTAAAATAACAAGCATTGATGATGTAGGATCGGAACACTTCATACATTGCTGATGAAAATGTAAATGATGCAGCTCTTTTGGAAAATAGTCTGACAGTTCCTAAAAATGCTGAACTTAGTGTTACCATTTTGATTCAGTAATTCTGCTGCTAGGTATACACTCAAGAGACATTAAAACATTAATCCACACAATACTGTACAAATGTTCATAGCAACATTATTCATAATGGCAAAAGGTAGGAACAATCCAAATGTTCATCAACTGACGAATGGAAAAATAAGAAGTGGTATAGACATACAATGGAATATTATTCAGCCATAAAAAGGAAAGAAGTACTGATACATGCTCCAACATAGATGAACATTGAAAACATTTTGCTAAGTGAAAGAAGTCATGAAAGTGTACATAACTGCATGATTCCATATATATGAAATGTTCAGAGTAGGCAAATATATGGAGACAGGAAGTAGATGAGTGGTTGCCGAGGACTGGTGGGTTAAGGGATGAAGCCAGGGAATGGAGTCACTGCTAATGACACAAAAATTCTTTTAGAGTGATAAAGTATTCTGAAATTGATTATGGCAATCGTTGCACAATTCTGTAGTATACTAGAAACCTTTAAATTGTGCACGTTTAATGGATGAATTGCTTGGCATTGTATCACAAAAAAAGCTGTTAAAAATCCAAGGAGGGGGTTCACCTTCCATTTCTTTTTTTCTACTTCATTTGCAAAACTTATTAGGACAATACACAAAGTTATCTCAGCAAATACTTGCTCTCTAGACTCATTTTCTGTCCCCATTAAAATGAATTCAAGCTCAAGAACCCTCAACAGCTGTACAATATTGCACCTATGTTATGGAGCACAACAAAGGATTACTGTTCCCACAGCCAACTCACAAATATTGTCTCATTTGGTGTCCATCAGGGGAAATATTTGTATTCAATTTGTCAAAAACATGTCCTAAGTACCTATGATAATCATAGTACAGTGAAAGCTCATGTCTTTGGGGAAAAGGAGACATCAAATGCAATTTCATGGAGTTGGCAAAACAAGCGAAATGACAAGACCAAAAGAGGAACAACTAAGAAATATCTAACTATGCATTACATGGGAAAATTCCTGTGAGAATCCTAGGATTTATGGCAGATGTGGTATTTTATAGCCTTGCTATTAAGAGAAGAATTTCTCCTAGTCCTGTGTCTGCTTTAGTATTTATCCCTTGCCTCTGGTAGGAGCAAGCACTTTTCTATTTATGGATACCTAGTCTTCTCCCTGAAGGAAGAGTGTAAGAGGAAAGCCTTCCATTTCTTCATGAAAACCAATAACTGGCTTTTTCTCCAGGGAGAGCATGATCCCTCTCATTGGAGAAACAGAGAGAATCTGACATCCAGTGTCCCCAAAACCAGTAGGGACCTAAAAAGGAAGCACACTTGCTTCTCTTCCTCCTCTCTCTTTCCTTCCTTCCCCTTCTCTCTCTTTCCTTTGTTCTTATCCCTCTTCCCTATTTCCCCACTGGTGGCATGACCTCTCTCTTCTTGCAAGGGTTGCGCGTCTCTCTGAAATGACTTTGCCTTTAAATAGAAGTCATCTACATCAGGTTGGGAGATAGAAGTATCCTCCTATCTAGTTTACCACAAGTGAACTCATCAATTTATTGCTGCTTAGCTCAGGTCTTTGTGTTTACTCTATTTACAAGAATTCTTGAAAAAAGTGTAAGTGATAGCATGAATACACTAAATGGTTGCTGAATTTCCAGCATTATTCATAAGATTGCCTTTTGCTGGTCCCATGCTTTCATTCTTGTTCAGTGAGGAAAGTTCCTAAACACAATATATGTTTTACAGTTTTGAGTAATTACTGTATATGGGAAATAATTGAGAAGCAAAGGATCATGTCTAATAACAGGAGTGGTGTTTCTGTTGCAGACATTTAAAAATTAATATTACACCAGAAGTCTCTGGAGGCTACCTAAAATTTTACATGTGGAATTATGATAGTTTAAAAGGCAGTTTAAAAAATATAGAATGATGTTTTGAAAGGATGAAATGATGACCAGGTGCAGTGGCTCACGCCGTAATCCCAGCACTTTGGGAGGCTGAGGCAGGCGGATCAGGAGGTCAGAAGATTGAGACCATCCTGGCTAAGACGGTAAAACCCCATCTCACTAAAACTACAAAAAATTAGCCAGGTGTGGTGGCGCTTGTAGTCTCAGCTACTTGGGAGGCTCAGGTGGGAGAATCACTCGAACCTGGGAGGCGGAGTGAGCCAAGATTGCAGTGAGCCACGATTGCACCACTGCACTCCAGCCTGGGCGACAGAAAAAAAAAAAAAAGGATGAACTGATAACAGATAGCAAAAAACTGCAGCTTCAGTGTGGTATATTTATGGCATGTCTATTAAGTTAGAGATGTGTTCTCACTAATCATCTCACAGATAATGTGTGGCAGTCCCTTATCTCAATCAATCAACTCTCCTCTTTGCTGGTCTCTTTGTAGTAGAGAATACACCAAAGAAGCGAAATAAGAGTCAAGCTGTCATCCTTATAAATAAAAGCACAGTGTTTCCCAAAGTCCTTGGTAAAGCTGGAATAAAGACCTTATCTGGTTCCAGAAGCCAATGTAACAGTCTCCACCTAACAAATCCAAAATCAAGATTTTTTTCTCCCCTCAACAGAAGAGAGGACAGGTCTTTATGGCATCTCCCTCCCCAGGATTTACTTAGCAGCCAACTACATGGAGGACTGCCGTTTGCCTCATAAATTCAGTTGCTGTTGGAGACAGAATGCCAGAGACCAATGTTAAGAGACGGGTGACTGGCATCCTTTTGAAAAATAGGGCCAAGACTGCTTCATGCATGGAATGAGAAAGCTGAGAGCAAGCCTTAGCACTTCTTTCTTGTCTGTTATACAAGCGGTGCAGGAGAGAGAAATGAGATTCCACTTATTTATTGTCTTAGAGGAATAGCAGCCAAACTATTGATAAATTGCAGCAAGTGTTATCAGATGAGCAGTTCCTAGTGCTTGGAGAAGAATAACTAAACAATGAAAAGAAGGAGTACAAATGTACTCTTTAGCACTATCCAGATGAAAGTGGAGTAGGGGTCCCCTCTTCATGGAATCATAAGAAGTAGGGAACAATCATCTCCACCTCAAAATACTATGTCATCAGAAAATACGGGAGCCCAGAGGTACACATTCATTCCTCAATTTTACAAAAAAAAATTATATATATATATATATGTACTGAGAGCCAAGTACTGACATAGGAAAAGGTAATACCGGAATGATGGCAAGACACAGTCATTGCCCTTAAGGAGATCAGTCTCCTTACACTGGAGTAAGAGTATCATGATTTGGGTTTTTGTCCTGTCTACCAAAAGAGCTCTAAATTTGCATGTCTCTGATTCTTCCGAGCCTCCATTTCTCAACCAATTAAATGAGAGGAAAACATAAAATGCCTGCCTCATAAGGAGTTAATGGGATTCAGATACAGCGGTGTTCCCCAGGATTCCTTTGGGTACATCTCCCTATTGAGTGGGTCCTTCCTTTGTACCTAGCCTATTTTATCAATATCTTAGGAAAGAATATGAAAATTCATTCACCCAAAAAAAAAAAAAACTACTGTGCTTATAAAGTGGGCCTTCCCAGGAGTATTTACATTTTCATGGAAGATTAACTCCTAAAATTGAATATGGAAATAATTTTCACTTATTCATTTCCATGTAGTAACATCTTTTCTTAGCATTAAAGTGGCAGGCAACTCCACTAACAAATCAAACTAACCCTTCTCCATAGAAAACAGCAATCTGGTAGAGAAAACCTACTCTTTAAAGCATTTGTTAGTTCATTCATAGACTTGGTGAACTTTTCCAAAAAGTATTACTAGGATACTCTGCCTCATAAGAGAGCAATGGGTTTCTTTCCTTTGAGGACCTCCACTGCTGGTGAGAAAGAGTTTGTGCAGTACTGACTGGACCATATCTGTTGCAGAAATCATCTCAATCATCAAATTAGAAGAGAGTGTCACTACCCACTACAGTACAGAAAATGAAAGAAGTATAACAATTCACAGCATGTACATGTTCATCTCTCTGCCATCTTCCTCAACTGTAGTTAAGAGATGATCACAGGGGTTATCATCTGCTACTCCCAAAAACCTCGGTCTGCTTTTGAGCTTAGCAAGTTTATCTACAAAACACCTTAGCACTATTCAAAAATATTTATTTACTACCCCCTATCCCCATGACACTGCTAGGTAATGATCGGCAAATGAAAGACACAATTTAGTTTCAAGTCAAGTTCACTGCTATATGACACTCCAGATGGAATCCTATGCAGATGTTATCTGAGTAAAAGTTGAAGTACTAATACGATTGACCTAGAGTAGTAGGAACTTACCATGTTACTATCTCCAGTATTTCAAGTATGGGTATGTGGGAAAACACTTGGCATACAAGGATACAACTGGGAGCAAATTTTGGAAATTTCAAGGCAACAGATTCCAACTCTAAATATGGATGAACTTTCCAGATTCTAGAAAGTATCTGTGCAGCTTATGTACTTGTTGGGCATGTGGAAGGAGGATACATATGTTAGGAAAAAAGTTGAATGTGCTCTCATATAGCACCATGATTTGCATATGACAGGTGTTTAATTAATATCTGCTGATGAGTTGCTTGATTTCTTTGAAAGGCAGGGTATCTTCTTGAAGATTCCCATGCTAGTAGTAAATAATCTACCTCTTGAGAAATCTCAGGGAGTATCAAAGAGGTAAATTTTACAAGCTTCTAACATGCTTTTATCAGCTCTTTATTTAACATTTCTGGGTCCTAGATTGTTGCCAGCTAATTATAGGTGAATACGGTCTGAAAAGAAACAATGTGGAATTATTTTGTTTTATTTTGTAATAGCTGGAAAAGCCCTAGAGTTTTTATATAACTTAAGCAGCCTTAAGATCATTTGTCTAAACTTTCTGGTGGTTACGTGGCCAAACTCATCCTTCCCTAGGGTCAAGTTAGCTGTTTTACAGTCATAGCTGTCTGGGAAGGTCTTCATTTGACTGTTTCTTATTATTGTTTCTTTTTTCTTTTTCTTTTTTTTAGACGGAGTCTCACTCTGTCGCCCAGGCTGGAGTGCAATGGCACGATCTCAGCTCACTGCAAACTCCATCTCCCGGGTTCAAGCAATTCTCCTGCCTCAGCCTCCCCTAGTAGCTGGGATTACAGGCATGAGCCACAGCGCACAGTTAATTTCCTTTGTATTTTTAGTAGAGACGAGGTTTCACCATGTTGGCCAGGCTAGTCTCAAAACTCCTGACCTCAAATGATCTGCCTGCCTCGGCCTCCCAAAGTGCTGGGATTACAGGCATGAGCCATCGTGCCTAACCCTTATTATTGTTTCTTGATGAACGTTTGCTAATACAAATGAGCAGGACAAAGTCCACGGACATTATTAACATGGAAAGAAAGAATAACATTTATCACAAGAGAGCAATAAATGTTCTGGTATGTTATCATGATTGACTGCATATCTATTGATAACTTCAAGAATGAATCTTAGAACTGTATTTTGATATGCTATGAGTATATAGCTAAGACTCCAAATGAATGTTCATCTATAAATAAAAAATATGGCTAATATTTATTGAATGTTTAGTAAGTGCCAAGGGCACCTTATACAGATTATCTAATTTACTATTTTCAGCAACAAAGTAAGATAGAAGTTTGCATTCTTTGTCCTGCATATGAGGAAGACTACATGGGGCAGTTTCTTGTTGAAAGTTATTTAGTTAGGAAGCAATGCAGTTGGGGACTGAACCTGGCATAAAAACCAGAGCTGGTACTTCAGACCCCTCTGCATGACTACTATCTTCCCTGCCCCCATCCTCAATTCCCCGACTTCGAGAATTAAAACCAAGTATTTTTTGAAAGAACTTTTTTTATAAATTTATGTTGTTAATAAGTCCAAGCTAAGCTGTGGACAGCTGGAAGAGGGCCTTTTCCATGTGAAAGGAAGTCTGTACTCATCAGGAATACATTCAATTGACTCCTGCTCCTGTCACTTCTGAGAGAGCCTTCTGGCAAAGGTCTTCTGGCCCCATGGGCTGATAGAACTCATTTGGCTGCCCAGCAGCTCAATTATGTTCTCCTCCTGAGTGTGACTGGGTTTGCTGTTATTTGCCGAATAAATTATAAACAAGAAAGCTCTCTTTCAGCTTCTCCCTGCTAAATGAAACCCACTCTATTAGCTTATTCTGAATAAGAACATACATGTGAGAAATGCCTCACTTATTTCAGAGGATGTCTGGGAAAAAAAGAAAAGAAATGCCTCACTTAGTTTAATCCAGTTAACTAAACCCTTTGTTAATCAGCATTTTTCCACAATTAACTTCTAAAGACAAGAAAGGACAAATTTCAAAATAATCAGAGAAGAAAAGTTTAAAACTCTGCTCTATGCCTGATCCACATTCAACTTAAATTCCTATGCTGCTGCAACCATAAAATATTACTCAGTAATAGTTAACATTTATGGAAGCATAGTTAATTGTGTACCAGATATTTGTACTAAGGGACTCATGTGTCTGTGTTTCCTTTAACACAGCAAATCTTTGAAGCAGATATTGTTATTCTCTTCATTTTGCAGGTTAGCAAATCGAGCTATGGAGTAGTTCATTTGCCTATCTAATATATGGTAGTGAGGAAACTTAAACCCATATAAGCCCAATGACTTGACTCATAACTATATTGCCTCTTGATTACTAATGCATGATAAAATGATGACTCCAAAGTATATTATTCAGTATATGGAGCCAGAACTGGGATCAAAATGCCTGACTCCACAGTGCATCTTTTTAATTGCTACACATACAACCTTTTCTTTTTCTTTTTTTGGGGGCCTAGATAAAGAAGAGGAACACAAGTCTAATGCATTTTAGAAAGATCTCTAGTAAAGTTAACCAACCAATCAAAGTTAAATGAAAAAGGAAGTTCTGGGTGATTAATTTAATGACGATTTAAATGATCAGAATCATCACACTCCTGAACTTTTGAGTTAATTGGTTTTCCATTGGCTTCAAGGCATTCTGTTCAGAAAAAGAATCCAGCTATGGAATGTTTTTATTTCATCTTCATTGGTAAGAAAGACAGCAAAACATTCAGGGATGCCCCTAAAAAAAACTTGTCCTCTGAAGCATTATGCTTTTATCAAGCATCTGTGATGCTTGTGAAGCAAAGTTGTCTTCAAGCAACTTTGAAGATTTTTCTTTTGAATCATATTTAGTAGAAATCAAAACTGTGCATAATTTAAGTCTACTAAGTAAGATTCTTTTCATTTCATAAATACATCCTAATGATTGAATCAGACATTTTAAAAAGCATTCTCCAGCTCTTACTGCTGTAAAATCCTAAGTCAGCATCCATTTTACTCTTTATAGAATTAAATATCTCTAAAGCTTGCAATTAATGAACTGTTAGATTCAGGCATATGGATGTGATATGGTTTTCAAATGGGACAAAAAGAAGTTATTAAACTTCAAAGTGATGGCATTTTATCATATTTTACTGGGAAGCATTCAGGAAATGTCCTTCAAATGAAATAATTCATTTTTTAATTAATATTTACTCCTTAAATGTGTGTAGCTCAGCAAATGCTCAGATTGTCATAATTGTTATTTCTGCAAGTTCTCGTATTTATTGTTTTCTTTTTAATTCTAGGTCTTAATTTTTAAAAGCATATGTTTGTATTTAGTTTATAAACTACCAATTTCTTCCCCTTGACAGTTGTAAGATTTCCAGCCCCACTCCAAATTACTCCATTCATTGCTCTTCTTTGCCTAAAGCAATGAATTTTTAGTTCCACATGGCTCCTCCTCCCTTCTCCTATGTTAATATTCATGCTATTGTCTTCTTAGAATATCTTCTTACTTCTCATATGCCCAACTGGCTTTCTCTTTTCAGTGATAACACAACTAAAATATTACCAGGAAGCCATCCCTTTTAGTGGTGGCATGGTTTGGATATTCACATGCTTCTGGGCTTAACTCTCACCCAGTATTTCTGTTATAACTCCTGTACTCGGATAAAACTTACTTATAAATCAGCAATGATAACCAATATTTTAATGTGTTTTATTTTCCAAAAATATTTGTTACAAAATACCAATGCCTTCCAGCCAGACCACCAAGAATACTACTATAATTGAACACATTTAGGTGTATTGACTAATGACAATGAGGAAAAACCCACACCACTGGGGACCATGGGGCATTTCAGGAACAGGGTATTAAAATGGACTTAAATGATTTTTGCAAATGTTAGATGATTTGGAAGAGAGTTCAGGGGGCACAGTTGTTTGCTGCTCAAGAAGAGAGGGGTGTTCCATGACTGGTTATCTTAATAATAGTTATCTCAGTCACTATTGTACCTAGAAGAGAGAATACCAGAGTAAGGGTAAGCTGTGACTGGTAAAGAAACAGCAATTATTCATACCACTTTTGACAGGAAGAGGTTTGGTTCATTTTATGTTTTGGACGTTTGTATTTTGTTCGGGCTCAGTTCTCATTATGGAGGGGTTTTGTTTTGTCTCGGTTCATCCTGGTCACAGAATGGCCTTGTTTGATGCTGTTTTGTGAGGTTGTCTGTGGTTGAGAAGATAATACTCAACACAGCTGGGAGTTCTAGACCAACTCCTGGCAGCACCAAGGCCTACTTGACAGCATCCAGCCCTCAGAGGCTGTGTTTCCTTCCTCAGTTTTTTGTTTGTTTTTTTTTTTTTTTGGACAGAGTCTCACTCTGTCACCCAGGCTGAAGTGCAGTGATGTAATCTCAGCTCACTGCAACCTCCACCTCCCAGGTTCAAGCGATTCTTTCACCTCAGCCTCTCAAGTAGCTGGGATCACAGGCATGTGCCACCACACCCAGTTGATTTTTGGAATTTTTTTTTTTTTGGTAGAGACAGGGTCTCACTACATTGGCCAGGCTGGTCTCAAACTCCTGACCTCAAGTGATCCACCAGCCTTAGCCTACCAAAGTGCTAGTATTACAGGTGTGAGCCACTTGCCTGGTCCCATATATTCATTTTCTAAAACTTGAAAAGCATGGAAAGTACAGAGAAGAAAATTAAAAACTTCCTGATAGTGGCTGTTTAGCAGGGAAGGGGAGAGAGCAGGAAAGCAAGCCATCCTGTGTGTGCTGGCTCTGCAGTGGTGCCTCAGCCTTTGGCAGCACCAAGGCCCTGCAGCAAGGAAAGCTGAAATAGAGCTCCGGGAATCCCCCCCAAAAAGCCAACTCAGCTGGGGCAGTAAAGACATCAGTAACCAAGCTGCATTCAGAAGCTGGCATTCCAAGTCCAGCGATTTGGAACGTTCTCCATGGCAGTCATCCTGCGGTTACCAGCACTGTGCTTTTCCATTCAATGTAGCGCTTACAGTGTGCCAAGCACATGTACCAACTTATCTAAAATGCCTAACAACCCCATGAGATACATCTCATTGTCACCGTATTTTACAAATGAGGAAACAGAGACTTGGAGAAGCTTGCAAAAATGCCTGAGGTCACAGATCTGCAAAGTAGGAGATAGGGGATTTAAACTCAAGCAGTCTGTTCTGGGGGAATGTGTTAATAACGATGACATCAAATAGTGTTACTTACCAAGTTTTGCCCACTTTGAGTATGAAAATCAAAACTGCCATAGTCAATAATTTTAGGACATTCCCATCTCCTATCTCTATTGCTATTTCTTTTCTTGCTTTTTCTCTTTCTCCAAATATATATACATGTAACACAAATTTAGGTGTATTGACATATTTATACATATATATACAGACACACACACATATATATACACATGCACACAAACATACACTATATATGCATATCTGTGTTTATACATATGTAATAAGTGTATGTATCTGTATATATGCACAAACACACACACATCTAAATATGTATGTATGCACTGGATTTTCCCTATGTAGAGCTACAAAATAAATTGTCAAAAATGACTCAACACAAACTCTGGATGAGACTATATGTCTTTTATCTATATACTAAGATAGATATAAAATATATAACTGCTCTGAATATTATACCATGAGAATCTACTAAGTTTTATTTTTTCTTATTAGAGGCCTAATGAAATCCCGTAACCTCCTGAGTGCTAAGGACTGAGTGTCTGTTCGTGCTCATAATTAAGTCCTCTTTCCCTTGCAATATTCTGCTTCTTTCCCTTTCTACTTCTGTTCTTTACTCTGACTCATTCTACACTGGGAGAGAAATATTTCAAGAAAAGTCGCTTCCTGCTTAAGGACAAGATGAAGCTAGACCCTCCCTCATTGTACAACATCATCAAAGGTTTCCAGGTAAAACCGTCATACACATCCCTGCCGTAGCAGCTTAGAAAATTCCTGTTGAACACCCTCTACCGTTTGTGGGCTAAATAAGAACCGAGTGGTAGAAGCACTGGCCATTGTATGAACTAAGCAACCTCTGGGGCTTATCAACTATTTACTTTAGGTGATACTTAACTAAAAGTAGTCAGTGTGCAAATAAACACTGATCTTCACCTCAAGGCTAGACATTATGGGGATTAGAAAATAGCTAAAGAGATCATCATTTCTCAGGCAGCAGGAGTGCCTTATGAACCCATCTCTACCCTGTAAAAGAAAAACTTAGAACAAATTCTTTCATTTCATATTACATTCTCTGTTAGGCATCCATAGTCCTTAATCAGCCAAATTAATGAATAATATGCTAATTTCTCAATTAGGCATAATTGACATCTATTGCCACCTCTGCCAATGTGAACTGAACAGAGGAGGAAATGGGAGAAAAATTCAGAATCATTGGGTGACACTCAGCAAGTTTCCTTCTCAGTAAAACGAGGCAAATGATATCTATTTCATAAAAGTCATTGCTGAATATAAGGCAGTTAATAATTATTGTAAGAACGAATGATAATAAATAGTAACATTTCCATAAATTATATAAATAAGTTATATTAAATATATAATTCTATTAAAAATAATAAATTACATAAAATATAATAAATATAAATTAATATATTAATATCAATTATACTTGTTATTGTTAAGCTGATAAGTATCATTACAACAATTATTACAACATACAATAATTATTACAAGAAGAATGTGTTCAAATATCCTTAAAATTTCTACATGTAGATCATGGCCAATTCAGCTTTACAAACATTTATTAAGCATTTACCATAAACCAACAGTTAATAAACAAAAATGAAAAAGGCAAGTCCCTGACCTGGACAGTGAAGAGCTTCTGGACTGGCTAAAAGATAGGCCCACCAATGGGCAATTTCAGTCTGGTGTATATTAAGGACTATGATTTGGACTGGAATACAAAGGAGAGGGCAAGCATAAAGTGTTAGAGATCCCACGTGCTCAAGTGGTGAGATTATGTTTGAGATCATCCTGTGGGAATGAGCCAGCTGAAGAGAAGGAACAAGGGATAAATGATCCCATATAATGCCAAAGAAGTGAACAAATACTCAAAATACTGATTCATTATCCAGACTTTTTTTTTCATCTGCTTTGATGGACTGAGTTTTCAGTTGACTGTGATTTTATTTTTTCATTCATTATTTATTTAGTTAGTTGGTATTGGGATGTCACAAGCAGAGGTGATTTTCACAAAGTTGTTGAAAGTGTAGCTCACCAAATGCAGAACTAACTGCTAAGGGAAAGTAGCAAGCTTTCCCTGAAACAGGTCATAAAAAGGAGTGTTATTTTTAAACCTCTGTTTCTTATGTCTCTGATATCGGTGTCAAGCTTTCATGTCTTGATTAACATGATCGAGTGAAATCGGAGACCCACCAGTATGTCTTCTGAAAGCAAATGTAGAGAATTCTAATTCTGCTGATGAAAATAAACCAGAAACCCACAGATCATCCTTATTAAAGCAACATGGCAAAGAAAAACTCAGTAGAGAGTATTAATTGAGTCAGTTACAACTAGGTCCAGTTGAATTTGACCCTTGTTAAAAACTATTTTCTGTGGAATTATAGGTTTTGGAGAGATTGTGTGTAGGATTAAAATAGCAACTGTAAAAAATTATATTGGATTTATAGGAGAACAACATTGTTCTGAAAAAATAAAAAAGAAAGAAAGAAAGAAATCTTGCGGGCACTGTGGCTCACACCTGTAATCCCAGCACCTTGGGAGTCCAAGGCAGGTGGATTACTTGAGGTTAGGAGTTTGAGACCAGCCTGACCAACATGGTATTTTGTATTTTCAGTATTTCTCTACTGAAAATACAAAAATTAGCCAAGTGTGGTGGCGGGTGCCTGTAATCTCAGTTACTCAGGAGGCTAAGACAGGAGAATTGCTTGAACACAGGAGGTGGAGGTTGCAGGCAGCTGAGACAGCCTGAGTGGCAGAATGAGACTCCATCTCAAAAAAATAAGAAAAATTATCTTTAGACCTAACCATGTCACCACAGAATTTTCCTACAGTAATGTTAGATGCAATTACAATATGGAAGCTTACATTAGAAGAGTAGGAGTTTTGAAAAATGTTCTTAAAGGTAGGCTGGAACTGGTTCTCAGAGAAGATCCATCTTACTTTAGAAGTCAACTTTATTTGTTGGAGAATGATTACTGGAGGCTCAAGTGGAATTATAATCAGTACTGAGTGCTCCCCACCTCACGGAAGACTGATACCAGTTTTGTTCCATGATGATGTGTTTTTTAATTTAAAGTATTTAAATATTCACTCTGGCAGACCTGTACTACCATGACCATGAAGAACCTTCATGATCTTTCTGTTTCATATGGCTCAATTGCAAATAGCAGAACTTACCAAATCATTGTTAAATGGGAGTTAGCAAGCCGCCATGTATGTTTTCCTTAATGCTATACAATGCTCCCAGTTGTTTTCATTTGGAAAGAGGTCTCCCCATCAGCATCCCGTTAGGCTTGTGGAGTATTCAACACACACACACACACACAGACACACACACACACACACACACACACATCTTTTATTTCTATTCATCTCTCTCTTTGAATTTTTCTTCCAGTTTTTCCTTTGTCCAACTCTTTTTCACCCTTAAGAGTTCTCCCTCTTTTATTTCATAAAACTGTGCCAAAGGAAATATTAGTCATCTAATAATGTCCCAGGTGAATTACTTATCATATTATTCTAATACAGTGTGCAAATATATACTAATGTAACTCAGGGAAATCGTGACCAAAGTGTGGCAGTCAGATTTGGGAGCATTAAATTAAAAATGTAGTTTGGACCATAGCTTAACCTGCTATCCCAGCGAGCTAATCTCTACTAAGGGAACAAAATAATAATTATAAACTTTAAATACACAACTATATTTTTGTAGTTTACAAGTGTTTGTGTCTCTATTCATGTTATCCCACCAGCCTAGGCTGTCATTAGCATCATCTTCTGCCTAAACCTTCTGAAGCTTTCCCTGATTCCTCAGGGAGAATCAGCTGCATTTTCATAGTGCACAGCATACAGCCCTACTTAGTAAGAACAAAATCCCTCTTTATATGTTAGCTAAATGCATGTAAAATGAGTCCAGAACTTGAATGGAGATGTTCTTAAAACAAGCTGTGGCCTCAGGTGAGAGTTAAGGATTTTGGTGGGAAATTGGGACAGATGCAAAGAACAGTCAAGGCTGGGTACTGGGAAGTAATATAATATGGTTTCATCGTCATTCAGTGGGACGAGTCACATTTACATTTGATCCATGCATCATCATCCGCATTGATGGGTCACCAGTGTCTTTGGGGTGAACACTGGTGTATCAGTTTGAGGTGCATTATTTGAGTTGGATTAAGACTCTATGAGTAAGGGTGGAACTGCAGGGAATAAGATACTATTAAGAAAAGCTAAAGAGAAAGTTGGGGCTTCTTTCAAGTGAGCAGATGCTCAAAAAACAGCTCCAGCCTCAGAAAACCAAAGTAAAAAGTAAGAAACCAAGACAGAAAACACTGCAGAGGTTGGAAAACAGGTTCTCCATGATTGACTGGCCTGCTGGATAGAGTAGCAAGAGTAATTCCAAATCCTAATTTTCAGCTGGTTGCAACCCAGTTCTTTGAATTAGTTATATAGGTAGTTACCAATCTGAAAAGATGGCTAGATAGATACATAGATAAATATATATATACATACATACACATATACATACATCCGCTTGGAAGATAAAAAAACAAATGACTGGAATAAATGCTTGAAGTTGTTACTAGCAGTTTTCTGTGTAGCGGGGTATGGAATAATTTGTTTCACCACTGTTTTTCATCTTCCCAAAATGTTCTATGGAAATGTGTCCTGATTTTAAAATCAGAAACAGATAATTAAGTATGTGTGTGTATGAGTGTGTATACTATTTCTTTTTCTTTTGACTAAACCAGTAATTTTCAACTGAGGCCAAATTTGCCCCACAGGCAACATTTGGCAATGTCTGAAGAGATATTTGGTTGTTACAACTGTGGGCTGTGCAACTGGCATCTAGTTGGTAGCAGAATGGTGCTAAACATCCTCTAATGTTCATGGCAGTCCCAGACAACAAAAAATTATCCATCCCAAAGTGTCAATAGTGCCAGGTTGGGAAACCAGGATTAAACAAATAAAAGCTTTATTAAATTTTTATCTCTATAAATGATTAATTTTACTGATACTATACATGGTTATTTCAGATTAACAGTTATTTTTAAGTCTGAAATCCCAATAATATCTAGCATTTTAATATAGACATTCTATATGCATTAGCAAGAGCTTAAAATAATTAAGCTGTTTTCACAATAGTATATTTTCTCGTTCTATGACAATAGAAGTAATAACTACAAAAAGAAAAATCACTCTGACATGTTCTCTTCTTAATTCATGCTCTTGCTTGTTTATTTTTAGAGAAGTATTGATGACTTTGTTACAAGTGACATTATAATTTTTTAGGTATATAGCCCTATTTTTAAAGCAGTTTCTTAGATGCTATAATCTTGGTTTCAGAATTACTTAAGTGAAAATTACCTTCTGGACTGACAGTTGTTGAAAAAGATTGTGTTTCATGTTTATCTTTATGTCTTATATACTGGTTACCAAAAGTTCTTATATAACAAACTCTAAATAAGTATATATTGGGTTGAATGAAAGTAAATAGTGTGTAGCTCTTCTGGATACAATTGATATTTATATAGGTATAAAGATGTGTAATGAATTTTATAATAAGTAATAAAAAGATTCATTTTTGGAGCCATCTAGAATCAAGAATTACAGTTCATTTAATTCAATGAGAGGCTAATGGGCATCTTTTGGGCATCTATCATTTTATCAGATGTTCTGCATTGTATAAAAGTAAGATAAAATGCATTCCCTAGCCTTGAAGAATTTGTAATCTAACAAAGAGATAGACCATATCTTGGAAAAACCGTTTAATTCCAGGGCAAAACAGCATATGGTTGAGGGCCAAAATGAATGACTAATTAGTACAATAAAAATTTAAGGAACTAAAATATATCTACACGACTGGGATCATTACAAATGGATTCATGGCAAAGAGGAGAATTGAACTGACCCTTAACAGACCAATGAATAGAATTTTAATATGACCAGAATTAGAGGAAAGTATTTTAAGGGACAAAAATAACATAAGGAAAGCTAAGAAGATAAGACTAATCAGGAACATGCACACAGGGCAGTGAAAGACAATTACCTTGGTTGGAGCAGGCAATAAATTTGAACTGCTAGTAAATGGCCAGATTACTGTGACAGTCAAATGAGTGAATATCAGTAGGAAATCCTGTAAAATATTTAAACATATGAGTGGGGTAAAACATGCTATCTCCAAATAAAGTTTGAAAATTGTGTTTTCAGTCTTGACCACATTTAAAGTGATTACCTAATCTAATATGCTTTAGTATCATCGTCCTACACCTACAGACCTTTGTACTACATAAAGCAAAAATCTGGCCTACATAGTGTACCTAATGTTCCACATTAGGTCACAAAAAAATGACCACTATCAAAGGCAAGCCAAATTTAGCTGTAGCTCCATATAGCCTTTCCCTTGTGACTACTAAGATAGCAGAAGTCCTCATTTCTGAAGAGAGGTGCTCCCGTTAAAGAATTATTTTAATTACCTTAACCTTTATTCTAACATTATATTTTAGTCAAGGGATTAATAGAGCAAGAACTGTATTCTGTCTCTTCAAGGAGTTTTGCAGAAGATAGGAATGAACGATTAGCATTGCTAAGAATCATTAGACTAAATTTAATACACATATGTTGAGCTCACGATAAAATGCAAGAAGGAACAGTTCATTACTTCCAAATGAAAAAAAAAAAATGACTTCCACCTAAATGCAGGTTACATGACCCTTTCTACTTGTTAGGATACACTTATCTTTCCTGATTGGAGACCCATAAGAGACAGCTTTGAAGAATAAATAGGCTTCATATTTGAGGTAAAAAGAATTCCAATGCCTAGCTTCATTTAGTAACCATTAATAATTAATAGAAACTACCAAGAGGTTGGCCAATGTGTCTTTAAAAGTCAGACATTTGCATCATATACATTTAAGTCTGTAAACACTAAAGTCAAATTATCTATGAAGCAAGAATCCTTAGGTCATCATAAAAGAGATTTTGGTAAATGTTAACTCACCTATGAAACGTTGGTTAGGAATAGATTCAGCTGCATGTAACAGCCTTACCTACAATGGCTTAGCAGAATGGAGATTTGGTTTTTTAAAAAGAGAATTTCAAAAGGAGGCAGACAAAGACTCTTAGTGGTGGCTTCATTATGCCATTTCCAACAAAGTGCCCTCTGGATTTCTAACAAGCATCCTTAAATGACTTTCAGTTATATTGCATTGTCCAGAACTATCACATGGTTCACCACCTCTAGTTGAAAACTAGGCTAGGAAATAATATTTTTAAGTGTGTATATTGTAGTCTCAAATAAAAGAGAGAAGAGTTATATAGGTCAGCTAGCAAAAGCTCTCAGCAGTGCAAATTCAGAGCAATTGCAGTAAGACCCCAGCTATCATATCTTTGTTAAAGCACTACTAAGTAAACTGAGTCTGTAACACCTAACTCAAATATCTAAGTGCCACACAAAAGTCCATTTTCCAGGTTTTCATGAACTAGGTCATTTTGACCAGTAAATGACCTTTCAGCTATGTCTTTGTCTAATGGATTTCTTGGAGAACAGCCCAAGCACAGCTTGCATCCATTCACAGAAAATGTTCCTGTGTAGTATTGCTATGCCCACAAGGGCAAGAGTGATCTATGAAGATTTCCACTCACTCAGAAATCTACCAATTGATATATTGTGTATGGTCATTGACAGGTCCAATTCAGGGAAGTGAAAAAAGGGGAAACTGCAAATATGGCACAATACCTTTGTTTTCCCAGCTGCTTTCTTCTTTTGCTAGTAAGAAAGTGTTAGTATCTTAAGCGCTGCGAAATTCCTCAAAATTGCAACTCAGTAGCTATCAGAGTCTGGCGCACAGTGGGTGTTCAAGTAATATGTCCTGAATAAGCATTTTGCTTACTTACTCTTATCAAAAGGTACACAAATGTTGGTTTAAAATAAGCATTCTTCATTCACTTTAATGAAACTGTCAAAAGCATTTAGTCAGCATCCATCTCACCTGAGTCAAAGCTCTATGAGGAGCCCCAAGGAAGTGCTTGCCAAGATTTTTCACCCTGAAGGTCTTGCTCTGGGTCTTTTATGTGACCTGAAAATTTTTTTCTTTTTTGACTCACATCCAGAGTTAATTAATCAAATCTCTGAAAATTGGCTTCTAAGCCATTTGGCCACCAAGCAGATTATCAACGTTACAAAATCAATTTAGAGCCATTTTTAAGTGTTTAACATACTTTCGTAATTTCCTAAATCAGCATATAAATCAGCTTGAAATGAAAGTTAGGAACTGTCAGTCAATGATTCAGTTAGCCAAGCACTTGCCATGATGTTAAGGGACATTTGAAGGTGCACAAATAACAGCCCTTGCCCTCTACAACTTACTGTCCATTTAGGAAGACACTATGTTTACAGGGGGAAAAAATCATGTAATAATGTAACATTATATTTACAACTTGTCACATTCATGGACTGGACAATAAATATTTCAGTTTTCCCAGAATATCAACAAATTTGGGCTTTGCTAAAGCGAAACAGGGACAGAATGTATCCTATATGTAAGTCAACTTTTGAGACCCTGATAGAAGGATCACAGTCCTTTTAACATTAGAGTATAAAATGCTATTTAGCATAGATAAACTATAAAGAATTCACCTGAGCCATAGGAGGAAGTAAAAATAATTATTCTTTTCTTTTTTTAAACATTAGGTCATGGAACTAAAGGAGTGTTTGAGCTTCTGTCTGGATGGCGGAGAACCAAAGAGAACTTGCCCTTCAAAGACAGGATAGCAGACGCCTATTCTGATGTGATGGTCACCTATACCATGACCAGCTCCCTGTACTTCATCACGTTTGGCATGGGTGCCAGTCCATTCACAAACATCGAGGCTGTGAAGGTCTTCTGTCAAAACATGTGTGTCTCCATTCTGTTGAACTACTTCTACATTTTCTCCTTCTTTGGCTCCTGTCTGGTCTTTGCTGGCCAACTAGAGCAAAACCGCTACCACAGCATCTTTTGCTGTAAGATCCCTTCTGCAGAATACCTGGATCGCAAACCTGTGTGGTTCCAGACAGTGATGAGTGATGGGCATCAACAGACCTCCCATCATGAGACGAACCCCTATCAGCACCACTTCATTCAGCACTTCCTCCGTGAACATTACAATGAATGGATTACCAACATATATGTGAAGCCATTTGTCGTCATCCTCTATCTCATTTATGCTTCCTTCTCCTTCATGGGGTGCTTACAGATCAGTGACGGAGCCAACATCATCAATCTACTAGCCAGTGATTCACCAAGCGTTTCCTATGCCATGGTTCAGCAGAAATATTTCAGCAACTATAGCCCTGTAATAGGATTCTATGTATATGAGCCCCTAGAGTACTGGAACAGCAGCGTCCAGGAGGACCTAAGAAGACTCTGTAGTGGATTCACTGCAGTCTCCTGGGTGGAGCAGTACTATCAGTTCCTGAAGGCCAGCAACATCAGTGCCAATAACAAAAGTGACTTCATTAGTGTCCTGCAAAGCTCATTTTTAAAAAAGCCAGAGTTCCAGCATTTTCGAAATGATATCATCTTCTCCAAGGCAGGGGATGAAAACAACATCATTGCTTCTCGCTTGTATCTGGTGGCCAGGACTAGCAGAGACAAGCAGAAGGAAGTCATAGAAGTGTTGGAAAAGCTAAGGCCCCTATCCCTCTCAAAGAGCATCCGATTCATCGTGTTCAACCCCTCCTTTGTCTTCATGGACCATTACAGCTTGTCTGTCACAGTGCCTGTTCTGATTGCAGGCTTTGGTGTTCTCCTGGTGTTAATCCTGACTTTTTTCCTAGTGATCCACCCTCTGGGAAACTTCTGGCTAATTCTTAGCGTCACCTCAATTGAGCTGGGCGTTCTGGGCCTAATGACCTTATGGAACGTCGACATGGATTGCATTTCTATCTTGTGCCTTATCTACACCTTGAATTTCGCCATTGACCACTGTGCACCACTGCTTTACACATTTGTACTAGCAACTGAGCACACCCGAACACAATGTATAAAAAGCTCCCTGCAAGAGCATGGGACAGCCATTTTGCAAAATGTTACTTCTTTTCTTATTGGGTTAGTCCCCCTTCTATTTGTGCCTTCGAACCTGACCTTCACACTGTTCAAATGCTTGCTGCTCACTGGGGGTTGCACACTTCTGCACTGTTTTGTTATTTTACCTGTGTTCCTAACGTTTTTCCCCCCTTCCAAAAAGCACCACAAGAAAAAGAAACGTGCCAAGCGAAAGGAAAGAGAGGAAATTGAATGCATAGAAATTCAAGAGAACCCTGATCATGTCACCACAGTCTGAGGGGTATAGACCAATGGATTATTTTTCTTTTCCAGTATTGCACAACGATGCAGGGCAAGTAAAGCTCAGACCTCAGCTGCTTGGGCTGGCCAGGGGTAACAAGGCAAGTCAGACCAAGAATGCATTATTCATGACATGTCAGGGTGTCTGCTTCTTGGGGGGAAGAGGGAAAAAAAAAGAAGGGAAAAGTTCTTTGCAATCTTGTTCTCTGCTGAAAACAAGTTTCTGCATGTAACCTGAGAGTACTTCCAAGGAATGGACGAATCAATGGAGTGTTAAGATAGCAGGCCAAAAGAACCAACTGCTTTTAAAAATAAAATGCTTAGGAGCAATGGAGAAGCAAAGAAAGGTGTCCTTCAAATCGGGGGAAAGACATAGGAAATGTCAAAATTGCCAAGGCACTTTTCATGTTTGTTTTTTGAACAGGTTGGTCAAAGGAAACCTATGCACTTGGGAAGTACATATTTAATACTGTCTAAACCAAAGGACTTCCCAATCCACTTTATGTGTACATATATATGTATATATCCCATATATACATATACTTAGATTTGTCTTTAGTGTACATTGACGTTTATGTGGAGGGAGGTGTCCATTTGCAGATAGGATGGTCTTTCCCTAGAAGGTCAAATCAACCTTAGCCAAATATATAGACTCATTAATAGCCATTCTAAATCAACCCAAGTGTCTCAGCAGTAAGTGTCATTCAACTGTGGGATGAGCAAAATAAACAGATGTGAGTTCATTAGATTATGCATATCATGTCATCATCAGTCATCTAGACTTTTGCTTTGGATGACTTAGCAAAAAAACACAAAAGGCATTTGAATTAATTACTACATGGACAAGGTTTACAGTTTCATATTAGAAATAAACAGTTGATATGAATTATCATTGGCTTTTACTGTATTTGGAAGGCAGATATGGCTGTTTTCAGTGAGTTCACCCAACTGCAAATGAGCGCTTTACACAGACTATCCATACATGTGTCTAAAGGTGCACAAGTATGTGTATGTGAGTTGGGGTATTCCATAGTTATGCCATTCTTATTTTAGATAGGGAAAATAACTGCCATGGAATATGAATAATTAACATAGGAGAAAGGAGACATAACTAGGGACACTCGTAGAGTGAAATAGAGTAAAGTGGGCCATACCCACTCATCACACGCCATCTACTGGTTCTTAGTGTAAGGAAAATATTCTAATCCTATAAACTCTAGTATATTCCTTGCATTAGTATTTGGAACATAATCCAGGCCATGATCACCATAGTGGTGGTCACTGTACCTACTGCAGTATCATTTTGTAGCTTCTTACAATAGCATTGCTCTTGCTCCCTGGAAAGTGCTCCTCAGCTGGCCTCTCCTAGGGTAATCACAGCTCTCCACAGGTGGCATATTAACTGTAACTGCTGCTGAATTCTTTCTCAAACAAAAGTACTGAGGTAAATGTTTTCCTTAACTTAAAGTTTAAAACTACTCCCAAGCAGATGGACTCAGCCCGTTGGGTGCTTGCTTGGACTAACGCTGTGCTTCCTGTCACAGAAAATTACTAGAAAATGCCTTTTCCCATGCCAAGCAGTAACATAATTTATTTCCAGGTAGGACAGAATAAATGTCCAGTGATTACAAAATCTGCTAGTAAGCTCTTTTACCTAGAAGAAAGCTACCGTTTCCCATCAACTTTGTTTCTATATTTTAATCAAATTAATAATATCTAAAATAATGAAACTCCTTGACTCAATTATGCTCAGAAAAAAGAAACAAACCATTTCATTCTTGTTATCGTCTCTGGAAATGAAGTTGGTAAACTAATGAAGTTACAAAACAAGTGTACTTAGACATATAGCTTTCCAGAATATAAAAGGGAAAGGGAATAGTCCCTAAAATGAAAACATTTAAGCAGCATTTTATTTATTAAATGGAGTTTGCTTTGTTTTGCCTTGAGGTAATTGGGTTTCAACAGGAAATGATCTATGTCTTCTCCATTGTGTCAATTTGAGTGTAATATCTATAGATTTCATAACCAGAGGGTTATTGTTTTTATGTTATTTGTAAAATCATGTCACAAATATCGCTAGCCTTTGGCCTCAAGAACTGCTGTGCTAGAATGAACTGGTATTTGGTATGAGTAGCCTCCAGACCATGATCTCATATCTGTAATAGAAGTTTCTGAGATTTTTGGTTTGGGTTTTGATTTTTTGGGGGGTGAGGGTTTTGCGGTGGGGGTACCGGGAGATGGAGAATTCCTCTTACAGATTACCCATCATTTGTAAAGATTCTATTTTTTGGCATCCCTTGCAAAACATGGGAGATAATTGCTTAGAAAGTTCATTATCTATCATTCCTTTTCTTCCCATTGTGTGCCACGCTCCACTCATTCACCTATTTTTTAAAAGACTGGCTATTGGGTTAGTTTTTTGTTGGTTCCTATAGACCATTCCGCAT
Source organism: Sapajus apella (assembly GCF_009761245.1). NCBI lineage: Eukaryota > Metazoa > Chordata > Mammalia > Primates > Cebidae > Sapajus > Sapajus apella. Next base: position 5,971,553 of record NW_022436981.1, on the reverse strand, counting down.
GCAAAGAAGATTGACAGCCTGATTTACAGAGAAAGAATCAAACACAACGGTTGTCAAACGCATGTGGAGGAAATGGCATATCCTGCAAAACGACCAGGCAGTGCTAATGTTACGTTTCCATTCAGATAGTCTCTATTTGGATAGGGAAAAATGGTTCTTTTTTTTTTTTAGTGTATGTCTTCAAGAATCAAAGTGTCTAAGACAAATATGAATTTCTCATTGTTTGAGTGACTAGAGGGCATTTTGGAAGGAACATTATCTTTTCCAGGACACAGTAGTTCTCTTTAGTGAACTGTAGCAATAATTTACTGAAATGGAATCCTTTGTTCTGGAAGAGTTAATATACCACCTAAAATGCCTTAATTCAGTCCTAGGAAGAAGTAATTTAATACTAAGAAGAATCTAACAGAGCATCATCTGACCTCCACACCTCACTGTGAAACAGATATTTTCAAGAATTCCATTTCCTGAATGCTAAGATACATCCCAAGATAAGAGATCATGATTTGCAGGTCACCCCCAATCTCAACTTTTTTGGTAGTTTGTGTGCACCTCTCTCTAGTTTTTCAAGTTTACACTCATTATTTTGTTCATTTGTAAAGTACTAATGCCATTCAAATTAGGAACTTATCTATTGTCAGCAGATGACCAGTCAACTCCTAGAAGAGGAGAAATGTGTGGGAAATATGTCAGCTTTGTGTAATATTTTATTTAATTGAAATATGTATGGCCTTAAAGTAAGAAGTTTGAAAAAAACACTCCTTTTCTGTATTTAAACTGGAATGTGGATTTATTTCCTTCCATCAGAATTTAAATTTGAATTAGAACGTATCATGTGAGTTCCACTCTCTTTGATGTTATAAACTTCAAAAAGGTATTCACCTAAATTACATAAAGAGATCAACTAAAAGTTAGATTCTTAACTCCTTATGGTTAAAGGTAATCATATGTTAGACCAGGCTTAATTCTTTTTAATGAAAGTTATGTTTAGATATTTTCCCATGAATTCTTGCAGTGACTATAAACCTCTTTGAAGGTTGTGCATAAGTATTCTATGAAAGAACTATTCTCCTCTGTCATTGTATCATGTTAGTCGCTCTTTCCCATTTATTTCCACAGAATTTAGATTTTTTACCTTGTGAGGTGAGAGGAATAATGATGACAAGTGAAGTTTTATGATGCTATTATAGTTCTTCTTGAATGTTGAATTCAAGAGAGTAAAAGCTTTGTCCATTTTGTAATTATCTATTGCACTTTCCCATAATAAGCTAATCCTTCTTGGCTTGTGGTTAGAGCTAGGGATTAACTATTGCCATTCAGAATTACATGTATTTTTATAAGTTGACTATAAATATCATAATTACAGTCACATATTTTTATGACCAAATAGTTATGAATGCACGGCACTATGCATGCATCGTTATTAATAGTATGTAGATTATTAAAGACACAATTTTCAGAGTTATTGCAACTTTTATTAAAATTCTTGCATCATCTATCCATAAATGCCTCATGGCTTTTGGTCCCAAGGGCCTAAAGTCCACAGAAAGTTCCATTCCAAGGTAAGCAATTTAAGAATTGCCTTCCCTGGGTATCAGTAGCAGCCACCTCTTCTAGAATGGCCTTTGGAAAATCCCAGAAGCCAAATCTGGCTTCCAGGTAAAGGGCCTACCATATTCTGTATTGGTTAGTAAATAAATATACTTTTTTTGTCTTGTCTTTGCTAATCTTATGGTGAATCAGGGAATATAATGCCTTGAGAATGGCATTTAGATACTGTCTCTTAGAGATTGGAGAATTCAATGATTTGCTCGGCATCCTACCAGAGGAATCTTTCTGTTCAGTCTGGTTTGCTGGTGTCTGCGAATGGTATTAGCAACCTTTGCAAAAAATGAATCTGAAAACTGTTACTTATTTTTAAAAAGCCTCAGAAGCACTTTTCTTCCCTTTAAAAAAAAAAAAAGGTTTAGCTTTTTCTGGATTACCAAAATTTTATAACAACTTTATAACATTGACACAAAACATATTTATGGCTGAATTGGTATGCCCTTGATATCTCCCCATCTTCAATCTCAATATAAAATTGAACATCATCACTGTGGTGCAGACCTTTACACTAATATTTTTAAGCAATGATCTACAGATATATTGTATAGGGAAAAATCAAATTTTTTACTACTTTGCCTGCAATGATATTAACCCAAATGAAAGCAGCAACATCGTAAGTGAAAGCAACGAAGCCTCATTGCATGAGATCCATCAGGGTAGAGACTGTGTATGGGTATAGTAGCAGTAAATTACCTTGACTTCTCAACTAAAGGATCAAGGTTCATGCACCATCATATTTTACTTAGGAGCACAAGAAGTGGTGTTCTGTGTCTGAAGTGCTGTGGAGTTAGATCAGGCAACATTTGAAATGAGACTGGAAGATTATTGAGAGAGGAGCCCACATCTCAGAAATCAAGATGTCTGTAAGTAGGTGTGATAGAACCAGTGGAATAATACCACATATTCTGTGATTTAGAATACAGTACAGCAGAAAGAATCGTGTGGTGTCACAAAACTACAGATTGTCAGCTGCTAGCGATTGTCATAGGCAAATACATCACACTTGAAGACTGTGTTCTTGTTTGTCAAATTCACAACCTAATCTTTGCTGTGGGAGGTGCATCTGAATTTCTAAGCACAAAGGAAGAGCCATGGACTCTTTGTTAAAAGTGAAAAGCTAGGGAGACTCTGAAAAGCAGCTTAAATTAAGCACTCAGATAGGTATCATTCATTCCCAGAGTTGCTCTCATCATTGACTAGATTTTGTGGGTCTGTAACTCTTAAATTATAGAAAGCCAGCTCCTACTATTTTTCCCTGCTTGAAAATTTCCCTTAAGAAAAGTCTCACAGGTCATGATAATTATGAAGTCTTAAAAATCATAAGAAAACTTAAGGAACAGAGTAGGAATCAACCACTGATGATGTGTGATTCCTGCTGTGTATGATGTGATTGTACTTATCTGAGCTGAGGTTTTTAGAAGTCATTTGTAACTGGACTCTGGTTTCCCAACAGCTAATGACATGGTCTGATAGAGGAGCATTGCGGTTTTCTTTCCCTCTGTTGAGACAGTTATAGAGTAAGCACGTTACCCACAGGGCTCCATCAAATCAGTGTCGGGGGTGGGGGGGCGGATCTAATGCTTTGAAAGATTGCATTGAAGAATTTCCTAGGAATAACTACGAGAGTCTCTCATGGATGAAAGATGAGTGGAATTGAATAAAAATGTATAACTTTTCAGTGCTATATAAATTTATAAATTTATTCTCAGTAGAGGCAGTCTACAGTATGTTATGGGGAGCATTTAAATTATCTAATGTAATATGGTTACTAGAATCTCTCCCTGGACACTGAAATACCTTCTATCATTTTATCTGAGGAATTCACTGGTTGTTGGTACAGAGCTGGAAAAAAAAAAAAAAAAACAGGCCCTCATATTCTTGCATCTCCTGGTACAGTCTGCAACATCTATTTCAAGTAGAATAAGGAAATTTGGGCATCTTTTTTCGCAAACAAAAAATTGTGCTATGAACTGATAAATTAGACCTTAAACTGGCCAATGCAAATATTCCAATGTTTTAGTAGAGTTTAAGCAACAACTTTATTATACTTTCCTGTTAATTATGCATATTCTTCAGTAATAGACTGTTTTGCTGTTAACTAGTAGATCTGTCACAGATTGAAAAGGGCAGAGATCTCTTCAAGCTACCTCATAAGGGTATTTAAAGACAAAATGGCGTGCAATCTTTGATTAAATGGCAATATCTTAAAGCCACAAAGCAATATTATTTATCATCTTTCCTTGATGTTCATTCACTTTATCAAATTAGTCAAGGCAAAATGTAAAATGAGCACTCCTCTATGCAGTCCCACATTCTGGTTAACATAATATTCATTAATATAAATCTCTCAGGGCAGTTGTCAGTTGTCTCTCTACAGATATCTCAGAACACAAAAATTGACTCAGAAAGAAAGTAATCTGACTTTAAGAAGAGGCAGTGGCCTACCTGGTAAGATGCGCAAATAATCTATGGATAACTTCGGAAAAAATTCCAAGTGCATTTCACTTATCACTTTTCTTGGAGGAAAAAATACATTTGTGTGTTTGTTTATTTATTTGTTTAATTATTCTAGGCAAATAGAAAGTGACAAAATTACCATTATTTGGCATTTTACTTAAGTTTTCTTTTCCTCTGGAAGGCATTGCTATTATTTTCTGCTAAATTCAGGTTTTTAAAACGCAGGTCACTTATGGAAACATTAGCATCAGTGAAAAGAAAACCCCTAGGGAGAAACAGATTTCATCCACGTATAGGCAAATTGTAGGAATTAAAGTAAAAGTTAAGCATTTTTTTTTTCTAAAACAACCCACTTGTTCTTAATCCTAGCTAGACAAATTGCTAATTTCTACAGCAAAGAAAGATGACTAAATGTATGAAATTATGAAATTTTGATGTATTAACACTACAAACCTCATGGCAAACCACCAATTCCAGGTGTCTTTACCCATAAGAATATTCTTTCTAAAATGCTCTATTACATATAGGTTCATCCCATTCATGAAAACGGCTTCATTTATCATGCCAAAATACTACAAACAAAGCCATTATAGCATTCTGCTCTGTAGTTCTGTACCTTGGGCTTCACAACTAAAGCTACCTTACCGAGGAAAGATTAAAAACAAATTTTGGACAAAAATGTCAAATCAAAAAAAAAATTACCTAAGTTGTATTTCCATCCAAAAAATCTGTGAAATAGAAGACTGCTGTGTAGCCATTTTAGATCTCACCAAGAAGAAAATATTCTAAAAGTACCCATTTTGGATCTTACTAAGAACCAAAACCAAAAGTCCTTCCAAAGTTTCCAATTCACTTAAATTTGGTCCATTATCAAAACTTTCCTCTATGTTGATAAGTGAAAAAATAGTCTGCAAACTAGTTTTTTCTTAACTATAATAGAAACAAATAAAGTTATTTCCCATAGATCTGAATGTGTAAACATACATTTAATAATTAAATGAATCTCATACCTTGGTCAAGGAAAATTATGTTCCAAATATTTATTTGTTCTGGTTACCATTATTTTCATAATTTGGACACATTGAAATACAATAATTTTAGTTAAATTGCTCAGAATTGCTCTGCATAAGAAACTTATTATCTAGAGCTTAAAGGTAAAAATCTTAAGAAAAATAGCAATTAAATCTTAGCTACTTGGAAAACAATGTCATCAAAGTTGTATTTACCACAGTGCCACTAGGCAAAGTTAAACACAGCATTTCTGGCTGTCTTGACGTTTTAGTTTAACAAAAGAAATCTAGTTCCATTAGTTATAATAAGAAATAATTTATATATTAAAATAGTGATAAATTATACATGTGTATATTCTGTAGTTCTTAGGGTCATATACAAGGTCTTTTAAAATCACAACCTCAAATGCTGTAAAAGCTAGGTGATTCTTAAATTTACCAGACTTTCCTTCATTTTTTATTGACAGTATTAAATGTCACAAGGAATATCATAATATGCAACTTATTCCTCTTATTTCAGTGAGATCCTCAAGCGTGCTACCTTTTCGGGAAAGATTTTTCTAGGCTACGAATTAAACTTCCTAAACAAAACATCTTATAACATCACAATGTAAAATAACATAATCTATGCTTTTTTAGTCTTTTATTGAATCACGTGCTCTAAAATGTATAATGTAAATTTTTATCCTTTAAACCTTCAAGAATACACACATTAAAAGTAATACTGCGATAATATATATCAATTATCTCTACGTGGTTAAGATAAAGCATTCTGAAGCAAATACAAAATGTCTTAGCATTCCTGAGAGATATTTTTATGAATCCCTACGTTCACAAGTATCTCTTAGACAAATATGTTACTAAAGTATTAATAAAAGATTTAGATAGCACTTTAAGACCCCTTAATAATTACATTACCTTCAAATCTAAAGCAATTTATAATCACGTCAAATAAATTCTACCTAAAATTTCTCACTGCATTACATTGCATTATTGTAGTAATATTATCTGTAAAAATACTTGAGCCAACATTTTTCTCACCATATGAGAGCTGCAGAATATGGAGACAATAAGTAAGCCAGCCACTATTCAGTAGTACCCACAGATTACTCACAAAGCACATCCCTTTGGCTGCACACTGTACAGCTTCAAGCCTGGGCATAATTGTTCATGGGCTGTCAGCACCACTTCTAAGTCACTAAAGTCAATACTGTTAAATATTTCAGTATCTAAGTCGACTATATTTTGATGAATAATGTTGTGTCATTATAAATAATGCATAGATAACCAACATTCAAAATATTTAAATTCACTTGATACCAAAAATATACTTAAACTATTTAACATTCCACAACTCACTTCAAAAGCTTTGTCATTGCAAAGCTTTCCTCATTATTGACATATAATGAGGAGACAAAAGAAGTCTTAGTAACATTTCATTTTATATAGTTTTCCATATGCTTTCTTAACAACAAGGTTGCCTTTATGTCTTTCATGGAAATGTTTGGACTTATTCAATAGCCATTTTCCTGTCTAATTTTAGTATTGTAATCATTAATTTTATTCTGCTTTTTCCCTTTGTTTAAATATGTTCAACTTTTATCATTTCTAAAGTAACTTTTCCTTAGCGTCATTAAAACATGTATTCTCTTTTAGGTAAAAATAAGCATGGCTAGAAAGGAATGAAATACAAATTTAGCAAAACACTATTCATTGTCACTTATATGTGCTTCAAGCTGAAATTCTCCACTGATTTTATTTTTAAAATGGCAACTGACATGGAAAACTACGCACTCTATGTCTGCTTTGCAGACATTCAATAAATCACTGTTCAATGAAGAAAAATATAACTTCTCCAGCTTCTGACTTGTTTGCTTATGACCTAATGAAAAGTAAGTTATTTAATAATCTCCATCTTTGAGAGCCCATATTCAGAAGCTTTTGTTGTTGTTTTGTTTTATTTTCTAGAATTTTCCTATGTAGCCAGTTACACAGGAATAAGGCCCCATACAAATAAAAAATTTTAGGTTTATTGATAATAACTGTCCTTTCCAATAAGTTAAAATACTAGAGCCTAGAGCTATACACATCTTGATAGTAAAATAAAGAGGAATGTGATCTAACATAAAGAAAACATTAAGGACAAGGGTGATTTTTTTTTTAAAAAAAAAAAAGGTAAGTGAGAAAAATTTTAAAAACAAATATAAAACTATTAAAGAAGGGACTAAACAACTAAAACATTTTTGTTTTATTTGGTTTTTGTTTGTTTGTTTAGTTTGGCTTTAAAAAATAAATAAACACATCGGAAAGTTTCAGAAAAATCCTACCATATCTAAGTCTACAAAAGTGTGTTACTCTTTAAAAAGATAGAACTAGAAATTCAGTCCCATTTTAGGATCAAGATTTGCTATGGATGGGTTTCTGAAGTACCCCTAGATTGCGTGGGATTGTATATTTACTCACCACATATTTAGGAGAACCTACAACAGTCTCTGTGCGAGGCATTGAAGAAAATACCACTAAGCCATTCATAGTTCCTGACTTTGAGGTATGTATGATCTGTTGAGGAAATCTGCAGCTTGAGTATTCAAGGAAATTAAGGAAGGAATTATGAACGATCCACAGGGAAGCCTATAAGATTCTAAAAGATAGAGCGGAGGATGGGCACAACAGTCTGGGAGAAAAAGTGAAATATACAAGGGCAGGAAAGCAGGTTGTCCAGGATGAAGGCAATAGCTGATGAGATGATAGGAACCCAGAGGAGACTGGCTACAAATGAGAATAAAAAGGAAGAGTCTATTGTAAGTGGTATTAAAAAGAATTGCCAGGATATGGAGAGTTATTTGGAGCTGAGAGAGGGATCATGAAGAAAAAGTTATTTTTATGATATATCCTTGGGCTTAAATGCAATGAATCGTTTATAAAATATAAATACACAGTCCCCAGTTTTGTATTTTATCTGTTAAAATCAAGGATCCCAAAACTCAGCAATATCACATAAATTTGTAATATCTCTTGCTTAGAAATGTAGTGGTGGCAGGAGCCAGTTTATCGCATGAGTTTGATTCTCCTGATGATGGAACATCATCCATGTTTTGGCACAAAAGCCGACAGCCATCTGGTCATCTCATATACACCCGGTGTCCCTCAAAGTGCAAGAGTAAAAGACTGTCATGGATTGCTTGGAACCCAAACTCTCCAGAACAAACAGTTCAAACCAATACACTCCAATTAATTATCTCCATTAATATTATTTTTATTAACAATTCAAATAATACCTGCATAATAGCATAGGTGTTATTGTCTCTGCTTTATAGATTGTTTTAAGAAAGAAAACACTGTAAATAAGTACTATGTCCCTAAGGTACAATACATCACCTTTTCATCATAAATCAGGATGAAAGGTGCAAGTATAGAGAAGTCCAAATGCAAATTATAAGTGATGAAAAATAACTGCATAGATTTTCTCCCCTGCCTATCCTTTTCTAAATGAAAATTTTAAGACAATGCATTTTTTAAATTGCTTACAACTATTTTTTTAAATTCACTTCCTTATGATTCACTTATGCTTTCTTTGAAGATCACATAAGGTATACATATGCACATCGTTTTTGAGCATAAACCTAACTGATGTATACATTACCTTGTCCTTTTTTGTAAAGTTTTAATTATAATAAGTGGGGCTTCCCAAAATCAGCAACCAGATTACAAGGATATTTGGAGGAATATATTTTAATCTTTAAACCTGAAATAAGCACTTCCTAATTATGCTATTTAGAGTTGAGTTGTAGATAAGGTTGAAATTGACCTGGGGAGGCCCCATTTTGCGACTGGCTCATGAGGAGGACATCTCTTCACAAAGTAGAATGGAGATAAATCCACCAACCAGGTGGCCATAGGAAACCATGGTCAAAAAACATACTCTAAGAGACATTTTGGATAATCCCAGGAGTAACAAAGCTAGTGGTTCCCAAAATTTGCTGTACTTTAGAATGACCTAGAGTGATGTTTAAAGTTTCAATGCCCTGACTTCATGCCTGACTACTTAAATCAGTATATCCTGTAGTGAAACCCAGCCTCAGTATTTTGGGGAACTCCCCTAGAGATTTCAATATGTAGCTAAATTTGAAAAACAGTGGCTCAGACAACAGGGTCAACACATTTAATCCAATAAGTACTGATAGAGTCTTTTATTAACTGAAGTTTTTAACAAGTCACAAGACAGAAACATCTATGGCATCTATAACTAAAATATAAGCCAGAACTTGTACAGAGTCCAAAAGGGGGTATCCAGAGGGTAGAGAGATGATTTCTAGTAGAGCCAAACCTAGTAGGAGTGCATTGCATTAAAATAGCACTTAAGATGAGGTAAGATTATTGGCCTGAGCACACCATGTGACAAGACGAGCCTGAGCAAATCCCATAAAGAAACAAAAGCACAGAATATGTTCCTGGGTCAACGAACTCAATTTGGCTTGAGTGTACATTTCCAGTATAGGATTTGAATTTGTACAACCAGAAATTTTGATATAAGAACCTGCAAACATCATGCTGAAGAATTTATATTTGATTTAATGGACTCAAATTACTTTTATCATTATGATTATCATTAGATTCAGGATCTAGATAGAAGTATCTAGATAGAACTGCAATGTTCTAAGCATAGGTTAGACTGGAGATGAGAGACCTGGACCAAAGAATTAAGTTAAGAGGTTCCTGTGGTCATCACCAGTGAAGGTAATACTGGCCTGAAATAGAGTTGTGGCACTGAATATAAAAAGGAAGAAATAAATACAATTCACAAAACATATCTGCAACATGACCTGAACACCTAAGAACTTTGAGTGTCTAAAACACAAGAATATGGTACCCTATAATTGAATATTCACATTAGTAAATTTAATATGGTATTACAGTAACTAGTTATGAATATTTGCATGATCTACTTACTATAATACTCTAATTTATAGTTTAATCATCACATTCCTGTGTTTTTGGCATGCAACATCATCCATTTTTATAGCATTTATAGAGCTTTACCACAAATTTTTGGGAAATCACTTTGTCTTTACAGAATGGTTGATTTGATTCTCTGAAAATCTAACTTGGGAAAAAAATTGGTTTAATTGGTTCACCATATTGCATCATTTAAATGCAGTAAATAGAAGATGAGTCAAAGAGGAAGAAACAAATATCTTAGGAACATAAATAGGTACATCCAATCTTTTGTACTTTTCTCCATGTAAGATTGCTGGATATTCAGGTATATCTAACTCTTACTTATAGGCATGTATTACAGCTAGAGATGCTACAATAGTATCTAGATTAATCTACATGCATAAACATCAATTTAATTAGAAAATAATTATTCAGATTTATTTGCATTTCGGGGAATTTAGCAATTCAGGTGATTTATGCTTAGAAACAAAATCACTGTTCCTCCCACAATTAGAGAACTGGTCCTCAGACATCTTCCATGAGAGTTTCGTATAAGGCACATACTTTTATTCTACCATAAAGATGTAGTATTGCAATGTTTACATCAGCACTGGGTAATGATGGATATATATGTCAAATGTAATTTTCACAACATATCCTTACACATAGTTGCATATTCATTGGTTGGACGGTCTCTAATTCAATACTTTTCCTACAGAATAATTGTCCTGTCAAATATTTCACACGTACATGTTTTTTAACATTAGCATTAAAATCACCAGTGAAAATAATCCATATCAACTCTTTGTATTCTTCTACAGTCACAGAACTAACATATTTGAGGATGAGGAAGCAGATAACAGCTTGAGAAAATGTAAAAAGAGTTGGAACTTGGAGCTACAGTGCCAGGCAATGGGGTCACACAGCAGCTTGATCATCCACATAGCTTTAAACAATGGCCTTTGGGTCATGGCTTTCACCAGGTAGCTTACTCAAAAAAGAAAAATTAATTATCTATTAACTCCTTTATTCACCAAATCTTTCACTCAAGAAGAATTTTAAACACCTTCTATGTGCCAGGCACATAGAGAATAAATGCAAAGAGAAATCAAAGCAGTCACTACCCATCAAGAATTTAAGAAAAGCAAACTAGTAGGTGAGATATATGTATATATGTGTGTGTATAAATATACATATATATATACATATATATATCTCATTAGAGACACAAAAAACCTTCAAAAATCATATATATATATATATCTCACCTACAAGTTTATTTTATGTATATATATGCATATATATATATATGTATCTTTAAATAATGGGTGTCATTTATAGTGCAGTGATCCTCACACTTGAGCATGTATCAAACTCACCTACGGGGCTTGTCAAAGCACAGCCTGCGTGACCCCACCTCCAGAGTTTCTGATTCAGTAGTTCTGGAGTGAGGCCTGAAAATTTACATTTCTAACAAGTTTTCAGGTGATGCCAATGCTACTAGTCTGAGGAAACACACTTACACTTTGAAAATCTCTGAAATTCAAGTTTGTGAATAGCAGCAGGCATTCTGAGAGTAGCTGGATTAAATCTGTCCAGGGAAGAAGGTGAGGACAAAGGTCAACTTCTCACCACTAGGCCTGAAAGGATGCATAGTCGATGTGCAAAGACATTCCAGGTTGAAGAAAACAAATTACCTGAATTAAGGCCATACCTGACAAATCTACCTGTTGGTAGGAATCATATGGAAGACTTTTTAAACTCTTGAAGGGATGAACTTAGTAATCTATATTTGTCATAACTTGCTCTGGACAGTCTTTTCATGAAGAAAATTTAGGACACATGGAACTAAAGCATAGAGTATAAAAGAATATACCATTTTCAGAGAAGTTCTGGTATAGAGTGGTTTAACTAGAACCACTGTATACTAGAACTAGTAGTCTATACTAGAACTAGATTCATATAGGACATGAGTTAAGTTTGAATTTCTGATAATCAGCGAATGAAATTTTTAGTACAAGTATGTTTCATGCAATATTTGGAATCTACCATACTAAAAATACTTGTTTCTCTGAAATTCAAATTTAACTGGGCATCTTGCATTTTTACTTGCTAAATCTCACAACCCTAAGAATGTAGAATATATGTCAGGTGGAGAAAAGAACCAGAAATGATGAGGCTGAAACAATATTATATTATTAGGCCAAATAATAGTAAAATACTGTTTTTCATGTGGAATATGCAAATGTAGCACGTAGCTAATGAAGCTTAGATATCTGAGCCTATTGCTTACATACGTCTTTTGAAAGCCCTAGTTCAGTCCTTAACAGTATGTTCACATCTTATGTTTATATAAAATTTTCAAATGTATGATATTTTTGTATTCTTTTCCTTAAAAAGGGACTCCAAAAATGTGTTCACTTCAGGCTTAAGAAAATTTTGATCTGCTCCTGCATGTGGGGCCATCATACATATCAAATATAATACAAAAATGGTATTGATAAATCCCAACTCTTAATGAATTGGTACAATGAATGCCCAGAGAACTTGAAGGCTTTTTTGTTCATATATCATCAAAAACTGCTACTTGAAGTTCAAATAGCTTCAACACTGGCAAAATGAAGCCTATTCTTTGAATTACCCTCAGTGTGTGAAATTAATGTCCCAGAAGCACAGAGAGAATATTTCATTTCCCAGATGCAATTGACCATAGGACATTATATTCATAGGGCATCTTAAAGATCTAGTGTTCCAAGGAGAAACATTGATAATGCCACGTTAGAGAAGCCTGTCTGTGTTACCGAAGGGCAGATAAGTATTACAATTCCAAAGGAAACAGCATTAATGGGCCTGTGTGGAAATCCGTTCTTATTTTCTAAATAATATTGCTGATTTCTAGCTAATCAAGTAATTTATAACCTAATAGAAGACTAAAATACTTAAGGAAAAATGACTCATCGGCATGGATTTCATTTAAAATAATACAGAACTAATTTTTCCCTTCGGTCCCAGTAGAAATTCAGGTAAAGAGAAGTGAGTAAATGGAAACCAAGTTAAACTAGACCAAAAATAGTAAAATATGAAGAAAAAAATGCCAAATGACCAGAAAGCCAAACGAATAAACAGGTTGATATTTTATTTTTCATTATATTGAAAAATTATATAGATTCTAGAATAATTGAAAAATTCTAGTCTTAAATAAAAGACTTGAAGAAGGCTATTTCTTGGAGAACTTTAATGAAGGGAAAAAGGGGAAGTCAGCCTACAGAAAAAGTTTAGTATGTTTTGAAAATGGCTGTAAGCAGATCTTTGGTCCCAACACCACAGCTATTAAACTATGATACACACCAGACCCAAGATATTTTTTAAATGCCATAATGTAACAAAAGTAATGATTGGCAAAACCAATAATTCATTAAAAAATCCCCCGGACCTCCAAAAGGTCAACTTGGTCATACCTATACAATAACGAAGTGTTGAAACTCCAATCAGAGTTAAACAAAATATGCATGTCAAATATCTCTTACCAAATGTTCCGATAGATTTTCTTTATGTATTAAATTCGAATACTTAGAGTCCTTAACTATGTTCAATGATAGGAAGTCACAGCTAAAAGTCAACCAAGAGAATAATTGATTGGAAGAACTTTTTCAACAACAGGAAATATGGGGAGTTACCTAGGAAATAGGAAAATAAAATGACATGATGAACTAGCTATATCATTCATTCACTAATCCATCCAACAAACACGAATTAAGAGCCTATATTGTGCCAAGTGACGTACAAAGCCATGTGAGAGGGACAAAGAAATTCAAATTGTTCAGCGAAATATCTTAATGTCTCATAAAAAGGAGAAAGAAACTATTTGCTTTCACCGAAATACATGTCATGAGTCACTGGAAAAACTAGTTATTATTTGCCTGCTATTAACCTAATTAAACTGCTATTGATCTAAAAATTGTTCAAAATTACTAGTTAACATTTGGTTTCCATAATCAATAGAAGTTCCTATACTAATTTTTTTGTTTGTTCGACACAAGCGTCAGTGAGTTCTAGATGTGTTTTGGGCAAAATGGTAAGGTAGGAAGGCAAGGATGCCTAATGATTGGTTAGCATATTAACAACACAGAAGATACAGCCTTGAGGGTATAAATCTTTTTGTATGAAATTAATATACTTAAACAAATTAGTGAATGCAAGTGTAAACAGGTTCCCAAACTCAGAATTTTATCCAAGGAAATAAATACTAGTAAGTAGAACAGTCAGGCAAGAATTGAGACACAAATAAAAGAAAAAATAGTTTTGTGAAAGAACATCAGCAAAGAGTGTTCGTGAGTCATTTTCTACTCTGTTTCCACCTCTTCTATGTAGCATTGCAATGACTAAGACATAGTTAGAAGAATGGCCTAAGGAAAAAAGTCATAACTAACTAGTTTGGGTAAAAAGAATTCATCTACAGATGGAGAAAAACAATCTTGTTCCTTCTTCACACCAAGTTCCAAAATGTTTGAAATTTAGCACTGGAGAGATTGGGAGAGCTTGATAATTAGACTGAGCTTGAAACGTTCCACTAAAAGAATGATTTGAGAGGCATCCAGAGGTACCTTCTTTTCTTCTTCATTTAACCTCAGCATGGAACACATCAACTTGGTCTCTTAGTTGGACTATAGTACCTTAGATAGAGAACTGATTTTAAAAAGTATATAAAATTATTTCAAGTCTAAAAATCATGAAGAATTTCTCTCGGGATAAATAATAATTTTTATGAAAGTATTGTATTGTCAGTTCATTTGCAACCAAATTATCTTGCTTAAGTAGATAAATTCCAAGCAATGGGTGAAATAAACTAGTAGACTAGTGGGTTTTTAATCCCCTAGCTATGTCTCTCAAATGTTTATAATCTCTGCTCCACTAATAGCCCTGACCCTGCTAGGTAACAATACTCTGGGATGTTGGAGATGTGAGTGTAGAGAAAAAAATCATAAATGAAGGTAGAGATTGTGGATAATGGACAGCATTGTTAACAAAAAGAAAGAAAGAAGGCTGCATGGGTGGGGGATGACATTTTCTGCAGGACTGGAAGAAGAGGTCTACAGATGTATAGGTATAGTCTCTAAGTTGGGATAGGCAATGACATAGATTACTAGACAAAGTCAGATCATGTGTCTTATCCACTGAATTCCAACTTAATGTTTTTATTTTCATGGCTATATTCTCAAAATTCCCTGAATTTCTTTTTAGAGTTGTGTATTTCTTTGTTTTTCCTTAATTGACAGTTTTATATATCTCTTTCATTTCTTACTTGATTACCTTGAGTTTAATATTGTGTGCTATATGGGATGAAGAAAAAGTATGATGTGTTTTCTACCTTTAAATTGCTTGCAATCTATTTAAAGATGTTAACAGAGGAAACAGTCACTCACAACAAAGCACAAGAAATGATGGTATGATTCATACTTTAGAGTTAAGAGAATCTGGGTATGAAGAACTATTGACATTAAAGGGGAACACTTCAAGAAGGAAATGCAGCTTCAAATAGGCATTGAAGAAGGCATTCTATCTGCGTAAACAAAAGATTCATCTCTTCACAGACATTAACTTGGGTGAGATATTCATGAAAGAGGGGAGGACCTACCCAGTCTGTCCCCCTGCCTCCCACTCTAACCAATTCTCCAGCCACTGCCCTGCTTTGCTTTCTCTGCATAGACCATGCACCCCCTTGATCTTTTGTCATTGCTGTTCCCACCACCCTGAATGCTCTTCTTCCCCTACTTAGTCACAGTTCTTCCTCTCTAACTTCTTTTTGGTTTCTTCTTAAATATTAAATAAGTATTCATCAGAGAGAACTTTCTTGATCATCTTATGAAAATATAGTAAATCTCCTCCCTTCTTTCCTATTTGTCACTGGATTTGTATATTGTCTGTCTGTCTGTCCCCAGTAAATTAAACGCTCTAAAGGGGCAGAGATTTTGTTTCTGCTCCATAAACTGCTACAAGCCCACTACCCTAGAAGAGTGCCAGGCACATGTTAGGCATTCAATAAATATTTGGCAAAGGAAGGAAGGAAAAGAGGAAAGTAGGGAATAAATTAGTTCAAAGTGTGGACCAATTTCAGGTGGATTTGAAACCTTCAAGTGTTTCAAATGCAAATATATTAGATATATCTTATTATCTAGTAAGTCATTTTAAGGTAGACTTACTGATAAATTTAAAGGTTGTTTGCCTGTGAATTCTTTGCTAGGTAATATTAACATTTACCCCTGCACTCCCTTAAACATTTATCAGTAGCTTAAACTTTAACAATAGCCATGGGTTTCCTTGGCAGAGCAGGGACTGTGCTCATATCCTAGCTTGTCAATGGAAAGAAAAAGAAATACAGCTGAACAAGTGAAAGATTATCATGGCAACCACATACTTAAACGGGAGCAACTGCTATGCTGCTGCTTCTCAGGCTTAAAGAAGTAAAAGATACTGCCTCAGGCCATTTTCAGCTGGAATTTTAGGAGTATGCACACAAGCACACAAAGCTATCCTGACATAAGCATGAGTAAAATATATTATCTGATGCTCAGGAACATTTCCTTCTTCCCTCAAAATGAATAATTTATTGCTTTTCTACCTGCTGTTTCCAAGCTCACATTAATGATTCATTGATGGGTGTCAAAAACAGATGCTTGTAATTAAATCATAGGTTCTGTAAGATCATTAACTGGTTCTTTAATGGCTAAAAGAATTAAGGAGAAATGGGGTAGTTTAAATTCATAGATTCAAGAAGGATTATAGGAAGCATTTTCCGTACAAATGTGACTGTATTGTTTTCCTTTCTGATAGAAATTTCTCACCTTCTAAATTTTCATTTGTATGGAACTTGTTTTAGTTTTCTTAACATCAGCAGGTTTATTATTTATTCCACCTGCAGAAATTCTGACTCAGATGGCTAGTGAAGTGTAGCCTTGTTGCTTGTGTTCATATTTCTTATTGCTCTTTGTTTTACGTCTTAGCTTATCCTTATTAGAATCTCTCAAAAAATGAATAATTTATATTGGTGAAGTAGCATTCCATTATGTGTGGTAAAAAAATGCTTTATTAATTATACCACATAGGTTTCAGCATGTGCAAAGTCTTCTAAAAGTACTGTAGATGATAGTTGCTTGGGAGATGTGGTAACTCTTATTTCCATTAATGTTTACGTTTCTGCCTCACTCTCAGCTGAAATTGTTACTTATATTTTTATCCACTTGAATCTTGAAGTTAAGGTAAGCTGAATATGTCTAATTTTCTTTCATACACATTACTTTGTTCCACAGAAGAAATTTATAGAGTAAGGTGAATGTAACAAACTCAAATCAGAGATTTTCTTCTTTTGTCTGCCTCTGAATCCAAAATTGGGGGTGCCTGCTACAAAACCAAGTATGTTTCTGAAAACCTTCACTCTCCCATAATTGCTGTGGTATTCATTCAGAGCTCTCGCTTGCTATATAATTTCTAACCAAACACTCCAGGGAATGTATAACAAGGAAGCACATGGACGACACTCAAATTCAAATGTCCGTAGATGGTCAAATTTTACCACTCTTTAGCTTACAAGCTAAATCAACTGAAACATTTCAGAAATGTTTGTGTTAGGGATTTGGGTTTGAGATGTGAAACAAATGACATCCTTAAACACGTTATCCTTAGTTTTCAAGGTACATATGAGTGCCTTGATATAGAATTATTTAGTTACAGTTTGCTCAAAAACTATTATCATGAAATTAACTTTGGGATGTACATGTTAAAGTACCAGCCTGTAGAAAAGAATGTTTAATGGCAACCATTAGTATGTTTAATACCTGTGTGCTCAATGTAGTGTCATCTTTACTAGATGATTTACTTCACAATGTTACCATTACTGTTCCCCAAATGAAAATAAGTAGTCTATTAACTAGTTTACAACTATTATTTTTGGATACTATTGCAGAGACACGGGAGCACTTTTGACTCAAACACTATGGCTTACCATAGTTTTGTGGTGGTATGAAATTGAGTCAGCACTGCAATGCAATATTGAAAAAACTGGAATGCAATAAAGAAATGTAGATATCACATGTGACTACTTCATATACAACCCAGACTCCTCATTTATTGTTTGAACACAAGGGTTAGTTTTATCTTGCCAAAAGGGCATGGTCAGGAAGTCAATGTGATGCCATCTTGCTACAGAGCAGAAGTTTTAAGAAGTAAGATATTTTTTAATGATGTACTATTACAGGATAGAAGTTATCCCCCACATGAAATTACACATTCGCAGAAACTTTGTATTGTCAATGTGCGTCTGTTCTTACTCATCTGGAGAGGAAAAATAAGATTTCCAGTTTTCTGCTGACCCAACACCATTTCCCGTAGGCAGCACAATACACCAGCACACAGTTAGCACCACTGTGGGAAAAAACTGTTGAAAGGGAAGAAACAGAGATCATTCTGAAAACATGTAAAGCAACACTGATCATAAGTAATTTTTGTTGGATGGGATAATACTATATAATATGATTTTTTGTGTCTAAGTTTTCTGTAAAAGATCATTTGGGCTGGGTCCAGAAGTTCCCTAAGCAACCTTGATCATCAATGTTGTCATGCTTCAGCTTTTGGCAGTTTTGATTCATTACTGATTATCATTATTTAAATATGAATATTGTCCCTTCCTATTATGAAAATCTATTACAAACATATATGGATTTATATAAAGGTTGATGACTATATGCTTTTTATAGTAGAAAATCATGTGAAAACAAAATTAATCTGATGAATGCTGTTAATTATTTTAACTTTTTTATTAGGTATAAAATGTTCATAAAATTATTCTCTCTATAACTTACCAAGATTTATTAGCTTGTGTAATTTTTATAATCAGAGGAGTCTGGTTTTCTAATTAAAGTTTTGTCAAAGAAAATGAATAGTGTGGTTCTTTCCTTCCTTGGAAGTATACTGTAAAAATGCCAAAAATGCAATCCAGGTCTTCTCTCCTCCTCTATGTGGTGTGCAAATGAAATTGTATGCAGCCAACACACCTGGATCTAGAGCTATTTTAAATTTCCACTATCGGCCTGAGGTAGGGTGGTGGAAAAAAAAAAAACCTTTATGCATATCCGAGTACCATTAGAACAAGTCAAAACCAGGAAGATAATGTAATTAAAAGCTGATTATACTGGGGTCCTAATCATGCTTTCTTAAAACTCACTTTTCCTATCTACTCTCAGTCTGAGAGAAAGTGCTAAGATGATGTCCTAAGCATTATCAGCTTTCCTCCAGGAAAAGCTGTCAAGTCTCCGCGCCTCATAAGCCTTAATTATTCCATTGCAAATGCCAAATGAAAAACATTGCTATTACTGTAAATATAATCGCTGAATCTCAAAACCCTGATATCCTAAGAAATACAATAACAAGAACAATCAGGGGAAAAGACATCATTAAATCACATATGATGGCACTGCCGTTGCCAAATTTCCTACAAAATGACAACCAGAAAGGAAAATATTATCAGAAACAGTGATTATTTGAAACTTTTCTTCTCTAAAGAGCAAAATAACTACTTCCAAGAATATCAACTTCAGGACCATGTTTCGTCATCTTTTCACTCCTTTGATCTTGAAAGCTTACCAGTTCCCTCAAGAGTTCCCTGTCAAGATGCAAAGGTTTCTAGACAAGGTAATATGGTAGGTCAATAGTTGTGAACATTAACAGCTTAGTTATCATTTGTTCATTAACACCTTGACAGGCAGTGGCAAAAATAGGAGTTGTCTTTTTTTTTTTTTTTTTTTTTTTTTTTTTTTTTTTCCTCTAAGGGTTGATTTGTTATAGCTCTAATTGGGGGGGAAAAAATGAAAAAGAAAAAGAAAGCTTAGGATGAGAAAAATTTTACCTCCTCCTTAATTTACCAAAATCCAGAATTCCTTTAAAAAAAAGAGTCAATCAAACATACATAATTTTGACACAAAAGTCACATATCTCAAAATACCCAAAGCTGCATGGTAATGCTACAACAAGCTATTAGGTAGATATTTTATTATAAATAACACTATTCAAGCTATTATTTACTATTATCCACCATATCTAAGCATGGAACTATCCATATGGGCTTACAACCTCAGTTTATAGCCTCTGGGTCTTTGCATCATGTCTTAAACAGTCCACACATCAACAACAATCTAGGTATGAATCTAGGCTAAACTAGGCTTTCTGTGTCCTAATAATTCAGGATGGATGGAATGCTTACCATAGAAAGAAGGTAGCTGTACCTTCCTTCTGTATTGTACAGCAATTCCTTCTGTATTGTACAGCCATCAGCCTGCAGCTGAAGTTCTATGTCCAGTTCTGGACAAGCTGCTTCCAGAGTGTCACTGATGAGCTGGAGCATCAGTTCAAACAGGATGACCAGTATAATGAGGTGTCTGGAGATTGTATCATCTGAGTAATTGTTAAAAGGGCAGAGAATATTCTTTTCTTGTAATTTTTTTCTCTAAGGCAAGATTCCTCAGGGGAACAAGTGAGCTCTCTTCAAGTATTTGAGGAACTGCTTTGTGAAAAAATGAGAGATTTATTCTGATTAGACCAAAAAGTAAGCATAGATATCAGATCAATGTAGGGAGAAACTTTTTTATTGTACCTGATTGCTGTACAGTACAAAAGGGAATAAAAGTGGCCTATTGGTAAAAAAAAAAAAAAAAAAAAAAAAAAAAAAAAAAAAAAAAAACCTTGATAATTGCCATTTGGTAAACTGGCAGTTACAGTTTGTTGAAATATGAATCTAATAGTAAAGTGAAAATCAGTAAATATCTATGTCATCTCAAAAGGATGTGATGAGGACCACACATTACTAAAAATTCAAGTCAGGGTGGGAGAGAAATGAATATATAAGCAATATGTCCATATAGTCAGACTTTCAGAAAGCATTTTAGATAATATTATCAAAATCTTACTTGCAAATTGCTCAGACTATGCATGTTCCCGTGGTTGAAAGGCTGACAGCATCAACAAATGAATAGAAATGAATCTTGCTGAAGGG
Organism: Sapajus apella; assembly: GCF_009761245.1. Classification (NCBI taxonomy): domain Eukaryota; kingdom Metazoa; phylum Chordata; class Mammalia; order Primates; family Cebidae; genus Sapajus; species Sapajus apella. The sequence goes on along the minus strand of NW_022436981.1, from coordinate 5,950,499 downwards.
AAGTATCATCTGCAGCCCCTGGAGTCAAACGTTGTTTTACATCTTCATTATTGATTCAGGGCAACTGATAAATGAAATCTGCAACTGACAATAAAGCAGGCAGGGTCCCTAAATCTCACAAGAGAGGAAAATAAAAAAATACAAGCACAAAGATGTTAAACATGCAAGCATTAGAGAACTTAAGTGAATTTGGCTCAGAAACACACAGGGAAATTTACCAGAAGCTCGAATTTGGAGGTGCAGTTAGGAGAAACACACACACGAAAATAGTTAGGCTAACAGAGCTGAACAAAGATATGAGAAAGCAAGCTGAGAGTCCATTTGTAATATTTATAAGAAATAAATAGGCCAATGCTATTTGGGGTGACTTGCAGTATAAAACAGAGAGACGAAAATAGTTTTTAGACACCACTGAAATGGAGAGGGTTGGCCATTTTTAATCCCAAAAAGGTTTGAGACAAATTGGGAGGATCAATAGTGAGAGAAAAGACTGGAAGCAGTTAGGTTAATACGCGTACAAAAATAGGCTGTGGCTCAGGAAAAAGAGAGCAGTGACACACAGTGGCGACGCAAGTCAGGAGGAAAATAACGAATCTCAACCACTGAACCCAAGATAGGCAGCACTTGTTTGCTTTGTTGGGCTCTCATGGTGATAGGTGCTTGAAAAAGCAACTGACAGCATTTCTCAAGGCAGAGAACAAGTGCCATTATCCCACTACTATGAAAACTGCAGGAGCTAGAAGGGGATGCTGCTTGGTATAAACCAGCGTTTCTGAATTTTCAGCTGCAGAGCCTTTTTCCAAAGGCTGATGCAGAAATCAAATGTTTACAGCAGATGAGAACAACAGCTCTGAGCCCAGGAGCCTATCCCTCAGGCTCCCTGGATACTTTTGAAAACCATCAGTAAGTGAAAGGGCAGAGGATCTCTTTTGTTACCTCCTTTGTTTCAAGCACCTCTAAGGGGCTGAAGACAACAGCTAGGCTTGTCTACAAAATAAATGAATTCAATTAATGACATCTCAGGCTCCTTTCTTCTTTCCCTGGTACCTGTGGGTATGGCCTCTGCCAATTTAGCAAATGAAACCCAGAACCTAAAGTACAATTAAGGAAAAAAAAAAAAGAAAGTCATCATATCCTGTTACTAACTGAACTATGCCAGAAAATGAGATCTTCTTCCTAGGTCAGCTTCCACGTGCTCTTCAGTTTGTATTGCCCAGCCTTCTATCCAAAGCTGCAAACATCTAGCTTCTGCTTGTACCCATCTTATAGTGGGAGGCTTACTCCCTTGTGAGGCAACACATTCTGTGTTTAGACAATTGCTGGAAAGTTCCTCCCTACATTGATCTGATATCTACATCTACTTTTTAGTCTAATCAGAATAAATCTCACTCATTTTTCACAAAGCAGTTCCTCAAATACTTGAAGAGAGTTCACTTGTTCCCCTGAGGACGCTTGCCTTATAGAAAAAAAAATTACAAGAAAAGACAATTTCCTTCCCTTTCAACAGTTGCTCAGATAACATGATCTCCAGACACCTCATTACACTGGTTATCCTGTTTGAACATGCTCCAGCTCATCAGTGGCGCTCTGGAAGCAGCTTGCCCTGAACTGGATAGAGACCTTCATTTGCAGGCTGAATGCCGTACAGTACAGAAGGAACATTTATGACCTTCTTCTTGCAGATTAAGGTCATATTAGCTGTCTCTGCAGCTGCATCACACTGTTGGCACAAGCAGGATACTGTCATCACACAAGTAGAGCATTATTACTTCTCAACCACTCTTCTGCTATCTTCTTACTGATTAGACACTGAGAACTCAATCCTTTGTGATGTACTACTATGAAACAGGAAAGGGAAAGCCCTAGGTGACCATAATATAGTTAGTGCCTAAGTTTTTAAGAAACCAACACCAGCCACAGAAGAGCAGTTATTTCTTGCCAGCTTCCCTGACTCAGACCCTATGTAACATCCTCCAAAAATATAATACAAAAGCAATTTCAGTGTCCACCGTTCTATCAGGAATGACTCATTTATTTACTCAGGCAGCCAGTGTTTATTGGTATCCCCAACCATCCTTTCATATTTGGGGAGTTAATTCCTAATTTGGACAACACTTTATAATTTCTAGGCTGTGGAAGAGAATGAGCACTAGACAAATCCTGCCCTCTTTCTATTTTTATTTACAAAATTTTGTTTATAAAATTGCAGTGAATTCAACAGTTCTCTTTAAAGCAGTACTGTATGCTCCCCTTCCTTCACAGAAACAATTATTACTCATCATACCTGCTGCATGTAAAACAAAAAAGGTGTGTTCTAAAGTGTTTGGTCCTAGGTAATGGAAGTCATTTTCCATCTCACCTGTGAAAAGGTTCTCCTTGCCCATAATGCCACTGGCTTTCTGGAAGACAGGTTGATCTTCTGAGACTCCCAAACCTCTGTGCATATCCCAACTGTGTAATTTTTAAGCCATGGAAAATTTGGCAAGTTGCCCAACTTCTCTGAGCTTCTTTTCCTCACAGATAAAAATATGTTTTATCATAACCAAGTGGCCAAAACTTATTATATGTTTACTTGTTTCTTTTCTTCTTCTACCTGGAATTTTCTGAGTTCAACCAGGTGTCATACAGGTGTCCTCATTACAGTCTTCATAGCTGAAAGTCACTAGCTATTATGGAATTTCAGATGTTTCCATCACAGCCCGTCTGCAGCCTCTCCTGACCACCTGAGCTACAGAATGTGGAGAAACACATTAGCTACCAGAAGGTCAGCCTCCAGAACTACTCATTCATTCCCAAGTCTGATGCTGCCATATTGAAATGTTTGTTCAGTCTTTCATTCAGTTATCCACATACATCAATTATTATTTGAGCAATTAGTCCATGATAGGCTTCAGGATAAGCACAGGAGACATGAACACTCTGCCAAGCAGCATATGTTTTAGCAGGTGAAGACCAAAGTGGTTTTGAAAAGTGCTGAATGAAATAATATGTTATTCGTTTAGATCAGAAGGAGATTTAAACATAGAGATAAAAAACTTTTATGCTCAAACTTCCATAGCACATAATGGTGATGGCCTAAGCACTATATTTCTTCTCCAAAGTCCCTGTTAGTGTTGGACATCTGGAGTTTTCTTTCACAGCCATTTCCCACGGTGGTTTGCATCTAAAAGTTTTATCTTCTTTTTTTTTTCAGTGTCGGAGTCTCACTTTGTCACCCAGGCTGGAGTGCAGTGGCACGATCTCTGCTCACTGCAACCTCCACCTCCCTGGTTCAAGCAATTCCCCTCCTTCACCCTCCCTAGTAGCTGGTATTACAGGCACATGCCACAGCCTGGCTAACTTTTTGTTTTGTTTGGTTGTTTTAGTAAAGACAGGGTTTCACCACGGTGGCCAGACTGGTCTCAAACTCCTGACCTCAAGCAATCCGCCTACCCCGGCCTCCCAAAGTGCTGGGGTTACAGGCATGAGCCATGGCACCTGTCAAGTTTTGTCTTCTTTAGGGCTCTCTCAATCTTTTGCTCCTCCTTCCTAGAGAGCTATAATTTATCCCTGTGCCATGTCCTCCAAATTCACCTGCAAAATAACCTTCTGGTTACCAGGGCCCACACATGTCAGAAAGCAATTGGAGGTTCATACAAAGTATGGAAGAGCACAAAGGAAAGGATATGCACTTCTATGTGAGAGGAAGGAGATTGTGAGAACAAGAAAGATGTCATAGAAAACATTTGTAAATTAGATCAAAAACTGTGACAAGAGAGACCTATTTGTCTTATTTGCTGTTATTCTCCTTGGAGCCTAACAGGGTCAATCAAGTATTCAGGTACTAAAGAAGATTGAGACATAAAATGTGTCTACATTTTCAGGCAAAGAGAAAAGAGAAAGACTCTTACCCAGAAGACACAGAGTTCCTGGCTCTTCTCATAGAAAAGGTCAGGGAAATTTGCTGCATTCAGAGTCTAGTTAGAATAAACTTTGTGTAGTTCCTCACACTAATCCCACATAGCTTGACCTGCTGCTAACTTAGCCCTTGGTAGAGAGGACTATCTCAAGAGTTAAGGTTTTGTTTGGTGAGCTTAGATTCAAAAGTTAAGACATTATGTTGTCTTAAGGTTGCTTCCCTCAGGCTATAATGGAATCCAGTGGGCCGTCATCTGTCACTCAAAGTAAAGCAAATTATTACCTGGATTTCAACCACCCTTGCATGCATCTTTTGTACTCACTGACTCCAAGTTTGAAGTAGAGCTCAGCACATCTTTCCATTTCTCAGAAGAAAAAAAAATCTGCTCACATCCAAAACGTTAGTGAGTGTAGGATTACAGGGAGATTTAGGAATGGAGATGAAAAGATTTTATGCTCAAACCTTCTCTTTTTAATTTTTTTTTATTTCCATAGGTTTTTGGAGAACAGGTGGCATTTGGTTACATAAGTAAGTTCTTTAGTGGTGATTTGCGAAGTTTTTATGCACCCATCACACAAGCAGTATACACTGAAAATTTGTAGTCTTTTATGTTCACACTTTCATAGCACATAACTGTGATGCCCTCAGTAGTGTTTCTCCTCCCAGGTCTCTGCTAGTGCTGGACACACGGAGTGTTCCCAGCCATTTCCCATGGTAGTTCCCATCTAAAAGTTGTGTGTTCCTAAGGGCCCTTTCAATCTTTTGCTCCTCCTTCCTAGAGAGCTTTAATTTATCCCTGTGCCATGTCCTCCAAATTCACCTGTTCTTGCTCAAGCCCAAATCTAAAAAAGAATCTTCTGGCTACCAGGCTCACCCACCTTAAAAGGCAACTGAAGGTTATACGTAATATTTACAAGAAATGTATATTTACTTCATCACGTGTTACAAAATAGCATGGAAAGTTTGTTCGACAAAACTTTCTTCTTTCAGTATTTCTCATTTCTGCATTTCCGATTTTCGTTATTTTACATTATGGAGCTTGGAATTTGAAACATCTGGATTTATTTCAAATCTTACAACTGCTTCTCACCTATTTAAATGTGACCTTGGAAAAGGTATTTAATCTCTTTTTTTCCCCCCGAGATGGAGTCTAACTCTGTCTCTGAGGCTGGAGTGCAGTAGCGCCATCTCAGTTCATTGCGACTTCTCCCTCCCAGGTTCAAGCAATTCTCCTGCCTCAGTCTCCCGAGTAGCAGGAACTACAGGTGTTTGCCATCACGCCCAGCTAATTTTTGCATTTTTGCAAGATACCGAGTTTCACTATGTTGGCCAGGCTGGTCTTGAACTCCTGACCTCATAATCCACCTGCCTCAGCCTCCCAAAGTGCTGGGATTACAGTCATGAGCCACCATGCCAGGGCGTATTTAACCTTTTAATGTTTTGGTTTCCTGATCTCTTAAAGTGTAAATGTATTGATTCTATGAATGTTGTTGAGAGATTGCTATCCACTATTTGTGCATTTATTCATTCATGAAATATTTATTCTATATATTCATATTAGTTAGTGCTCATCGGTTTGTATTAATTAATGTAAAACTCAATATAGAGTTTATCACATGTGTTGAGCTATTACCATTATTACTACTATTATTTTTCTCATTTGTGAGAAAAGGCCTATTAAAATTTGTACTACTTGGAAAATATATTCCTTCTAATCTTTGAACTTGTATTCATCGAGCAATTTACCCTCTGTTTCCCCCTGTTTATTCCTGCCTCAACTTTGAGGAAACAAGCTATGTTCAGCTTTTTGACTACTTGAATCTATTACTCATCTCATGTTCTCAAAGAATTAGAAGATAATGAGCTTTATTTAACATCATCACTGTGTTAGTTATAGAGCAATCTTTCTTCAGTGCCTTATAAGCATAAGCCAAACTCCTGTTATCACAGAGTTGGGGATATGTGAGAGTTGAGGTATCTCGATCAAGTTCCAAATTGGCTGATTTTATTATCCATCAATACAATGAAGAAAAAAAATGTTTTATCAGTAGTTATAATGAGTAATGATTTAAATAACTCTTAAAACTTCAGTTTGCATTTTTCCTTCTTTCAACTTAATCTTTTCATTATACTCATCAAGTCAACCCAGATGATGTTGGCTAGAATAGAATTAGCCTTTGCTACAGATCCAAGTTCAGATAGCAAATCCCAGAAATAAATAAAGTATTGTGGTTTTAAACCACTAAGTTTTGGGGTGGTTGTTATGCAGCAATAGATAATTAATGTAAAACTCTTTATAATATAGAGTTTATATATGATAAACTCTATATTAACACTACTATACTGTATATCTAAAATCATGAAAGGCAGAACATTACTATAATATAGTATCTAAAATCATGAAAGTCAGAGTATCAGGATTGGAAAACACTCTGAAGGCTAGCAACAGAAATCTTTTTGTCTTTTGTAAATGACCTTAGCAGACTCAAAGAAGTAAACTGACTTGCCCATGGTCAAAGAGAGAGAATTTACACAACTAGAACATACATGATTTGCCTTTCCTTTCCATTATTTAGGGCTTTTTTCTGGGCTGTCTTTATTTTTTATGCCCTTTTTTTCTGGAATAATTTTTACTTATTTGAAATCCTTTTCTTGACTTATTTCAATGTATGTTAAACATTTATAAAGGGATACTATACTTGGTATATTTATTTTAGCATTTTTTGAACCCTCAGTAATCCATAGTTACAACTTGTTCTCCATCACCTATGTCAAAGCCAAAAGTTGTAACAGCAAGTTTTTTACATCGTTCCAAGGCATTACTTTTTTATCCTTAAGGGAGAGCCATGAAGATGAATATTCCCAAGAAGGAATTTATGACAAAGAGGAAATGCTCCACAAGAGAATGCAAATCAGAGAAAACCTGCTCTTTCTGGGTCAATTAAAGTACAGAGAGAGGAAAAGGTAGACGTGGATGGGAAACATGTCCCAGCTTCCCTCCACTGGGCCAAAATCCCAGTTACAGAAAGCCATTTTATATATGTTGGGGAAAAACTGAAAGCAAATGAGTTATTCCTTTGCTCTACCTTGAAACCTTGGGAAAGGTGTTCTGGGATAATAGGCTCAATATCGACGTGGAGCACTTTACCACAATGAAGCAGCTAGGGAAAATGACCAGAAATAAATGCCTTTCTCTTCAGAACCTTCATAGGGAGTGCAGGGATAAAGAACCTGCTGAGTCTTCAGAACGGAGCCAGGGGACACTGAAAGAGCGAGTAGTTTGATGGGACCTGGAAATCGGGCCCAAATGATGTAGAGAATTCACTACTCATAGGAATAGGCAGGACCACAGCCTTCAGCAATCTGTGTCAGACGGAACAACTTGCACCTCAACAGTCACCAATTCAAAGACCAAACCATACCATCCATCCCATAGCAAAGGCCCTAGAGGATCCAGAGAAGACTGAATGACTCTGAAATCTCCTCCACTCTCCCCTTCATGTATTTAGAACTCTTATTGCCAGAAAAGGGAATCATCTGAAAGACTGAGTATTTAACAAAAAAAAAAAAAAAAGCCTGATTATCCCAAAGGCTATTTAAACCAACACTGATACAGAGTTACATTTACTGATCATTTGACTGAAATAGGCTGTATCAACCAGAAGAGACTGATGCATCAAGTCCATGTGTTCTACTTCAGAGTGAAGAACAAACTCATGAAGAAGACTGGCAAAAATAAAAGACCACACTTCAGATTAGCATAGTGATTTACCTCTTATTTCTCATGAAAACTAAAAACAAAAAAACAAGCCATTTAAGATATAAAGATGGCATATACTCATAACAGGAAGTAGGACCAGACACACAGCAACAGCAGATAAGAGATGTTAACAAAGTGTTGGAAACTTGAAAGCAGATGGACATTTAGTGACTGAGCTAGAAGACAAAATAAGACTGAAAACTAAGACTACAAGGAAGCAACTACTGAGAAGCATGCCCGTTTTCACCACAGAATACCAGAAAGTTTCAGATTGAATAAGTGGTTATTTGGAAGCTGGTGGTATGGGTGGATATAAATTCAAGAGTTAAATTACTCACCCACACCCAGTCATCCTCCAGTAGACCAGCATGGGCCCAGTGGAAGCTGAAACAGATGAGGTGCCTAAGTTCACAAGACTCCACATAGGGTTTAGATGCTTTTTGTCTTGCAGGAAAGGCCATTGGAGGTGGGAACAACTAGAAAAGTGAGAATAGACGAAAAGGCGAAAAAGAGAGGACTGTGGGGAAGTCATGAAGACTGAAAAGAACATAGAAGAGGGGAGCGTGGATTCATGCAAGACACCCTCCAAGGACCTACTTTACAAGGCCCTATATACTTGTGTGGGGGAAAAATAAGGTGTAAGAGAGATATACTAGGCACAATCCCTTTGCAGTGTTTCAAGGCACTGGCTGAGCATCCCTAATCTAAAAATTCAGAATCTGAAATGCTTCAAAATCCTAGACTTTTTGAGCACCAACATGATGCTCAAAGGAAATGCTCATTGGAACATTTTGGATTTGAGATCTAATTAAGATACTCAACTAGTAACGCCCATATTCCAACAGAAGTGTGAAAGAGAAACTTAGAAAGAAGCCAGAAGTCCTCTTTGTGAAGACAGCCATTGACCTGACCCCTAAGGAAGCCAGTCACACAAAATATCCGTGAAGAGAATAGCGTGGCGGGAAGAGAGAATAGCAAGGACAAAGGCTGTGGCACGGGAAAATCACAAGGAAGGCCAGCACTGCTAGATCCAGTGAGCGAAAGAAAAGTGGTGTGAGAAGTGGAGAACAAGGTACCTGAAGAACTTGAATATTGTCCTAAATACAGTGAAAGTCCATTTAGAGTTTTATGTTCATGGTTGACATACTCGTTTCTAAAAATAGATCAAATGATTTTTTAAAATATCAATTGAATAAAGAAGGAGTTGCCAGCAAGGGAAAATGAAAAGAAATGGCCAGTGAGGTGCATGGAAATCTTGGAGAGTCAGGTGTCAAAAGACGAAGCCAAGAGAAGAAAGAGAAAAAAAGTGACTGTCTGGGTATAATGCAAATTAAAATCTTGAATGGAATGAGGAGAGAAACATGTGCATTAAATTTTGAAAGATGGGAGTCATTGGCAAATTTGAAAATAGCATCTTGAGTGGAGTGGGAGAAGGCAGCCAGACTGCGGGGGCTTGCAGTGAGCTTGAAGAATGACTGGGAAGTGAGGAAGTGGAGACAATGAGGGGAGACAACCCTTTCAAAATGTTTGCCTTGGCAAAGAGCCAAGAGATGAGGTAGTAGCTCAAGGCGGTGTAGAATGCCGGAGTGGAAGAAAAAGAATATCAAGTTGTATGCTAGTGAGAACTTCCAGCTGAGAGGGAGAGAGTGATGATGCTCAAGAAGAGATGTAGGCCTTAAAATTACAGAAAAAATAAAAACAAGGAAAAGAATGGAAAAGAGTGTGCAACTGCAGCTGCACATTGTTGAGAAGAGAATGGACTCATGGTATTTCGTACATTGTAAAGGTGGGGGGAATGATGAGAACATGAATATATATGCATATATAAATATGTAAATGTGAATCTGGCTCAAAATATAAGGAAGGTTTTTTCTATTTCTTTACATTTCCCAATGAAGAATGCATAAAAGGACATGGGAGAGTGGAAAGTTTGAAGATAGAGAAGTAAGTATTAAGTAGACTTTAAGGATGAGTTCATGTCCTTTGCAGGGACATGGATGAAACTAGAAACCATCATTCTCGGCAAACTGACAACAAGAACAGAAAACTAAACCCGCATGTTCTCACTCATAAGCAGGTGTTGAACAATGAGAACACATGGACACAGGGAAGGGAACATCACACACTGGGGCCTGTTTGGGGAGTGGGGGGCTAAGGCAGGGATAGCAGAGGATGTGGGGACTGGGGAGGGATAGCGCTGGGAGAAATACCTAACATAGACGATGGGGCGATGGATGCAGCAAACCACAATGGCATGTGTATGCCTATGTAACAAACCTGCAGGTTCTACACATGTACCCTGGCACTTAAAGTATAATGAATACAATTTTTTAAAAGTGGGAAGTGAATAAGGCAGGTACCAGTCTTATCTCATAATATTGTTGTACAGCAAATAGAATTTTCCATAATCTTTTATAATGGAGCTTAATTTGCAAAACTCCACTTCACTAGGTGATGGAAGCTTAATGTTAGCCAATTTGGGAGCTTACTCTTTTCTTAAAGATTACATTTGATTTCTAGTATTGGCTGATGGCTTAAATAGTGCCTGGGCATGAGGATTGTAACTTAGTGGCTATCAAAACCACTCTGGCATCCACCAAAATATCTTTGTTCCTATTCTGTCTTGAATCTTGAACTCACAGAGATCACCTTAAAGTTGTCCCTGGTCTCCAGCTACAAAGCTCTTTCAAGGCCAGTTTACCCTTAACTAACTTTGTTCCACCAAGAAACATGAGATTATTTCACTGCCAGAAGTGGGGATTTTAGAAGTATTAATGTCAAGGATTGGGAAGAGGGACAGACAATAGGTCATGATGTGTGGATATTAAAGAACGGATAGTTTCAGGCTGTTAACTGGTTCATTTACATGGATCTTACACTTATCATAAATAATGACAGAACTAGAGATAGAGAGGAAGACAAAAAGTCAGGAGTCAAAGTCTCAAGGGAAAGAGTGGCAGGACAGGAGGCCAGCAGTCAGCAGCAAGCCTAAGAAAAAATGATAGAAGAGTTGAAAGCACCAACTTTCAAAGGACCTGTGTTTTTGTTTTTTGGTTTTTGTTTATTTATTTCTTCTGAGATAGGAAAGAAGAGACATGGTTTGAAAGCAATATTTGAGAGCCAGGGATACACCTACACCATTTTCTGGCCTTGAGGTTTATGAAATGTGAGAGAAAAACAGGATCTTAATTCGAGAGAGCTGTGAGAGAAGCCTCATCATCAAAGGAAAGCCAGGTTAGAGAATAGGCAAGAATGTAGAGGAGGCATTCAGAAAACCATTTGAAGATATGAAGGAATCCACAAATTACCCTGGAGAGAGGAGGCCAGAGGTTGGATGAGTCTAGAAGTTGAACAGAGTAGGGGAATATGAACATCCAGTGTTCTGTGGTTTGAAATGTTCATATCCCTCCAAAATGTACATGTTGAAACCTAGCCTTCAAGATGGTAGAATTAAGAGGTGGGGCCTTTGAAAGACTATTAGGTCATGAGAGCTCCTACTCAAAAGGGACTAGTGATCTTATAAAAGAGGTTTATCATCCCCTTGCGCCATGTGAGGACACAGTGAGAAGATGCCATCTATGAGGAAGAGGGTCCTCACCACACGCTGAATCTGCCAGTGCCTTCATCTTGGACTTCTCAGCCTCCAGAACTGTAAGCAATAAATTTCTGTTACTTATAAGCTACAAAGTCTAAGATATTCTGTGACAGTAGCCCAAATGGACTAAGACACAGTTGATGAAAGATGGCAGGAAGGCAGAGATATATGACCATCCCAGATTTCTTCAAGTCCCTGAGCTTGAATTATTCCTATATAAATTACTCTGCTATGGAAATTACTTCTGTACATACATACCTTTTATTACACATAGAGTAATAAAATGTATACATGTGCATACAGTAGATGTAAAAATTAAATGAAAATACTGGGAAATATTTATATGCTCAAGCCTGTAAAGAGGGGATAGAATCAAATATGGACGCTGCAATCACCAAAATCAGAACAATCTAAGAAATAATGTTAAGATAGAATAAATGTTAAATCTCAGATGTCCAAGGATGTGGCCTTTCAGGGGAAAGAGTGGACAGGAAGAGCTTTGATATATGCTGCCTGAAGGCTCCTGAAAGGTGGGAACTTACCTGGGTCTAGGAGACTCGGTTGAATTAGTACAGAGAGAGAAGAGAGAATATTCCAGTCATACCAATCTTTAATTTGTTTAATTCCCTTGTCGCTCCCTTTTGAGGGATAATGCTAAGCCTTCAGGCTTTCTTACATGTCGTTCTTTCCCCTGAGTATTTAGAATAATGCTTGCTTTTATCATCCCCACATTTTCTCAGGACCTACTCTCCAGATCTAATTAGTTCAGCACTTCAAAGCCAAAAAGGCTTTTCTCTGCGCTCTTTCAATATTCTAACATCTACAAGAAAAGTTATCTTCACATATCATCTTTTCACCATGCCCCTCTTTTTATTATTTTCTTTTTGGATACGCATTTTCTATTAATGCATTCATAGAGTTTGATGCTGTATTTATTATAAGAAAGCAGGTGTTGCCGAATTACAAAACAACCAGGGGCTATACAGGCAGAAAAAAATCTTTGAATATTCTTTTCAGAACTTAAGAGTCTTTTCGTTTTTCTCATTTTATAGTACAGGATTAAATATAACTGCCTCCTGTTTAGAGCTCACTATGTGCCAACCACTGGCTTAAATACTTTCTATATCTTACCTCACTTAATCTTCTCATAAGCCCCAATGAGGCAAATACTACCTGTACCCCTATGTCCCTGATAAGAAATTGAAGTTAGGTTCAGAGACGTTAACTAACTTGCCCAAGATCACAAACCTAGGAAATGGTGGAGCTGAGGCTTGAATTAAGATCTTAGCCATGAGCATTTAGAGTCACTACTTGTTGTGAAATATGAGCACCTCTTTGACATCTATGAGTTAAGTGAATCTAGGCACAGGCTCTTGAATCTTTAGACAACCAACATCAATCTTCCAGATCTTCAAGGCTCTGTATGGCAGGCCACAAAAGACAAATAGAATGATTGAAGGATTCATTGAGGAAAGTTCATGGAGAAGCCACTTGTCTTTTGAATACAAGCTGGAAGATGTCACTCAAACAATTGCCATGAAGATAAAAAGCACTGGCCTCTCTCATAATTTTTCTAACTCTGAAGCCAGTTGGAAGGAAACACCTAAAATTAAAATTACAAACAAAAATTTAGGAGAACTATTTGTGCTCTGCATCTGAAATCATGCTTTCAAAGGCATTGCTGTTCTAGCATTAGGCTCATTCTTATTAGTAGAATTTTAAAAAAAAAAAAATCTAGTTACAATAAGCCCCAAAACTTTTGGATCTCCTGTCTGGCAGGCAATTTTGCTTTCTTGAGCATTTTGATAGGTCAACTTTGCTCTCCTGCCAAAAGGCCTCTGCTGAGAACACCCCGTTATTAGTACAAATCTAAGGAGCTATCACCCTGTCCTATTTTCAATTGAACTCGACCTTGGAGAAATATTAAAAATGACTTGTTTAGAAAAGAAGAGAATTACTTCATTCTCCTGCCTCTGTCAGCACTTCCTAATCAGAGGAATTTCACACCAAGAGGAACCTGTGACATAATGAATTACTAAAGTGTGAAATCTACCAAAGGAGGTGTGCTGCTGCTCCACCGTGACGGGGCTGAAAATGTACTACTGCAAATAGATTTTTATAAGACAGCCCCTGTCACTTTGCCAAGCGAGATGAAGTAATTTCCCCATCACTGAATCTTTAGATTTGGACTTAGGAAGAAAGCAAGAAAATGCTTGATTCTATTTTTAAGAAAAATCTGTTATTATAGTTTGATCTTTTTGTTATTATTGTAGAAAATTTGTTATTATAGTAGATAAATTTGATCTTAAAATTTTGTAAATAATATTACTTACATTTTACAATAAAAGAACAAGAAAGTAGCAATTTTACTAGCCAGAGATCATTTTAAATTTAACCGGAACGCATAGTTTTTATTTGGGGTTCTTCAAAGTCTGTTCAAGTGCCCTCTAAAAATAGCTGGATGTTTCTAATCATCTTTTGGGATCCTCCACATTTCACACGTATCAGCCCCACTTTGAACCCATTTTCTTTTGCTTTGTCACCAAGGGCAATGTCTCATAGTCCCTGACTCTACTCTTTTCTTTATTTAGCTCATTTAGTCAGTCCTCTGCTCCCCTCAATTATTTTAAAGGTGTCTTATTCTGTCTTAGTCCATTTGTGCTGCTACAACAGAATGCCACAGACTGGGTAATTTATACAGAACAGAGATTTATTTTTCCACTGTTCTAGAGGTTGAGAAGTCCAAGATCAAGGCACCAGCAGGTTCAGTTGCCTGGTGAGGGCTCTCTGCTTTCAAGATGGCACCTCACTGTTGCCTCCTCCAGTGGGGAGGAACACTGTGTCCTCATATAGGGAAGGCAGAAGGGTAAGCTAGCCAAATGCTGTGAGAAGCCTGTTTCATAAAGGCCTTAATCCCATTTATGAGGAAGGAGCCCTCATGGTCTAATCTCCTCTTAAAGGTCTCACCCTCATCATATTGGCCACTAAGTTTCAACACCTAAATTTTGAAAGGGACACTCAAACCATAGCACACACCTACCCTTTGACTCCCATTTCCTGTACTATCGCCCTTCTGGAGCTGGTCTTTGCAATGACCTTTATATGAGGCAAATCTGGCCCTTCCAGCCTGCAGTTGGCTCCCATTACCATCAGAATAAAGTGCCACTACCTCAAAATCACTTATAAAGCCCATAGTCTAACTAAAATTTCCATCCTCAGCTTGATCTCCTAACTTCTGCTTCTCCCAAATTCTGTTCCCATCTTCAACAGTGATGAACTGCTTTGAGTTATTTTTCTTTGCTGAGTGGCCAATCACCATGTTCTCTCTCACTGTTGCATCCACCCCTTTACCGCACCTCTCCATCCCTTGCCTGGTTTCCCCATTTGCTCTCATCTCATAGGCCTGGGTTCGAGGCTGCTCCTGTAGCTTCTGTACTTTCCCATAGTACGACATTTCCATGTTATCCTATTGCAGAGTTGCTTATTTCTCCAAACAGGGAAAGAAATGAGTTTTTGTGGTGTTTGTTTTTTTATTACATTTATTCCTAAAGCCTGGCTCAGTTCCAGATTCATAGCACACAATATGTCAAATAAATAAATAGATTAAAAATTCATTATCTAACATTTACCTAAAATGTTATTACCTGCAAGTTTTCTCTCCACGTTGCTTGGTATTTGTTTTAAGCAAAATAATGGTCCTAATATTTCCATGTCTTAACCTCTACAACCTATGAATAACTAACATTCCAGATGGAATTAAGGTTGATAAACACCTAACCTTAAAATAAGACTATTTTGGATTATTCAAGTGGGCCCAATACAATCACAAGAGAACTGAATGGAAAAGAGGAGATAAGAGGGTCACAGCGAGAGATATGATATCATAAGAGAGACTCCGCCAGCCATGGTCTTTGAAAATGGAAGATCCAAGAACTGGGATCAGCCTCTGAAGCTGGAAAGTCAAGAAAATGAATTTTCCCCTAGAGCATCTAAAAAGAAATGCACCCCTACTGGCACCTTGATTTTAGCCAAGTGGCTATTGACCATTTCAGACTATTTACCTCTAGAACTGTAAGTTTTTAAAAAATTGTATTGTTTTAAGCTACTGTGAAAGTTATCAGGATTAAAATGGAGCCACTAATATTAAGAAAATGGTGACAGGCCAGGCACAGTGGCTCATGCCTGTAATCCTAGTACTTTGAGAGGCCAAGGCAGGCATATTGTCCAAGCTCAGGAGGTTGGGACAAGCCTGGCCAACATAGTGAAACTCCATCTCTACTAAAAATACAGAAAAATTAGCTGGGTGTGGTAGTGCATGCCTGTTGTTCTGGCTACTCAGGAGGCTGGGGTGGGAGAATCACTTAAGCCTGGGAGGCAGAAGTTGCAGTGAGCAGGGATCACACCACTGCCCTCCACCCTGCATAGCAGAGTAAGACTCTGTCTCAAAAGAAAAAAGAAAAGAAAATGGTGACAAATAGAGCTGAGGAAGGCCATGAAGAGACGACTCTCGTGCATGTATATCTGACTTTTTTTTAAAAGGCACTACAAAAACTAACAACCTTGCACAAAGGACTTCAACAAAAAAATACTTCTGCAAAGATACCTGCAGAGTAATTCCCTGTCCAGCCTTGGACTGGCATTACTTTTGTTACTGATCTTTATAGCCAAGGATAATTGCTTCAAAACAATTATGTAATCCTTCTCATTTTTAAGTTTAAAAACTTTTAGGCTGGGCACAGTGGCTCATGCCTGTAATCCCAGCACTTTGAGAGACCGAGGTGGCACATCACTTGAGGTGAGGAGTTTGAGACCAGACTGGCCCACATGGTGAAACCCTGTCTTTACTAAAAAATACAAAAATTAGCCAGGCATGCTGACACATGTCTGTAATCCCAGCAACTCAGGAGGCTAAGGCAGGAGAATAGCTTGATCCCAAGAGGCAGAGGTTACAGTGAGCCGGGATCATGCTACTGCACTCTGGGCAACAGAGCAGGATTCCATCTCAATAAATAAACAAACAAATAAACAAAGTAAAAACTTTCATCTTCCTTTATGTCCCTGAATATGCACATAGCTTACTACGACATGAGTATTCCCATTGCAATGCTTTATCCCCAAACAAATATATTTTCTTTTAGAGATCCTCTCTCCGTTATTTAGGTTGAAACTACTAAGTTTGTGACAATTTGCTACAGCACCAATGGGAACCTAACACAGTCTTCCATCAAATTTTCATCTTGGCTTAAGTTTTCTTTATAGAAATGCTTAGCAACTTCTCCAATCTGAGGTAATGCTGCTTAATGGAGGGGTGTGTGTGGTGTGTGTGTGTGTGTATGCGTGTGTGTGTGCGTTGGAGTGGGGCTTAGAAGGTGAATAGACATCAGATACACCCCAAAAGTTCTTCCAAAATCTACCATCTTAAATAAGGTAATGATAGAACAGTGTATCAGGAAAGATTTGGAAGATATTTTTCAAAATGCTCCAGTCTCCCTCTACACACTAACATACACGACAGAGGACCACTGCTCTAGAATCTGTGACTGTTGACCTTCTAGTCCTTGAACTGATACATTATCCTCCATTTGGAGAAGAAAGTGTCTTATAGTTCTCATAAGGATACTCAGCCCAAAGCCAGGATGGGAAAGAAAGGAGTCCTATTTCCAGGTTTGGGGGTGGGGGTAAAGAGCATGGTGAACTAAAATGGCACAAACTACTTTGGAAAATAGTATGAATGCAAGAGATGATGTGCTCTTTCTATTTTAATAAACTACATTCCACCAACAAGAGATTTAAAAAGACTTCAAAGCTGATGGAAATTCAAACATTCCTAGAAATGGCAACTGCTTACTCACTTAAAACCAGCTGTCAGGACTGAACTGGTTGGGGCCCTCAGAGACCAGAGTTCAAAACACTTATTTTGTAAATGAGTAAATTAACATTGAGAAAGGGACTTGTCCTAGTCACAGATGTTTGTGGCAAGGACAATTCCAACTCCAGTTTCAGTGCCATCTGTCTCTACCCCACCTTCTCTATAATCGCAGGCATGGGGCAACACATGCAAGACTCACCTTCAAATGATGTGATTTTGATCCCTAAAATAAACCCTAAACTTCCAAACCTACACCATCAGAAAGCCGACTGAGAACGCTCTGCAGCTTTCAGGAAGTGTACACTCTACAGTGACTACTTCAGATTTAATAGTAGACATTAAAGAGATAAGAGGCCACTGGAAGCCAAAGAAGCTAAATGATCATGGATTCTTTCCAGTGGAAGAACCAGCACTACCAGATGGAGCTAATTAAGGAATTTACTTTACTGCTTGGGTTGGGAAGCTTCAAAACACCTGCTGAGTTGGATTTGCTTGATGCCATAGTTCTCTGTGATTCAGTATGTCCCTTTCTGCACTTTTCTGAGTGGAAGTCTTTATGGTAATTACCCAGTTCCTACCCTCACCATTATCTATTGTGTGGAGTTGGGGATGAGGGGTAATAGACCATAGGGTGACTCACCCAAACCTGATAGAGATGCCTCACATCACCATGAATTTCTGGGCCCTCCTAATGCATTAATCAGATGGGACATTGTGGTTGTCTTTCTTGATGGGAATGGAGCAGGTGACGAAGTATGTTCCATCAGTGAGAAGACGGGTGCACATAGGTGTTTGGCTGGAAGAGAGATAAGCTGTGGCAGAGGCTGCTATATGTCTCTCGTTCTCTCCTTCTCTCTTATAATAATTAAACTTCATGTTGTAGCCATGGATAACATGCCCCTCAACAGAATAAAGACCAACTTTCATTTTTTTTCCATTTATTTTATTGCATTTTAGGTTTTGGGGTACATGCGAAGAACATGCAAGACTGTTGCATAGGTACACACGTGGCAGAGTGATTTGCTGCCTTCCTCCCCATTACCTACATCTGGCATCTCTCCCCTTGCTAACTCTCCCCAACTCCCCACCCCCACTGTCCCTCCCCTATTGCCCCCCAACTGACCCCAGTGTGTAGTGCTTCCCTCCCTGTGTCCATGTGTTCTCATTGTTCAACAACCATCTATGAGTGAGAACATGCGGTGTTTGATCTTCTGCTCTTCTGTCAGTTTGCTGAGAATGATGGTTTCCAGGTTCATCCATGTCCCTACAAAGGACACAAACTCATCTTTTTTGATGGCTGCATAATATTCCATGGTGTATATATGCCACATTTTCCCTATCCAGTCTATCATCGATGGGCATTTGGGCTGGTTCCAGGTCTTTGCTATTGTAAACAGTGCTGCAATGAACATTCATGTGCACATGTCCTTATAGTAGAACGATGTATAATCCTTTGGATATATACCCAGTAATGGAATTGCTGGGTCAAATGGAATTTCTATTTCTAGGTCCTTGAGGAATCGCCACACTGTCTTTCACAATGGTTGAACTAATCTACACTCCCACCAACAGTGTAAAAGTATTCCTATTTCTCTACATGCTCTCCAGCACCTGTTGTCTCTAGATTTTTTAATGATCGCCATTCTAACTGACGTGAGATGGTATCTCAATGTAGTTTTGATTTGCATTTCTCTGATGACAGTGATGATGAGCATTTTTTCATGTTTGTTGGCCTCATGTATGTCTTCTTTTGTAAAGTATCTGTTCATATCCTTTGCCCACTTTTGAATGGGCTTGTTTGTTTTTTTCTTGTAAATCTGTTTTAGTTCTTTGTAAATTCTGGATATCAGCCCTTTGTCAGATGGGTAAACTGCAAAAATTTTTTCCCATTCTGTTGGTTGCCAATTCACTCTAATGACTGTTTCTTTTGCTGTGCAGAAGCTTTGGAATTTGATTAGGTCCCATTTGTCTATTTTGGCATTTGTTGTCAATGCTTTTGGTGTTTTGGTCATGAAGTCCTTGCCTACGCCTATGTCCTGAGTGGTTTTGCCTAGATTTTCTTCTAGGGTTTTTATGGTGTTAGGTCTTATGTTTAAGTCTTTAATCCATCTGTAGTTAATTTTAGTGTAAGGTGTCAGGAAAGGGTCCAGTTTCTGCTTTCTGCACATGGCTAGCCAGTTTTCCCAACACCATTTATTAAACAGGGAATCCTTTCCCCATTGCTTGTTTTTGTCTGATTTGTCAAAGATCAGATGGTTGTAGATATGTTGTGTTGCCTCCGAGACCTCTGTTCTGTTTCGTTAAGACCACCTTTCTTAATCTTTGTCATAATTAGATGTGGCCATGTGACTAAGTTTTAGTATGGAATTGTGAAATACAATAATATATAAGACAATGAGACTTCCAAGTTGTGTACTTAGAATGGTACTGTTTTTTCTTCTTTCCACCATCCTGCTCTCTGGATTGTGGAAATAATGGGAGGAGCTGAAGAAAACACCTCCATCACTGAGATGGATGCTACACTTTGAGAATGGCAGAGCAACAGGTGGAAAGAGCCTGGATCCCTGAGGAGTGAATACATTCATCATAACAGCACTAGACCACTTAGCAGAGAAATAAATTTCTGAGTTATTCCAATCACTATTATTTGCAGTTTCTATTTCAGATATTGTGGGGAGATTGTGAAACAAGTTGATGACTGTACCTACAGGCCTGTGATGCTGGTTTATAATTTAGAATTAAACAAAATAACAAAAGCTATAATATGATTAAGTTCCAAAATGTCATCTAAGCTGACTTCAAAAACTCTTCATTTATAGTCATGGCGCCTTCTAGCAGTGTTATAACAAATAGAAACACAATCATTATTTAGATATGTAGATCTAGAAACTGGAAAAAAAAAAAGCCAAACACCTGAATAATGATGGATCTACCATCAGAATTTTATAATTTAATGTTACTGATCACAACCTCATTTCTTCTAATAGCAGCATCATTCTGAGATGGTCAAGAAGACATTTTATTAAATCTTTATTGTGATATTCACAGTTGTTCACTACAACAACTAACCCCAAATTCACCTGTTACATGCAATGATGTTAATTTAAATGTTATCTTTAATTTCTTATGGCATCACTTCTAAAAATTTGTCCTGCAAAGAGTCACATGTGAAAAATTCCAAAAACATTATAAACAACTTAGATGTCCATCAATAGTAAACTAGTTGATAGGGTCTGCCTCTGCATCCCCACCCAAATCTTGTCTTGAATTGATCTTGAATTGTAGTCTTAATTGTAATCCCATGTGTTGTAGGTGGGACCAGGTGGAGATAATTGAGTCATAGGGGTAGTTACCCGCATGCTGCTGTTCTCATGATAGTCAGTGAGTTTTCACAAGATCTGATGGTTTTATAAGGGGCTCTTCTCCCTTCACTCTGCACTACTTTTCTCTCCTGCCGCCTTGTGAAGAAGGATCTATGTGCTTCCTTTTCTGCCACGACTAATTTTCCTGAGACCTCCCCAGCCATGCAGAACTGTGACTCAATTAAACCTTAGTACTTTATAAAGAAATACCCAACTTCAAGTATTTCTTTATCTGTGTGAAAATGGACTAATACACTGGTTGAATAAATTATAATATATTCTTTTAATTAACAACTATACAATGGATAAAAAAGAATGAGGATATTGTACATATGAATATAGGCTAATCACCAGGCTAAAATGTTAATTGCAAAAAAAGGAAGAATTGTTTTAGAAATTTAGTCTATCTCTCAAAGGGTATACAAATTATGTAAATGAATAAAATATACAATTATACAAATCAATTCAGTAATATTGATTGCCTTTGTGCTGGAAAATGAGTGGAGAAGGGACAGAAGTGTTTGGGAGAGTTTTCACTCTAGATCCTGATGTACCTTTGAGAAATCTCAATCGTGTGGATCTATTACTTATTCAAAAAGTAAATCACATTTAAATCACAAGGATATTGTGCAGCCTGCATTGGAGGGAATTTAATGTACTTCACAGTGATTACCCCATTTGGTTTGAAACGCCAAGAGAGTAGAAAGTATTTTTGTCCCTCTTTTGCAGATCATGAAGATCAGGCATAGAAGGGTAGAGCACTTGGTTCTGAATCAAGACAAAGACTGAACCCAAACAAATACATATGGGTCTCAGTGTTTGTTTTGTGAAACAATATGGCTCAGTGAGTAAGATCCAGGCTCTGACAGCAAATGGCTGGATAGAAACCCAGCTCTGTCAATTACAAAACAAGTTCTTGATTAAATCTTTTTTTTCACTGTAAAATGAGTGATAACAATAGTATCTACTTCATACACATAGGAACAGTAAAGACGGGATTACATAAGTATTGTTGCATTTCCAGCATGTACTAAGAACTCAATAAATAATAGGTATTATTTATCCTCCTCACTGTATTTTAACAAGGACTTTAAAAGTCTTGAACTAGTATTAACAGTTGATATTTCCACTGGTCCCAACAAATAAAATGAACAAAACAAGAACAACCACTGTGTCATGTGTTCAACAAAACCATCTCATTTTCTACTTGGACACACAGGAAGACTCATTTTTCCATACCTTGTTATAGTTGGGCTGGGACATATGACAGCTCTGGCCAATGGAGAGTGGGTAGAAGTGGCAGATAAAACATTCTGGCATGACTTACAAAATCTCACCGCTTGAGTCTCCATTGTCATTTCCCCCTTTTGTAGCAATCTTGGAGATTGCATGCAGAAGATGAAGATGTCACAAACTGGAAGGAATCTGACCCTGCAGAACTGAGTGCACAGAGTCTTTGTGGATTGTAACACAAGCAAGCTATATATGTGTGTGTGTGTATGTGTGTGTGTGTGTGTATGTGTGTGTCTATACACACACACATACACACACACACATGCATTTTAGTAGAGATGAGGTCTTGCTATGTTGCCCAGTCTTATCTCAAATACATGGGCTTAAGTGATCCTCTGCCCTTCGACCTCCGAAGTACTGGGAAGCACCTCTAGCAATAAACTTTGAAGCAACTCAGATTAGAGGTTGACTTGGGGATTTTTGTTTGATTGGTTGGTGGTGTTGGTAGAGCATAGAAAAGCCTTTGTTTTACATAGCTTTGTGAAATAGCGCTACTTGTCAGTAGCAATATGTTAAAATATTTTCAAATGTTTTCATCTAATGAAAGTGAAGAGACACTCATACTCTCATGAGTAACTCTCTCCCATGTTTTTTTGTTTTGTTTTCAAAGGGCCATAATATAGCATTGAGATGTTTGCTGTGGTGCTTAGTTTATTGGATAGTGTGTCCCTCTAAATTTCTTGGGACTTTGTTGCAATACACACTGACTGCCTTAAATATTTACAGCCAGTGGGGAAAACCAGCTCGTCTAACTAGAAAATGTTGCCTGCTAAGATGAAGGCATAAAGATTACAATAGAAAATTTATTGGTTATTCCAGTTTCTAGAGGGTGGACTTCGGATATTTCCTTTTGCTTAGGCTAGGAAATAAGTTACATGCTTCACAGAGATACTCTGAGTTTCTTGGATAGCTCCCAGTGTTGCCAAATGTTTAGAAATATTCCCAACCACTGAGTATTTTTACCTAAACCTTGTGTTTTCAGAAAAGTCCACACAAATCACAGTTATGGGCAAATGGAGAATTACTGAATTGTGTAATCTGGCTGGTCTCTTTAACGTAAGGTACGCTTATTTTAGTTCTGTCAAAGTCTCTCGTTTATTACCCACTGTGTTGCTGAATCTTTAAATTTAAAATAAACAATACCAACAAAACTCAATGCCGTATATTGCCTTTATTGAAAAAAAATGCACTCGAATAACACAGCTGTGACTTGAAAAGAAAAGAGAGATTATTTAAATGTGTGGATAAAGAGAAACTGACAGAGATAAAAAGAGCTAATCCATTTTTTCCTAGTGCAGTAGTCAAATGTGTCCTTCAGTTTAACACACAACTGGTCTAGAGAGAATGAGTCGGAAACTGAAACATTTTCTGAGTGTTCTCATAGAGAGTACTTACAAATGCTGTATACAGGTTGACTTGACAGATTATGCTTCTAGAAGTGTCCCAGACAATATTCAAAATTCTAACCATGTACAGGAAGAAAGGACATTTTTACAACAATAAATACGTCAAGAAGTTCAGTTGCTATCACAATGAATGAAAAGCTTAAACGACTCTGCCTTCCCATTGCTTAGAATGTCCTTTCCATCTTGGGTCACTATTTTACAAAAGTCTATAAAGATTGAAGAGGCAGTAGCTGATGCAAGTTACATACTCATGATTAAACTTGGATAACACTTCAGTGGGCATTGACCATGTATTTTCTCAAGTTTCAAGGATAAATACAAATAATATGCTAAATTTTATTCTGCATTTCAAAAAATATATTGGAATTTGCCTTTCATTTCTGAAGCCCTGGTAAACAGGTAAGAGGTTTCTTGGCCTCAGAATACAGGTTCATATTTCTTACCACAGTCACCATCATTACTATGACTGTCTGCATCCAAATTATGGGTACTAGCAAATTTGTTCCTGACCTCTTTAAAAGAACAACGTTTTTGAGGTGCAACATATCCACTGATTTTTAGCATCTATTCAACAGCTTTTTATACCTATTCATAGAGAACAGAACAATGTAGATACTCTATAATCTCTGAACCATACTTTCTGAGGCCAGATTCATCTGCCTATTTATTTACATTATTTATTTATGGATACTGGGGTGGAAATGGGGGTGGTTGTTTGATAGTTTACCAAGCAGCAAGTTGAATGCTTGCTTCAGTGAACTTCGGTTAGATCTTAGAGATGGAAGCCCAATGGGAAGGAAAGAGCTCCAACAGCAGTAGCCAAATCCTGTTCAACTTGTAACTAGAATTGCCCACTGTAATGTGCCCCATTAGAAAACGTATACAATCAGTTTACTTCTGACCTTTCTGTAAATAAGACTGATTATCACAAGACTAAGAAATACCTAATTTTCCCATTTGAGGGAACTTCAAAAGTAATGCAGTAACTCACCACATGTGTTTTAAATTTGCTTGGTATTGTATCTAGGCATACATATGTGTACAGAAAAATAAACATACATACATATATATGCTATATAAATAGATGAATGAATGAGAAAAAAGAAAGAAAGAAAGAAAGAAAGAGAGAGAGAAAGAAAGAAAAATAGAAAGAAAGAAGAAAAGAGAAGAAAGGAAAAGAAAAGAAACAGAAAAGAATTTTTCCCCAAATTCTTCCATGGAGTGGTCAAATATACAATGTAGCTATAATAATATTTGTTATTTTATAATTTGGATAGCATACTACCTGTCAAAACTCCCAAAAATATATATTTTTAAAAATAACCCTGGGCATAGTGGGATTATACCTCCGTGGACTTAGGCTGCAGTTTCAACTCTGCATGTGAAAAGTACCCTTCATATCAGCCCTTCCCTGTGTTATATTCACTAGGCAGAGGTAGCAGCATGTCTGGAAATGAGACAGCTATTCCTTTCCAGGCTTATCTTGTCCAAATGTGCACCTGCCCCAGAGGTTCCTCTGTCATTGTTCCACAGAATACAAACCAGACAGATTGCAAATATATTAAGTCCCTGATTCATTTGTCTACTTATTTTCCTTATTCATCTGTCCCTGAGTTCTTGATTTCTCTTTCTGTGCCCTGAAAGTTAGGGCCCTATCTCTTTAGCTTGATTTCCTAACCTTTGCACCATATAACCACATGCTCACCAAGATGTATATTAAACACAGTTTGATGATTAGAGCTTTCCTAAAGATACATGAATCACTGTTTGACATGTCACCACGTACCTCTCTCAGTGAAGTTTTGTTAACAAAATGACGGATGAAGGTTGAGGGAAGAAGTCCAATGGCCTAGCATCTAGTCTTCTGCACAGGACTAATTTTATAGAAATAAACGGTTCTAGGTATGTTTCTCTTGGTGCTCTTTTCCATCTCACTCTAGCCCCAAAGCTTCAGCCTAGATTCTTATATATTAAGATTTAACCCAAAGAGGATAGTTTTGGTTTTCTCTTATTCTGCTGAAAAATCTCAAGCACTTTGAGATTCTCTGGTTTTGTCTAAGAGTTTGCCTGTTGAAATTCTTTTTTCATATGTGTGAATAAGGAGTTACGTGGAAAGCTTCATATCATTCTGTGAACACTACAATTATACTGGAAGGAAGTTCATTGATTATGTTTGCTTTTATATGCCTTTGTGCAATATTGCTCCAATTGTTTCAATGACATTGTATCACTATACTAATTTGTAAACTTCAAATAAAAACTTTTTAAAAGTCTTCTCAGTATTTTTGTAGTATCTCTAGTCTCTTTAGGGGTGAACTAAAACCTGCCTACATTTTCTCTCATTTTGACATTATAACATAAGAGGTGAA
This sequence comes from Sapajus apella, assembly GCF_009761245.1. Taxonomy (NCBI): domain Eukaryota; kingdom Metazoa; phylum Chordata; class Mammalia; order Primates; family Cebidae; genus Sapajus; species Sapajus apella. The sequence goes on along the minus strand of NW_022436981.1, from coordinate 5,924,947 downwards.
CTTAATTATGTGGGGAAAATTTTCCCCCCAATAAATCAACTTGCTACTCAAAATATTTGCAGTCTACGTGAGGCTTGCTCTGAAAAATAACTGAAACTGTTACTTTTGGGGATTTAGCCATGGAGACTGTCAAATTTACCCTGAATAGTATGATGACAGTTACTGACAACGGAACTGCCAGAGCCTATTCTAAAGCCAGAAAGACTTCCCACCCCTTCCTTTCCACCCTGACTGAACTCACCTTTGACTGATTTAGCCTCTCCACCTCTCCAATAAATTATATGCTGCATTCTCTCACTGCTAACTTCAAGTGGCCCTGAGGCTTGCAGTCAGGCATCTTTTTTAATTTGGAAATAATATATACCACATCTTCCTATTAAGAAAGTACTGACGGCCGGGCGCGGTGGCTCACGCCTATAATCCTAGCACTTTGGGAGGCCGAGGCGGGTGGATCACGAGGTCAAGAGATCGAGACCATCCTGGTCAACAAGGTGAAACCTCGTCTCTACTAAAAAAATACAAAAAATTAGCTGGGCATGATGGTGCGTGCCTGTAGTCCCAGCTACTCGGGAGGCTGAGGCAGGAGAATTGCTTGAACCCAGGAGGCGGAGGTTGCGGTGAGCCGAGATCGTGCCATTGCACTCCAGTCTGGGCAACAACAGCGAAACTCCGTCTCAAAAAAAAAAAAAAAAATAATATTAAGAAAGTACTGACTTTTACTAGATCTCCACAAATCCCTTGGAGAGTTACCTGCAAATAAGCAAATTTCAGACACTTCTTCCTACCTGTGCTGTATTCTAAAGCCTCCTTTTTTCTTAATAATGTTATTTGTGTGGCGTAACAACCATCCTTGGGGTATTTTGCAAAACATCCAATTAACCTCCAGTAGACAAAGCAGGTGGAAAAACCCTGAACCATGAAGTCTTCTGCAGCTCTATTACTTACTTTCTGTGCTACCTGGGATGTCTCTGGAGGGTGGGGGAAGTACTTACAGTCTCAACACCTCCAGGAATGAAGCATGGATAGGCTGACTGACCTTCCTATGGCACAGGAGTGCTTTGGCCATTAACCAGTTTCAAATTTTGGTGTTAGCAGGAGTTCCCTGGGAGCACAGAATGAGCATTTTTCATTCTGGATGACTGCAACCTAATTAAACCAACCAGAAAAAAAAAAAAAAAAAAGATTTAACTCTTATGTCATAATGACCGCTGATTACCAATACACATACTTGGAACAAGGAACCAAGTGGCCAGATAAAGAAAAAAAAATTCACCTTTTCTTCTTCCTACTGTCACAGATCCCAAAGTCAATACTTGTACATCTCGTAGGTTGATACTTAGGGTGTGACTGGCTCTTGTGTTTTGCCTTGGCTCATTGCTGTAGGACTGGCTGACCTTTCTCTCATCCAGAAGAGTGTTTCAAAAGAGCAGGTCTCATGCTGGCACACCTAGGTACATCAACCCCTGCAGTGGCTCTGTGGTCATTTGCTGCTGCCTTTCTGCTCTGGCTTTATTGCTCCTATTTTTTAACCATAATTATGAATAGTCATTTGCTTAGAACTTTGCAGATTCATGTATTACTAGATTACCAGAAAATATTTTAAGAATTTATTATCTTCCATTTTCAAATAAGCAAACCAAGGCTCAAAGAGATAAAATTGTTTTCCTGAGGCCATGTTATCAAAAGCATAAAAAAGCAATTCCTTAACCCTGGTGGTCTATTCCAGGGCCAGCTCTCTTGTTGCTCCATCATGGTGCTTCCACATATTTAATAATATGTTTTAAATTTACACCTTCCTTAATTATGAGACTAGATATAATAAACAGTGGGATCATGGTGCTTTACTCTGTCTCTTCTCTTTTAATCTGTCTGGAGACATTTATTTTTAATCACCTACAGTGAATGACTGCTTATTATATAATTTTATGGTCCAGACACACACAGGTCTAAAACCTACTGAATTGCCCTTGGTAATTATAGCATGTGAAAAAAACCTATCTCATTTTCTTACCTTGACCTACTTTAATGAAGTGATAACGCTCATTACTTGCAGCCGTACATCCAAATGTTCCCTATCTCCATGCAAGTTTGTCTCAGCCAGAATAAATGCCCAATTAATCAGAGGTGTTTAGTTTGCCTTGCTAATGTTCTAATGATGCTGGTGCTTAATTCTCTGTAGCTATTAGACAACTATCCTGCATCTCATAATACTTTCAAGAATAATTGCGTATATATTTTAATTTTGCATATTTTTTTAACTCAGGGAATAACATAGCAAACATGTTATCTAGAAAATAATACATTGACCTTGACAAGGAACATGAGCTAGATGGTAAATAGCCACTCTTCCACCTCACCGTTTGGTTCTCTTCTCAGCTGTACCACAGATACCTCCAGTAAGGAATCCCTGAGTGCCTCCACAAAGCCCCTCTCATCACGGCTGGGCCATGAACCAGAGCTTCCGAAACAGCCTGGGGGTGAGTGCATATCACAATGAGCACTGGCAGGGTTTCCCTGATGTAAAGAAGCAATGAATTATGGTAGTTCACAGTTTGTCCTGAGAAAAGTAAACCTTTAGATTTTCCTTTCCTACCCAAAAATATGCAAAACATGATATAAATGCTAAGAGAAGCACTAGACCTTGCCTCTGAAGAACCCTGAAAACAGTATTAACACTAATGGACTCTCTACTATCTAGTAAATCTGGATGAAAGCAGTCTCCCTTACCTCCCAATCCTTTGTTCCCCAGTTTACACCAATCAGAACAAGTCAGGAGTTGGGGGCAAATCCTATTTGTAAATGCAATATTCATGGTGCAGCAAAAAAAAAAAAAAAAAAAAAAATGCCCTGGACATAAATATCTACATTCTAATTCCAGCTCTGTAATCAACTTTAGATCTCTGGCAAGATGTATATCTTTTCTGTGCCTTATTTCCTGGATAAAAAAAAAAAATGGTTACCCTAATTTTTTTTGAAAGGCATTGGGAAGTTTAAGACAATAGAAGTGAAAATAATTTTCAAGGCACAATATAATTTTTTCTATGGAAACAGAAAATATTACTAAAAAAAGTTCTTAGCCTGATGACTCTGATCAATTATGTTCTGTTATACCTTTGTTTCCCTTGTTAGCGTAAGAAAGTAGGAGTACATTGTTGATTAATATTTTCTACTTCCATAGAAAAAAATTGTTTTGTACCTTTTAGATGATAGAAGGCACAAAAGTTGTTTTGTATCTTTTAGATTATTCTCACCTCTATTGTTTTGGATAAACTTCCTGGTGACTTTTGAATCAAAAGTGGAATACATTAAAGCCACCAGAGGATGCTCATGCCATCAGGTATTGTTAATACCACTTCTCCAGCTGTACTGCATGAGGTTTGGGAACTCAGGTTCAAGGGTCATATGGACCTGGGAGGAAATCTTGCCCCTGCTATGATTTTTGCCAAGTCATTTTCTTTTCTTTTTTTTTTTTTTTTTCTTGAGACGGAGTTTCACTCTTGTTACCCAGGCTGGAGTGCAATGGCGCGATCTCGGCTCACCACAACCTCCGCCTCCTGGGTTCAGGCAATTCTCCTGCCTCAGCCTCCTGAGCAGCTGGGATTACAGGCACGCGCCACCATCCCCAGCTAATTTTTTGTATTTTTAGTAGAGATGGGGTTTCACCATGTTGACCAGGATGATCTTGATCTCTTGACCTCGTGATCTACCCACCTCAGCCTCCCAAAGTGCTGGGATTACAGGCGTGAGCCACCGCGCCCGGCCTGCCAAGTCATTTTCTATCTGAGCTTCAGTTTCTTCATCTGAAAATAGGGTAATATATTCATCTGTCAATCTCACCTCATAAAGTTGTTATAAGGGTTAAATGAAGGAATGCCCGTAAAACGCATTTAACAGCAAACCTAACGCATAGTGAGTGCCTGGTAAATGTGGTAAACACTGTCTCTTAACATTTCTTCCTCACAACGTAAATAGAATCTCCTGGAAATAAAGAATTCCAGACTCAATTAAGTTTGGGAGATACAGGTTTAAATGGGTTCTTAGGTGAAGAACCATTAATATATTCACATATGGGACAATTCTTCAAAGAGAGAGATGATATCTAACATTTGCCTGAAACATTTGGAGATGAGAACACTTGATTTTTGCAGTAGCTTTGCAGGACTAGGTTTCTGGGGATCATGCTTTGGGAAATCTTGTTCTCACAAACCAGATGTTCATAATATTGTCATGAAATTTCAGGATGTCATTTGTCTCAAAATAATGGGATGAGATGGGGAGGGAAAGAAGTGGATGAATGTCAACAGGAACCACAATAGGCTATGGGTTGATTATAGTTGAAGCTGCATCATGGATACATAGGAGTTCATCATAGGATTCTTTCTCATTTGTACATGTTCAAAAAATTCCATTAACATTTTTTAAAAGATATTAAGCAAACCAGAAATATATATATGTATACACACATACATATATACTTTTTATATACCTATATACATGCTGTAACTTAATACCTACACCAAACTCTAAGAGCAATGGCTAATCTCCTGAGGCCTACAGACCCACTCAAGCAAAATAAGTCATCTTCTTTTTTCACTAACTTGGCAGTGAAGCTCTTCTCCCACTTTGGAACCTAATGAGGTCAGCTTTGGTGACAGCAGTCAAAGGAGAACCCAGCCAGGTCATCCAGAAGCAAGTATCATCTCTACTCATAATCTCAACTTTCTTCCCTTCTTCCCCATAAAGTCTTTTATAGAAAATAATAATAATTGAATAGAAATTATATTTTAACTTAATTTTTTTCTCTCACATTCCTGTCAGATGTGCTACTACAGTCAAAATCAACCAAAGGTTTTGACAGGAGGAAAAACAGAATCAGTCCCTGAATCACACAGACTTGAATCACCAAACATTCAACGGGCGTGGTATGACAGTAGCTTTGACTTGAAGACTTGTGTTCATCTGTCATTTTAACTGAAGCTGTCTTTTGGGAGTGCCAAGGCTTCCGGCTGCCAGGGAATCCTAAGGGACTTGCAATTGGCCTAGAACCCATTTCACTTGCCAAAATGTCTAATTTATTATATTAAGAAAATTCTCTCTGCTGATAACAACAAAATCATCAAGCAACTATCACTTTTTGGCTTTTTAGACAAAAATGCTCCCTTACTTCTCTCCTGTTCTAAATGTTATTATTTTAAACATACCTCATTACTTTTTATTATGCCCAATTAAAGGTACTTGCATATTTGCATCATGTCTTTCATGGTTTAAACTCACTTTGGCACATTAACAAAATCCTATTATTGTTCATTTAACCTTTAGAAAGTTCACAGATATCTAACCTACCTGTCACCAAGATTTGTGTTTATGCATTAGGCATTTCCCAACTGGACCATTTCACAGACTCCTGGCTGGCTCTTCTCATTCATTCGGTGTGTGTTGACAATTGACTGAAAATTTACAAGGTGCTTAAGTTTTTTTGTTTTTTTTTTCTCTAAAGTTCTTGTTTTTGCTCTCCCCCTGGACTGGCATAATGACTTTCTTTTTTTTTTTTTTTTGAGACGGAGTCTCACTCTGTCACCAGACTGGAGTGCAGTGGTTCGATCTCACTCAGGCTGGAGTGCAGTGGCGCAGTGGCACAGTGGCGCAATCTCAGCTCACTGTAACCTCCACCTCCCATATTCCAGCAAGTCTCCTGTCTCAGCTTCCTAAGTAGCTGGGACTACAGGTGTGGGCCATCACGCCCGGCTAATTTTTGTGTTTTTTAGTAGAGATGGGGTTTCACCATGTTGGCCAGGATGATCTCGATCTCCTGACCTCATGATCCCTCCACCACAGCCTCCCAAAGTGCTGGGATTACAGGTGTGAGCCACCCTACTCAGCCATGACTTTCTTCTTTATGTGAGAGTTACCTTTAAAATTAAGGTAGTGTCTTCTTACTTTGTTTCTGTTGCATAGTTTCCAACAAAGAAAAAGAAAGAAGGGGAAAAAAGCTATTCTAATGAATTTTGGGGATAATTTCAATTTCATTTTTACAAAGAAAAAATAGACTCAGGCTGTCCTAGCTTAAGCTCTTATTTTCCAAAGACTTTTAAAAGGAAGCATCCCAAGGAGCTTTAAGCAGAAAAAAAAACAAAAAGGAAATAATTCATTTTCAAGAAATGGACTGTTTCTGCATACATGGAACTCACGTATGGGAACCTGTAGCTGGGCTGGGGCAATAACCTACACATTAACTGTAGTAAGAATATTTTGGGCATAGAAAGCCCACGCTATCCTCGCTGAAACTGGAGCTGGCCTGAAAAAACTTGAGAGGTGCTCAGAGGCTGTGGTAAAGGCATCAGGGACAAATCCTACTGATGATGCTTCCTATCAGTAAAAGACCCCCCTTACCCTGCTTTGCCAATCATCAAAATAGATTTTCACCAGTCCATACTCACCTCTGCCCAATATATCATCTGCAACAGAACAAATCAAATTACACACGTGGAGCATAGCTGCCCTATTTAGAGACACAGCCTGATCTCCTTGGACCAAGCTTTCCATACCAGCTTTCACAAGCCCCAGTTCAGTAGAAAGTGAGGTCCTTACTCACCAGCCTGAGGTGTGCACTGCAGGATGTTGAAAGCATGGGTTTATAGCACTCTCTAGTTGTAGCTCTGCCACTATACTAGAATGAGATAATTCAGCTAAGATACTTGGATACTCCTACGGTGCATCATTGTTTTGATATTCCTTGTGAATTATTTTTTCCTGACAGGGTAAGTGGAGTGGAGGCGAGAAGTCAGAAAAGTAACATTTGTAAGCTAGTTTCTCTGCATGTGCCAGATGCTGTGTAAGCACTTCACATGCACTCTTCACAACAAGAACATTTGTTATTCCCACTGTAGAGAAGAAAAAATTGAGTTTTAGGGTGAGGCATACATCAGTAAGTGGAGAGATTCCAAAACTAAATTCAGAGCCTAAACATACCACACACATGCCAAAAGAACTGGAACTGTGATGGACATTGTCACTGAGGACGGCTTCTCCCAGAACCCGCAGAGACCTATTTCTGGGTGCATCCCACCCTGTTTCCTTCCTGGATGATCTAATGGCTGCAATTCTAGTTGAGGCTCCTTTCTTACTTATAGAATCTCCAAAGTCTCCCAATAATAATTCTTGTCTTCTACTCCTAAGCATTGCCTAGAATGAAATGCACCCTCCAAAGACTACCTGTAAGGCCTTGCAGGATCTTCTCCCTACTCATCTGTACTGCCTAATTTTCACCTATATACCCTTCTTTTCTGTTCTTCAATATTTTTTTTTAACTAGAGGAGAGCATGAACACAGTTCCCGTACTACCACAGATTGTGCAGTAGAATTTCCCAGATTTGAAGGAATCTCAGGGGTCAGTACACCTGATCTGCAATGGATAAGGCTTGCCCTGGAAAAATAATCTTAGGAATCATGGCATCTCCCCTGCCAGGTATATTCTCCTACACATCCTTCAATGCATCCAATATAAACTTTCGTCTATCTTCCAGGTATGCTTCTGCTGGGGCTTCCAGTCATGTGCCTCCACCTCCTTCTTTGCCTGAAAACCCAATCTGTCCTTTAAGCTTTTGCTCAAATAGTACTTCCTCCTTGAAGCCAAACTCTCTCTCCAACCCCTGACTCTGACTTTTCTGTTTAAGAGTAAGTTCCTTGAGGGTTAAATTCGTGTCTTATTCAACATCAATGTGCAGTCACATACTGGGCCAAGGCCACATAATTAACCAGAGTCAGAACTCAGTTCTGATGACCCAACAAGCATGTGGTTTGGGGCTTTGCTGGGATCACAGCAGGGTTTTATGCTATTTTCTTGGGCCATTCAGAGCAGCGAAGGCAAACTGTATCCTCAAATATGTGTCCTTCGAATATGTAAGAAGAAAGTCTTGTTCCATTTTGGATTATCTAGAACAGATTAGCTTGTAGAGTTGTGAAGACTGAAAATGTCATTTGGAGGATTTGAATAACACAAGTGTGGGAGGATAAAAACAATCGACCAAATAACATTTTTTTTCACAGTTAAAAAAAAAAAAAAAAAAACCTGTAATGATGTTCATTCATGAACAAATTTTTATTAGTTCTCATGGCCAATCTGCCAACAGAACAGACTCCATAATGGACCTACACTGCCCTTCTTGCCAGGCTCCACAGCACTCTCACTTGGAAAGACAATTTCAGTTATACCCTATTACATACCAGCCTCTTCATCTCAAGAAATACACATTCCAAGCATCTACTCTGGATATGCCTTTGCGTTTCTGTGGAACTAAACTGGGAACCCATTTCCAAAGTGGCTGGCATGTTTCATTTTAGAGTAAAAACTGGGAAAGTTATTGAGCAAGAACCTGAATTAATCTAAAAGAAACGATAGGAAGAGCGCAGTTTTGGGTGTGAGGAAAATATTCTCTATCTCATGTCAATAACCTCAGTCATTTTTTTTCAACAAGAAAAGGCATTTCCTTTCTTCTTGCTAGCCACCATTCGTATTCAATTAATAACAAACTCTTGTCCATGTTTATTTCCAAAGCACTTCTAAAATCTAATAACCCTCTCTCTGCAGGTACCAGCATTCAGACCCTTAACAGCCCTTATATGGATGTATTTTCCCCCTATTTCTTCTTAAAACTATCCTTCAGTGATTCTCAAACTGTGGAGTATAAAGGAGTCATCTGGGATAAGAATCACCTGAATTTTTTTTTTATTTTGAGACAGAGTCTCACTCTGTCACCCAGCAGCTGGAGTGCAGTGGTATGATCTCAGCTCACTGCAACCTCCACCTCCTAGGTTCAAGCGATTCTCCCGTCTCAGCCTCCCAAGTAGCTGGGACAAGAGGCATGTACCACCACACCCAGCTAATTATTTTTTTAATATTTTTAGTAAAGACAAGATTTCACCATATTGGCCAGGCTGGTCTTGAAACCTTGTGATCCACCTGCCTCAGCCTCCCAAAGTGCTGGGATTACAGGCGTGAGCCACCGTGCCCAGCCTCACCTGCATTATTTAAATGCAGATTTGTAGCCACTATTCCACAGAGAGTCTGATATATGAGGTGTGAGTGGGGCCCAGTGATTTACATTTTAACCAAGCATCCCATGCAACTCTAATATAGGTACTTTGAATGCCACATTTTGATGAGAACAAGGACTACATTGGCCTGAAACTATAGGATTTAAAATAAAAATCTTAAAACAATTTACATGTACTAAAATTTCTCACATCTTTTCCCATAGTCAACTGGAAACAGTGAAAATTATTGACCGTGATGACATAAATGTTCAAAGACCTTCGTGAATTGACGCCTTTCTTTCTCTTACGCACTTCTCAGAGCCTCCAGGATAATACTGTGCCAAGACATACAGTGTGTTCTTCCTCACAGAGCTCTCTCTGGTTTTGAAGACCCTCTTAGAACTTTTTTCTGGCCAACTTCCATCAGAGATCTCCTCTTCTAGCAACGTCCCTGGGTCCCATCCCCTCCCACACCCACATGTCTTAGGAGAGCTCTCCCTGTGCAGCTTCTAACATAGCATTCCCCACAGTGTAGTGAGACCATCTACAGTTGCCCCTTGAACAACACGTGTGAATTGCACAGGTCCACTTGTATATGTGGATTTTTAAAAACACAAAAGTTACACCAAGTGTACCTGCCTCGCCTGCCTCCCCTTCTGCTTCCTCTACCACTTCTGCCTCTGCCACGCCTGATACAGCAAGACCAGCGCCTCTACCTCCTCAGCCCCCTCAACGTGAAGACAATAAGGATAAAAGCGTTATGATGATCCACTTCCACTTAATGGACAGTAAATATATTTTCTCTTTCCTGTGATTTTCTTAGTATTTTCTCTAGCTTATTTTACTGTAAGAATACAGTATATAATACATATAACATGCAAAATATGTGTTAACCGACTGTTTCCGCTCTTGGTAAGGCTTCCAGTCAACAGTAGGCCATTAATAGTTAAGTTTTGGGAGAGTCCGAGGTTATAGGCAGGTTTTTAACTGCATGGCTGATCAGTGCCCCTACCCCCACATTGTTCAACCGTGACCTATTTTCATATAAAGAGCATGCCTTATTTTTTGTCTAGCCTCCTATGTAGGAAACAATCAATAAACAATGTCTATTGGAGTTGATTCTCAAATGCTATCACACTCCCATACAACTGGTTCTCTTATCCCATAAACCAACTTAGGATTTGATGCGCCTGGTCTACAATCTCCTGACTCCCTTAAAAGGAGTAGAAATCAGTTCTTAATTGCTCATCCCAAGTGTAAATCCAGCAGGGAAATAGAATTATTGTAAGAGACCTAGAGTGGGATTTTAAATCAAGCGAGATGAAAGAAGAAATCTAAATACAGAATAAATTGGTCAACAATATAGCAAAGTACCAAGAGTCACAGGCTTTAGAGGCAGACTGAGAAAGCTGGAATCCTAGCTCTTCCATTGACAGGCTGTGTGATTTTGAGCAGGCTGCATAAATTCTCTGTGCCTCAGTTTCCTAATAGGGGACAAAGAATAACCCCTAGGGCTTTTAAAACAGGTAAAAAAGTAGAGCAGACTTTAGCAAAGTTTTTCCATAAAGGGCCAGAAAGCTCCTATTTTAAGTCTCTCAAAACTAATAGTCTCTCTACTCAAAAGGAAAAACAGCTATAGACAACATGTAAACAAACAGACATGGTTGTGTTCAACTAAAACTTTATTTACAAAAACAGGCAGTAGGCCAGATTTGGGCAGAGGGATGTAGTATGCTGACTCTTACTTAAAACCATTGCTCAGCATATGTTAAACTTAATAATGTAGCTTTTATCATTTTGCTTGGAGGAATTTGCTTCCCAGCAAATAATTCAAGTTTCAGCCTTTTATGCAAACTTTAATCATGTTATCACTGTAACGAGAACACATTTTGCCTATTTTTTTTTATTATTGCCTATTTGTTTATCATTGTTTGTTATTTGCCTATTTGTTTATTATTGGAATCAACATAAAATGAGCTGATATCTAAGACTCATCACCTCAAAAGATTTCCTCAGATACTTCATTTATGTTTGTCATCAGAAATAAAACCAGCAGGGTGTTTTCTGAAACAATATAACTTCCCCTATAATTTCAACCATTCTGAAGCACAGAATTTAATCTGAAAAACCCGTAAGACACTATAGTGGGAAATATGCCAATAACAGCAGCAGCCTGATTAATTTGAATGGTTTTGTTCATTTGAAAATCATTTATATTTAATGATGAACTGTTAATTAATAATTGTATTAAATTAAATTCAAACAACACTGAATGAAATCAAGGCACTAAACTACTGAATGTGGAATAAATTACTCCCTTTCTCCTCTCCAGTATCACATTTCTACTTATACTGTAGTGTGTGTGTGTGTTTATATGTATGTTCCTAACTTCCAGAATTACTTACAGATTTCTGATGAGCAAGTCATGGCATCACTACCCAGGAAATTCAGGGTGTCCTGGGGTGAGTTCAACAGCCACATATTCTTGTTGTGATTCTTATTGTGCTGTTAAACTACACGTACAATTACTTAACCGCTTCTGATATCTGCTCCAGGAGCTAAAAATAAATATTTTTAAAAATAAATTTAAAGAAGCCGCACCTGCCTCCTTTTTGTACCAACTTTTGCAAGCCTATTTTTTTTTTTGGCAAGGTTTGTCTAGAAGTTGTTGCTTTCCTCTGCCCACACAGTCCTCAGCTTTATTAAATCTTCTAAATGCCTGTCTTCATTTGCAGGGCTTGGAACAGCAGCAGCTGCTGCAACCCAGAATGAGACAGGAAATTCTCTTGCTTATTAACAGCCTTAAGCACCCACATTGCCCTCACTCTCGCCCTCCCTTCCACCATATTTGCTCAGCCTCAATACACTCTAGTTGCTCTAACTCTTGTCATGAACACCCTTGAACCAGTCACTTCTTACAATGAAGTCTACATAATCTCCTGGCTCCCAACTGACCTGACTCCTGATTTTCCATGTCTGCCCTGGTACCTCATCTGACTGTACAGAAAATAGCTCAAAAGAGGTGGGTAGGGTCATCTCTAACCTTGGAACGCCTTTCCATGCTTTGGAGACGTATCATCTTTGTGGAGTGTGTGGTTTCATTGCCATCCTGAGCTAAGAGCCTCAACTGTGCCCCACACACAGGCTTAACTGCAGATTGAGATTATCCTATGGATGAATGCCCTGCCAATCCCCACTGGCAGTGAGTTTCTGCAAAACACTGGCTTGTAAGTGTCTGTACAATGTTCAGGCCCAGTCCTGCATGTAGAGAAGGGTGCCTGATTCTCCACTCTCTGGAAATGTCATGAGTAACTTGCTGCTTCAGTGCTATTCTTCTTCACTTTCAATCATTTAAGTCATTTTATCAGCCTGGTCTCACACATGGATTTCCTTCTACATGGATGGAATGTCAAAATGTGCAGCTTCAGGTCTATTCTGAGGAATCTGAATATATCCCACATGCTTGCTGACAAATTTAGCTACTTTTTTACATGGATTAGGTGCTTTTTTCCCCTCTAATTATATTTTGTTCATTTTATTCATTTGGGTGTGTATATATGTGGGTCAGGCAGCTATTGGAAATGAATGCCACTCTCAAAATAGAAAATACTTAGATAAGTGTAACTCTTGGCATTAAGGAAAATATCCTTCTTTCTGAATAGATTAGCTCTAGGTAGTCAATCCTAACATATCTGTATGTGAAGAAATGCTGACTCACCCAAAAGCTTCATTTTTCCCTTCCCTGGTTTCTTGAAGAGGCGAATGGGCCTTTGGCCCTAGTGTTCCACTGAAGGCTGTCATCTCAGAATTCTCCCCCCCAAGATAGCTGATGCCATCATCTCCCTTTGTCCTGAGGGTGAAACATACCTTGGAGAGTGTCCTGCTCACAGAGCCCCAGTATCCAGGGACACTTTCAAGACTCCAAGTCCGCTCATTGATTAGAGTACTATTTCTCAGGACACTTCTGACTGTGACCACATACAATGGGAAAATACTTTAAAACATATTAGTCTTAACAGAATCATCGACTTAAACTCAATGAGCATGAAAGTCACCTTGTTAAATTACAGATTCTGATTCAGTAGTAGGTCAGGCATGGGGCTGAAGTTGATTTTTTTTTTTTTTTCCTAATCAGCTCTCAGGAGACACCCAGCAGAATTTCTGTTTCTGCCTGTATTCCTGAAAAGATCTATAGTGAGAACTGGGGTTCCCATCCCAGTAAACTGTCTACTAGAAGGCTGATTATCTCGACCCTTTCATAGGCAAGGTGCTCTGACCCCCTTCTCCATCTCCAGGATATCTCCAGGATGACTCCCACTGGAATGGAGTAAATCGCTGTTCTCCGTGGTCTCATACACTACGTGCCACCTCCAATCATGGCTTAAAAGGGCAAATGTTTTTCATAGCATTAGTTCCTAACACTAGAAGTTTCCTGTGGCAGAGCTACCAGCGGCTATTTCCACAGAATCTTAGTGTGTTTCTCACTTTACGAAAAGCTTGAACATCTCCCAGATCTACAGTGACTAGACATACTGAGAAATGTCCGCCTACCTCCTCAAGAGCAGGACTCACTCCTATCACTACAAAACCCACTTGGAATAATCACCTATTTCCTCTAATAGTGATGATAACAATAGTTTACTTTTATTTTATACTTTCAATAGACCAGAACTTTCCTAAGAATCTTACAGACTACACATGAATCACAACAAATCCTAATGAGGTGAGACTGTCCCTATTCCACAATGAGGACAACCAGGGACACTGAGAGATCAAGTAATTTGCCTACACAGCTGGTAAATGATGACACCTGAGTTTAAAATCAAGTCTGCTGATTCTGAAACTGTACTCTGAACTGCTATTCTGTGTCTCCAATGCTCTAGGTATTGTTTGGAAGAAAAAGTTGTAATCCACACTGCCCCAAATCACTTGGCCAGCTCCATTTTGCTGTATCCTGAGGAAGAAAACTACTCAAGAAATTTTCGTTTGCTCAAACCAAACATTCAAACATCCAAAGATAACAGGAGAACATTGGCCCTGGCAATGAGTGAATTCTGCTCTAGAAGACCTCGTAAAAGCCCCGTATTTCTCTCCTCATCTGGGGAACAGAGGTATATATGCAAATCAATTCCCAGGACCTGTCTTGATATTTTGCAGTTTCTCTCATCAAAGTAAACCCATAGGTCTTCATCTAAAAACTATTACACTTAAAGGCATTTACAATATATAGAAAGCTCAAAACTTTGTCAAAACCCTCAAATCCCTAAGGAACTAAAAACACATTGTTTCCTTCTTTTGTATCTTCCAAACATTCAGGACAGTGTATACTGCAGGTGCCTAAATGTGCCTGAATGCAAATCTGAATGAGTGAATGCAGTATTTACGTATGTACATTTCGCCAATGTTAAACCAAAATAAAACAAAGCCAACAAAGCACATGTATACTTGATAGAACTTTTTATCACACATGTGTTTTAAATAATATTTGTCTGCCTAATCCAGACTTCATGGTGCATGTGAGGGTATACTTGTCAGGCTAAGGAAAGCAGGTTCAAAGTAATTGAGAAAAGCAGTTTAAATGACAGTGTTTTGATTCAAATTTCTTAAAGCATTTTTATAATATATCCCATGTAGTCCCATAATCTGATGGACAAATACGTTGAAGATTCAATCACTTAAAAATCATTGAGGGCCACAGTGGTGACAAGGGATTTTGCAATATGGCCTCCACTAATAGCACAAGGCTTTGAGCAAAGTCTGTACTGACTGAGGGCATGCCCTTGAATGTGTTTTCTTAGCAAATTCCCTGTGGGTCTTGTATTTCTTGCCTTTTGGCCTATTTTAACAGAATGGTCAATGCTTTGACCTCCTAGACAATGAGACCTGGCTCCCTTTCTACAAAATCAGTTATTGAATCGAAGATTGATGCTATCTCTGCTAACCTTTTTGCTTTAATGACATATATCTTCATTCTATATATAATGTTCTCTGATGTTTTGGCAGCCTTTAAGACATTGCATTATGTTGGCATCATTGATCTCTGCAACAGCCTGCTCATCAGCTAGTTCTGACTCTTCCTCTCTTTGTCTTTTCTCCTTCATTTGCACTAACTTAATGGAGAATCATTTCCATTTGTGGATTTGTGGTTCATGTTGCTAAAGGTCATCAGAGGCAGTGGTGGGAAATTAAATCAGATGGATTTTTGTAGTTACCATTTCAGTTCTAACTAAGCATACTGCTTGATTCTTGAGACAACTGCATTTCTAAAAGTCAAAAACTTGGATTTTACTGTGAAATATACTCTTATTGCTTCATTCTACTTGGAAAAAATTAAAATATATTTAGATTTTATTATGATTCTTGAAATCCAACTTTTCAAGTTAGTAGGGCATTTCTACTCTCAATCTCCATGTTATAAATTTATTTACTCATTTATTTATTAACAAGATAGGCCATGTTTAAATGAAAGTCCAGGGATCTAGAATTTTACATTCTTGATTCAATACTCTAGCTTATGTTTCCATATCTCCCCCAAGCCATTACTTGTTTGATTTCAACCATTAACTTTCCAAATGTTCTTTATGTATCAGGCACTGGGCCAGTTATGAGAACCCAAAGGAGAACAGGCATAGCTACAGGCTCAAAGATTTTGCAGTCTTTCTCCTAAAGCCCCAGACATAAAATGTAATATATGTTTTTAAGCTAAAATTAAATTTATAGAAGTGTTTGAGGACTGTACAGAGTTTTCTCAAATTGTTGGAAGCCACTGGAAAAGTAAAACCCACTCAGAAAATTGTCCACTGACAGTCTGGTGTACATGAGCCAGCCTTCAATGACTCCTTGCTTTTTCTTCCTCCATTCTGCCCCAAGGACCACATCTTTATCAAGTCTGGTGCCTCCTAGCTCTCAGAATGTTACCCAAAACAAGGCAGAACCAAAGCATGGAGGATTTCAATCATATTTTTCAAATCAATAGCAGAAATTAACTCTAGGATCTTCTCCAAAGCGTCTACAATTTAAACTTTTTTTTCCTTTTCACTATGCTAATTTTTCTTATTACATGTATTTATAAAGCCATGTTGAAGACCACATTCTAGTTAAACAGTTCAATGAATCTACCTTTAAACAGTTAAACTGTCTACCTTCATGGACGTTTGTACAATGTTAATGTTAAATTCCACTTTCTAGACAAATCTACATTAACCTGAGTGTTCTTTTCTCCTTTTCTAACCTCTACTGCCATTCATCATCCACGTCCGTAATTATCCCCACACACAAAAGAAGAGGAAGGAAAAAAGCCTCCTTCACTTTACCTTCCTCAGGTCATTTAAAACCAGCAATTTCTCTTTTAGCATTCTTATCCTACCTGCTTCACTCTGCAACTCTATAATCCCCACATCATTGAGTATGACTTTAGACTATTTTTAACTACCTATTTTGAATATCTTTACCTATGTTTCAAATGCTCCATGTTCAACGTATTCTAAATATAATTCACTCCCCCATCCCACTCGCTCTCCTGTATTTTCCCCCCTGTAGCCACCATTATCTAAATTATTTCCTAAGCAGATGGTCCCAAGTTATTCTCAACTCTTATTCCTCCATGTAATCAATTACCACTTTTTTGTCACTTTTTAAAATACTTAAACCTCCATTTTCATCTTCATTTTTATTGCCATTTCTTAATTCAGGTCCTCGTATGTTGTAATTTTTTTATAAAGCCTCTCAGCTGGTCTGCCAATCCCTAATCTTGATTCCCCACTCTCGTGCGGTCAATACACCCTCGACACTGCCACCAGACTGGTCTTTCTTCCCCAGCCAAAAATCATGAATGGTCTCCCTATCACCGTCACGGTAAAATCCATGTAACAGCATAAACAACAAAGCCCTTGGGATCTGATTTGACTCCTGCCAGACTATCACTCCCAGCTCCACTTCTGACCACCACTCACCTTAATAATAATTAGTACACAGGGTGCTTCTCTGTCACAGAAAAGTGACTTATGTGGATACTATATATTATAGTGCTAAGTGACTCATGTGGGTATTATCTCATAAGTCTCACAATGACTCTGTGATACCATTGTTATTATCCGCATGTTTCAAACTTGCCAAAGTACACAGAGGAGGGGTGCAAGCCCAGGCAGTCTGACTGTGCTTTACAGCTGTGTCTACTTTCATCTGAAGTGCCACATGCTTTTACACCTCTAAAATTTGCACGTCTGCTAAAAAGTTCCTTGCCTTTCTATTCTAATCACAATTCTGCCTCTTCTTTTCTCCAGACTTTGGTGTGCAGTCATTAGCCCCAAACAGAGTTGTTGCTTTTTGTTGTTGTTGTGCTCAAGAGCACGTTTTCCAACATCTATTTGGCATTTATCTTAAACCAATGACACATACCAACTCATTCCTCATCCCACACCCCCAACTCTCAAGCAAAGACAAAGGGACTGAAGGTGCCATGTCCCGAGGTTGAGCCCTAGAGGAGGGTATGATTCTCTACAAACCTTCAAATGGAAGGAGTGGAGAGATTATCAGTGGCATGAAAGAGGCCACCCTCTTCCCCTTTTCATTGTTCTTGCTGGCCATTACCAGAAAGGCAGAATCACAATTAAGTTCATGGCAGAAGGCAAGGTAGATGGGATGGAGAAGCATAGAGAACACCTGTCTAGTCATTGAATTTAAAGAACTGCACTGTAGATGGCCCTGCTTATCAGATTAGGAGCAAAGATAATAGACAATGAGTAGAAAACCTATTTGGACACAGTATCTACATGCCTCCTCCTTTCAGTAGCTTTTAAAGGGCAGGGAACTGTCTTTGAAATCACTCCATCTCATTCATACCTACATCTCTTTATTTATCTGCCTCTAAAGGTGTTTGTTTAAAAAAAGTAATGAAAAAAAGAAATAAGCTAATAAAGAACAAAGAGAAGAAACAACACTTACAAATAGCTGTCTTCACTAAATTCACTTCTTAAGCAATTACAACTCATAATGCCCTGTTACATCCACTATTTTAGTAAGTAGAACTTAATGAGAAAACCCACGTGGGTAAAATTACCATCAGTGGAAATTACTGCTGTCTTCAAATTTGTAGATACGAGAGAGTTTTCCATTTAGGGATTTAAGGCAAAACTGATTTCCCCAGAGAACTTTTTTGTGGAACCACTGCCATCAGAATGTGACCCTCCCCCAGCATGAAAAATGGCTGTGAGAATCAAAGCATCCACCAGTCAAAGAGCCATCGCCCAACATACGTGATCGTCCATCTAAATGAACCCCAGAAACTGCCTCCCTAACCGGACATTAAGAAACAATAATGACAATGATGGAATAAAATTAAATAACACCCTAATAAATAAAACGTCTCAACATTTTTCTATCTCACACTCCATACTGTTTGGCATGACAATAGGTTTTAAAGAAAAGAAAGTTCCAGGGACGCTCATCCTGATAATATTCATTAAATTAGTATCCTGTAATCTAGTTTCCATTTAGCCATTGGAATTTCCCAGCAACCCCTGGCTTGAGGAAAAGTGTACAAAATATAAAAATATAATATAAAGACAAAAGTGCGGCCACAATCAAATGTTTACAGCAATGAAGAGGCAAATAAGTGAATATGCGTGTCCATAGTGATACTGTATCCATCTTCATACCTCTTCATGAATCTCCAGCACGGCAGAAGACTTCCTGACTGTGGTTACAGTGTGCAGTCTACATATAGGAGAAGAAAATGCAATTTAATATATACATATATAAAAATGCATAAATAGTATGTATTTACATATATAACTATGTAATACTATGTATTTATATATGTATTACATAACATATACACACACATAAATACATATGTACATATACATGCATATGTATATGCCAAACTTGACTACCATGAGGATTATGTGCACAAATCTTGAATTAGAGACAGAAAGAAAATAATAATTCAATTTGGAATATTCCAAGTCAAGGAATTATTTGGGCAGAGCTTTCCAAAAATAAACCACTTGTTTACAGCACATTTCCTGTGCCGTAATGAGTTTCCTGTCTTCTAGAACAAAATTAATTGCACACCTACCTGCACTCGACTAGGCTTGTGATTCACCTACTGAAGGAATGTTCTTTATGAAGACAGCATTACAAACCAAGGTGGTCAGGGGAGGTTTCATTATGTTAGCAATGCCAGAGTTTGGGGCTTTGTTCTTCCTCATTATCTTTACACAATACCAGGAATGCAAATGCCTCCGTCCTTCACTGCACACCCCTAATCAAATGTTTGAATCCCCAGTGCCTTTTGAACATTTCTTCTCCATCTGAGATAGGTCTAGCACCTGCAGCCTTTTTCCTCTGTCACTGACCACAGGTGGCCTCATTGGTCTCTGTGTAGGCAGAGGCCTAGGACTCCATGAGCTACACTGCCAGTGTCTTCCTTCCTCAGCCTCTGGTTCATTAGCTTTCAACAATGTGCAAGAGAATCATCTGGGAGAGGTAAACCATCAAACAATGGAAGCGCAGGGCCGATCCAGACAAAGCCAAATCTCTGCAGGTGAGGCCCAGGCAGCAGTCATTTTTCAAAATTCCCCAGGTGTCTCCATGACACAGCCAGGGTGGAGAAGTGCTGTTGACAACATATGGGAGACTACATCTGGATACCCAGGTGTAGGGAAGAATAACATTCCAGAGAGAGCTCTTGGCCACATTTGTTTCCTTTGGCTCACCAGCTTCTACCAAAATCTCAGAGGATTCAATTCAGGAGGAAAAAACAACTTTAACTTTCAATGAACTGCTAAGATGATCCAAATTTTTTTCCACAATCCCATATTCAGTACGTTAGCTTTATTATTTGATTTCAAAATATTTCCCAAGAGGGTGATCCCTTATAAGCAAAAACATTTGGGGACTCAGAAAAGAAAATAACAAGGATATTGATTAATCCAGTTTAATTCACTTGTTCTGGTTTGTGCAATAATTCTGAACTAGCTTCACATCACTTAACCTTGCTCTACAGACCTGCACATTACTCACTTGCATAGCTTCTTAATAACAACAAAGAGAAACGAGGTTTCATTTTGTCTTCTTTGTAAAGATTAAAAAGAAACCTCTGGTGGTACCATCCTCCCTTCTGCTCTTCTCTGAAGCAGCCCCTTCCAAAATCTGTGACTCAACATCTCTTCAGCATTCCTTCTGCAAAGAGACTTCAACCTCTAGCACCTAAGTGCTCCTCACTGCTTCAGCTCTATTGCCTACTTTTTCTCCGAAAGCTGACCCTCTAGAGAGTAGAAACAGCCCCTGTCCTCCTCCAGCAGAGCAATTGCTATATTACGTATAAACAGCTAATAGGAACCAGTGAACCAAGCTGTCTCTTGCCTGATTGATTTTCCCAAAGGTCTGCGGCCCTAAGTCACTTTCTCCCACATAAATTTCCTTCTTCCTGTTGTTGAGTATCGAATATTTATAGGCTCCTCATAGTTGGGAGTGAATGTACAGAACACAGAGGCAGTCAGAGGCAAAATTATGAGGTACATGAAATTTGCTTGCAGTCATTCCTGTCAAATTCCCGTCTCCTTCAGATGAAGAAGTGCCCCATTAATTTCTCCCACAACTGCTCTATTAAAATTATTCTCTCTATCTGCATTTGTAACAAAATATCAACAGCTGACGAGGACATAGTGTTATTACTTCAGAAACAGAAGTGTTTTAGCATTTGGATTTAACTGTTCAATTCAACAGCAAAGGCATTCACCATTAAAAATATGAAAGCACTACTAACAATTGTTCCTTAGATCTTTTCACACATCAATTCTGCTTAATTCTTACAACTTCAGGTATTGTTATTCGTTTATTCCAATTCTAGGCTCTATGAAGTTAATTTGCTCAAAGATACAGACCTATTGTAAATAGCTGAACCTTAAATACTGGTCTTCTAACTTCAAATTCTGTGTCTCTTCCCCTGTACCACAGCAACAATGATAATGCTACCCTTTATTTGTGCCTTTCTGTCATCTTTTCATTTGATCCATGGGGAGGAACCTAAAAGTCCAAAATATTTGTCACTTGCTCAGGCACATTGAAAGGACAAGACAAAATCCACATCTTCTCATAGCTAGTTCTACCTTCTTTCCACTGTCCCTTACTTACTCAAGGAAAGAAGTACTTAAAATCTAGAAATCAAGTAAATAAGAATCAAAAGCACTGAGACCTGGGGCCGTCTTGACACCCCTCACCTCAGACCACGAATTCAGGAATTCAGGTGTTTGTTCCACTTTTTACTGCTAATACTGACTCTGAGTAAACACAGAAGACCACCAATCACCCCCAAGTCTTTACTCGCCCTGATTCTTTTGGGCCTTTAGGAAAAATAATGCTAGATCCCCAAACTCTCTTCATCGTGTAGCAGAAACAGTATCAACCAAAAAGCATGCATTTTGAAACCCAGTAGATTTGAATTTGAATTCCTCCTCTGTTAACTTTCTAGCTGTTTAAACATGGGCAGCTTACTTAACTTTAACCTTACTTGAACCTCAATTTCTTCTTCTGACAAAGAAAAAGAATAACCTGGGGCTCTTGTGAGAATAAAATAAAAGAAACCTGGCACAGAGTAGAAATGTCATCTCCCTCTCCCCTTTCTTCTTCTGC
This sequence comes from Sapajus apella, assembly GCF_009761245.1. NCBI lineage: Eukaryota > Metazoa > Chordata > Mammalia > Primates > Cebidae > Sapajus > Sapajus apella. The sequence continues at coordinate 5,903,278 of NW_022436981.1, read as the reverse complement.
CTGCCCAACTTTTATTTCCTTAGCTAGTGGTTGTGATATGTCAAACAAGAGAATCGTTCTGTTGTGAGGTCAAGGCCATGTAAAACAGTATTATTGGAATAAAAGGGATTTGCTCCCAGATATGGAAAGTACAAGCCATGGATAAATAGTGGTTGTGGCTCAAATTGACACATCTCTGTAACTTAGTTGCTCCAGGATCAAAAACAGAATCACTTCTCGCTATCTATCCATGTCATACAAACTCTAATAGCTGATTACTTGATTTCAGGAATTTTTATAAGAAAAATAAAGTTATTTCTACAATACTCCTAGGTGATGAGCTTTAGCCCTAAGAAAACAGCATATCTGAGTAGCTTGAACTACACAGGATTTTGAAACAAAGAGACTGTAATTCATTTAAAGCTTCTGAAATTTTACCTGAAGTCTTCGAGAGACTTCTTCTTGGTTGCTCTCAAACCACCAGTTTGGCAACAGGCAAATTTGTAATCAATAACTTGGTAGATGATGGGATTGTACATCGCTGCAGACTTTGCAAGCAGGGTTGGCACCACAGAGAGCTGTATGGGAATGGAGTCTGGCCTTCCAAAAGCTGACCACACAGACACCACTGCATAAGGAATCCAGGCAATCAGGAATCCAGCACAAATCAACATCGCTACCTGATGAGGGAAAGCAGCAGAGAAAAGAATCAAGATGACTGGTAAGGACATGAGTCTGAAACATTGGGTACGGAGAAGGATCAGGTCACTTCTTCACACCCAAGAGAGTCTGTCATTGCTTTCATATACTGTGTCCATAGCAATCATTTCATATGGACTTCTGAGAAGTTCAGCCAAAAGAAGTGATTATAATTTTTTATCCCATTTACCACATCCTATGCAGTTTCCACTCTAGAATCTGAATGTACCCAAAGACCCAAAATATAACCCTCAAATAGCTGTCAGATTATGCCTCCGTGGGTCAGGAAATCATAATATTTCTGGACTTCTCAACCTACATTCACTTAAAAACTCATTGGAAAATATATTCACCTTGATGAAATTTTAAATCATCCATATTCGCCTCAGGAAACAGAAACTCTGCCCTGGTTTGAAATTCTAATTTGCATTTTCAGAAATTTCTACTAAATGTCATTCCTTTTGAGTCAAATTTTTCTCAGGCTTGAGGCTCACATAGTAGAAATTCACTAGGTAGATAATGTAAAATAAGTCATTGAGATTCAGCCAAAGTGGCACAGTTGTATGGAACAAGACTTTTCCAGGAAACATTCACTCTCACAGAATTATAGTCACCTTCGGGGCTTCTTTATTTTCAGACCAAAGAATAATTAGCGATAGAATTTAAAAGACCCTCATGAGCCTCTCACCATCTGCAATTCACTCCCTTTAATACTGTAGTCCTAATTAGTGCTGTGTAACTATGCCTGACCCCTATACATCATCTCACTTCAATTCAACAAACTCTTTTTAGCAAGTGCTTTGTGTAAGACACTATGCATACTGCTGTGGGGAGTACCAGTAAAACCTAGAGCCTGACTTGTATCCCTCTAGAATACAAATAACTACAATATAAGGCTGAATATGATTTAAGTGGCAGCGCAGCAGAGGACCTATGTACATCCTATTGGGCAAATTAAGAAATTTTTTTTTTTAGACAGTGTTTTGCTCTTGTTGCCCAGGCTGGAGTGCAATGGCGCAATCTCATCTCATTGCAACCTCCACCTCCCACGTTCAAGCGATTCTCCTGCCTCAGCCTCTCGCGTAGCTGGTATTACAAGTGTGTGCACGAGGCCTGGCTAATTTTTGTATTTTTGTAGAGACAGTGTTTCATCATGTTAGCCAGGCTGGCTTTGAACTCCTGACCTTAGGTGATCCACCCACCTCGGCCTCCCAAAGTGCTGGGATTACAGGCATGAGCACCCATGTCCTCTTTGAGGACAGTTTCAAAGAGGACATGCACCTTAGCAAGTAGAAATAAAGGAGTAGTAGTGGGACAAGTAAAGGCATAGACAGGAATGTGAGAGGTCTGTATAGGAACCAGCGAGCAATTCACTGTGATGTGGTCTGAGAAAGCAACAAAGGGAGATGAGGCAGGAAAGAAAGATAGCATCCATGTATTCAGGGTTTGGTATGACATTATTGAGCTTGCACTCAATTCTATATTTTTTGAGACACTAGCAGGCTTTCGAGCAGAAAATACGGTGACAGCCTTGCTTAGGAGGATTAACCTGTAGCGTAAAATGGGGCAGAAAGAAATAGAAGGTAGAAAGATAATTGTTTATTCATTCAATTGACAAGTATTACTGAACATCTTCCACATGTTTTGTGTGAAGGATAAAGCAACAAACAAAAAGACACATTCCTGCCCACATAGAATTTCTACTCTTAGCAGGTGTGGTTAGGCAAGAGTTTAAAGAAGAAATAAGAAATTAGAGTATTGAGATCGACAAATGAAATCAAAACGTTGGTTTTTATTTTAAACCTGTGCTATTTCAGTTCCTAATTGAGAAAGCACACACTAACATCAAAGTATCCTTACGCACTGTTATCTACTAGGATGTTTCTTCTGTAAAATAAATTTCAAAACTGTATCTTCTGTGTAGTAGGCATCTATTTTTACAGAGGGGCTGTTTGTTTGCCTTTATTTCCATCTTTCCAGTGTATCTCTTCTAATTTAGCATCACCAGAACCCCTCAATCTGCTAAGCTGCTTTGTGAAGTTGGCATCGTTGGCACCACATGACCCAAATCCTACCAATCAGAGGACTACACATTCCTGGCTACAGTAATCGGAATAGAGAGCAGTACATGACTTAACAGATCTTGATGAGACCCACCTTGAGGATTTTATGAAGGAGTTTCAGGAAAACTGGACTTCCCTATAATCTCTGAGTAAGGATGGAGCTATGCCAGGTTTCACTTCCTTTCACTCCCATCCCCCACTTTAAGAAGTAAAATAACAATTCCCAACATCAGGGTCATGACAAGTTGTAGAGAATCAGTGCTAAGGAATGAGACACACCATGCTTTATTAGTAATAATTAAAGCAACATCATTTGTGAATGCCTTTTTTGTTTTCGATGGTTGATTGGATGTGGTTTTCCTATAACAAAGTCATATGTGTGCACATGTATTTTAGTACACTTTAGTGGTAGACAGGCAAGGTGCACGGCCTTCGGTCTACTTGACCTGTGGAACAGCCTGTCTATGGGATGTGTTTGCCCTGGGAACCCACCTCTATGAGGTGTATAAGAATGAAACATTGAAAATTTTGCCCTAAAGTTTCAGGTTCTAAAATTCCACCCTGAATTTCAGAACTCATCTCTGAATATTAACTATTAACTGCAGCACAAACACACACACACACACACACACACACACACACACACACACACGCACCCCCCCCAAAAAAAAAAACCTTAATAATATAAGTTTTGTTGCATTTTACAAATAGACAATCTGAATCTCCATGAAATGAATCAAGTGAGCCCAGATCTCCCGCATGACCTGCAACCTTCCTTTAGGCCCTGGGCCAAAACTCTCACCTGTGCATAACAGTCAAACTGTCAAGTCCTAATACACACATGCAGTTCCCCCATTGGACTTGCTTTTCTATCTTTCTACGAAGCTTACCCAGGAGAAATTTTTATTTGGTTAGGTCTGTGTGACTTTTGCTTGTAAATGGAATGGATGCCTCAAGGCTCACAGTGAGTGCCTTCTTTTTCTAAATCCCCAAATAAACACTAGCTGTAGAAATAAAGCTTGCTTTAGCAGATGTCTGGGGACTTAACATAGCTCCATCTTTGCTTCTTTGGTGAGTCATATGATGAGTTCACAGTATCCCAAAAGCTGTTTTCTGTGTTGCTGCCAAAGTCATTGACAAAAAATAGATTAGCACTTAGTCCATAATATTTTCTATATTTTACGTATTTTCTACTTTTAGAAGAGTGTGCAATTGGGGAACAGGAAAGACTTAAAACATTTGCATTATGTTATCCTTCTTAAAAGGACATAGAAGAATTAAATATACTGCAGTTTTACAAACACATAGCAAATGAATCACTGTGGTTTTTCTGGGATTAGAATACATCTAAATACTTTAAATTGAAAGACTTAGAAATTGAGTTTAAAGCAGAAAGAGGGATAAAAGGCTAGATCTAAAAAGTACTACACAATGTTATTTATGTTTCTAAAGTGGATACAAAGTTAATATAAGGCACATTCACTTTTTATAACCTTTTCATTTAAAAATACACTCTCAAAAATATGAAACATTTAAATATGAATACTATTTTAAGATATAGGCCACAAAAGTTTTCAAAACTTTCATTTTACACTCCATTTTTGTCAGCACTTTCTACTCCGCTTGGAATATGTTTAATCTGTTCATCAGTTTGTTTTTTACTTTCCTTAATTCGAAGTGTGTCTTCATTTTTATTTTCTAAAATCTCTATTCCAGATTTCCTTAAGGCAGTCCTAACACAGGCTCCTCTGCCCTTCAGCTTTTTCTAAGTTGTTTATTTCTTTTAATTACTTCACTTTTATCCTGCCTTTTTGGGTCACTGGAAAAGCAGTAAGACTTCAAATCCTAAATTAGACAATTTTTGTGGGCGGAAATTCACAGAGTACATGTTTAGCTTCTACAAAAGAATCACACATCTGCAACCCAGTTCATTTTAAGTACATCATGCTGCAGAGGACCGAGGGATACAGCCATTTTCCAGCTCCAGTTCAAGCTGACATTGTGTCACAAAAACAGTGTTGTCCATAATTGCTCAATTCCAATGAATTAACCAATTAAAGCAATAATAGAATAATGTGGTTGAAAGAAAATTCTCCACGGCTATGCCTCTGTGTCTAATACATCTGAAGCATTCCAGCAGATAAGGTTTCTGAGAAGGAGTTTCCCTCCTTTCAACACGCTGAGTGTGGAATAGTGGGAAAAGTCATTGGCATGGAGATACTCTGAGTAACTTTGTGATACCAGTCATGGTTCAGCTCCACTGACCAGTGTGAGTGGGGCAGAATCCCTCATTTTCTAGGAACAGCTATTTCAGAAGGGGTACCCAGCTCCTCCCTTCAGGCTCCTTTGCCCAAATATGAATAAGACTTCAGCTAACACTTGAAGCTGTATAATACCTTGAAAAATAAAACAGATAGGAAGAAAATATAGAATTGATGTGAAAATAAGGTTGAAAAAGAAAACCAGAGAGATGAAATAAGTTCCCTGTCAATAACAAGATTGAATCACATTATAGAACCAATTAGACTGGGGATGGCAAAGATATTTCAGTGGCTATGGTGAGATAATGTTATCAGGAGAGATCACCTCTATGCATTAGAGAACAGGAAGAATGAGCACCTCACCTGCTTCAGGAGAGAGTGCAATTGACGGGAGCATGTGTGTGACAAGATATTGTTTTTCTATTATGGGTCTAGCTAGCAAGTGTATGGATTTGAGTCCAATCAGTAAGAAAATAATATTAAAAAACAGTAATTCCAGTTATGAGACTACTACCTTCCACATGTAGAGCCAGCCACCTGTCATTGAGTGATTCTACCTGTGGCAAGCAGAAAGGTAGGGAACTTGACAACTGTGATCTACCTTCTTTGTTTCCCTCACATACACACACAAATAAGAGTGGTGACACTTACTTAGCTTTCACATTACATTTTAAGAAATTAAGTAATTTGACAGCTTTGAGTGTGTCTAGTTTGAATTTCTTCCTTCCTTCTATTTTATCCACAGAATGATCATTAAGGCCAACTATCCTACACCTTACTCCATAGACTTGTAAAGAAAACATTTCTGACATCTTTAGTGTACCTTCCATTTGTTAATCCTGGTTGTGATCTAAGCAATAAACATGAATTCATACCTCAAAAAAAAAGAAAAGAAAAACAAGAATTTCACATTTCCCAATCGCAATTTTCTCAAATCTTAAAATACCACTACTCTATAAACAAGCAAAAGCTGCAACTGAAAAGAGAGGCGGCAAATTAGGTCATGGCACTCTATGCATCTGTGTTTTGGGGTTTGGGTCCAAAACTGAACACAATATTCCCTGACTAGGCAGTGGCTGGCTTAAAGAACAGAAAATAACTTGTAAGTATCTGGTTCAGCAAAACAGGGGAGACTTCACCGTTGGTTATAGATGACCCAAAGCCCTTGAAGTGAGGATATGCAGCTTGGAGTGGAAAAAATATTCAGATGGGATGGCCATGTGTTTTTAGTAACAATAACTATTGCCAAAGACCTTTAAACAATTGAACCAATCTAATCATTTTCACAGATCCTCAGAGTTTGGAAGGTAACTGAGATCACTTCATTCTCTTCCTCCACTTTCTTTCACAGATGAGAAAACTAAGGCCCAGCAAGCTTAAATGGTTTGTCCTAGGTGAATTCATCAAGATGCTGAGTTGCAAGCAGCAGAAATTGACTATGGCTGGGTGAGATAGAAAATACATTTATTTAAAGGATATTGATTAATACAAAGTATCACTGGAAAGTTGTACTTTACATTGAGATCGAGCAAAGAGAAATGCTACCCAAAACTGTGACCGAGAACTGGTTCTGATGCAGAAACCACTGCTGCTGTAGCCATGGCCTCAGGAGAGAATTTCCTGCCCCTTGATGTCCTGTAAGTAGTTCCTGGGACAGGTTGAGGGCTGGTGCCCAAGTCCATATCTGTAGGGGAATTCTGGGAAATGAATGGTCTTTTCAGCATCTTTTAAATTAAGAGGCACAATGCTCCTCCTTCCACTCTCAGCAGGGCACAAAATGTTGGAAATTCCTCAGATACACAAGACTTTCGGCCTCTGGCAGGCAAAATAAAAACACACATTGACTATGTAAAACCTCTCAAGGAGCTAATGGCAAAATTGGGGTTGACCTGTAGTTTAAAACTGTTTTTCATTATTAAATTACTCTGAACTAATCCTTCCTTCCTTCCACAAATATATATTAAGCACTTACCATGTATGAGGCATTGTATTAGGTCCTAGGGACACAAAGAGAACAAAAAAACGTGGTTGTTCCCCCCTCAGGGCTCATCAAGTAGTGGTAAAAAAGAAAAAAAAAGGAAATGAACAAATAATCCCCAAAATAAGTATGAAATTTTAAATTAATTAAAAATTGTGACACATTCCAAGAAGAAAATGTAAAGGCTGCAGTGAAACATTGTAATAGGAGGATCTGAATTCAATTTTTGGAAATGCTTCTCTGGGAAGTGACATTTAGGCTAAGAACAGAAGGATGTAATTAATGAATTGGGTTTTTGGTTTTTTTAAAGCAATACACTTTAACTTTCCCCATTAACTGCCCTGAGAGTCCACATAGGGGGAGTCTTCTGAATCTGATCCTTCAGTGATAAATAACATCTGATGAGCTATAAAAGGGAGGAGTCATTTAAGGGAAATGGAGCTTTATGTTTAAGAGTTTTAGAAAGGTTTCACAGTCAATGTAAAAGAGCAAAGTGAAGCAAAATGCCCCGTCAGGTATAAAAGGAGCAGAGGCACTCAAGCCAGGGTTCAAGAGAACTCTTAACATTAGATTAACTTAGTTTATTCAAGGTAATTAGATTAACTTAGTTTATTCAATTAGGTATTTATTCAAGCGATCTTGATTAAACAGCTAGCAGGTGCCAGGCTATAGGGTCCAGTGCAAACAGTACCCACAGCACTTGCCTTTACCTCATTTAATGTCTTACAAAAGGGAGCCATAAACATGTGATTCAGTAAAATATAACCAATGTCACTAAAGATAATGTGCCAAGTGCTCTGATGGCTCCTACATAGCAGGGGGACTTTAACCAGGGAGAATCTGGAGGGGCTTCTGGTATACATAAGGAACACTAAGAGAAAACCAGGTGCCCAGGGGGTCTGGATAACTGTAGACCTAGAACGTTGTAAATGATTGATATGTGTTAAATGAATTACTATGAACTACCAAAATGTATGGCATAATAATATTTGGAAAAATGAATGCATGCTTCTGGGATTGTCTTCCTGTCATTGTACTGAAACTGACTTTGCAAAAATTATACCAGTAAGAAACATTGTAACAGTGAGCTGAGCTGTTGTAACACCCCCATCTTGACTTTCTCTTAATTATTCCTGGGATTTGGGGCCAGACTGACTTTGAGAGACATTTAGGATAAAGTTTAAATGATAACATGCCTTTCCCCAAACCCAAGCACTTTTGAAAAACTAATGGGAGGTTTTCAAATGGGCAGAGGGGAGGAGACTGAGTTCTGCTAAGGTGCAGACATAACTGATTGTCAGCCATTATTCTGAAGATTATAAGATATACAACTTCCTCAATTACCCCTTCAAATAATGTCACTATTGTAGAGCCTAAGATTGGCCTTTTGAGGTATCTTTTCAGGTTTTTTTAAATGTCAGACACTCATAGCTCCACCTGGATTCCATGACTTCTATGACCCGCCTGGGCAGACTCAGCTCAAGAGAACAGCTTCGACCTTTTATTATTTCATCCCCAACCCAACCAGTCGCAGCAAGCACCCATTGCATAGCAATCCCCACCCCTTCACTCAAACTGCCTTTGAGATATCCCTCACCTACAAGCTTTGGATGAGATTGATTTGGGTACTAACTCCATTTCCCATCTGGTGTGGCCTGCCTCATGTCTATTAAACCCTTTATTGCAATGCCATGGTCTTTGTGCAGAAGGCAGGAAGAACCCCTCTGGCAGTGACTCTATCATTCCCCTTGTTTAATCAGCAGCAAGAGCGTTCACTGCATTGCGTGAATGTTTTTAGAAGCAAAAATACCCAAAGATGTAAAACATTCATTCCTCAATTTCTGAGTTTTAAAACAGAAATTTGAAACTCACAGGAGAGAAAATAATTGAGAAAAAGGATTTTGAGTTTGGGGGAAAAAATGAGCATCCACAATCAGAGGCTTAAAGGACTCGCGGCATTAAGATTACTGTGTGAAAAATTTAGAGACTGTACATGAAAATATGAGCCAGTTTCCCCATTCCTGAATAGGTAGAAGACCTACCCTCCAAAGGCAAGTGGGGACATCAGAGGAGTTGGTAACCTACCTTGAGAAGGTGCCCTGAACCTACCCTACTGAGCTGAGCACCAAAGGCCAGGGATGGGGGTGGGAAAACAGTAGAACTCTCGAGAGATGTGAAAGCAGAAAACATGTGCCTCACTTCCCAGTGTCCCAGCCAAGACCCAAGATACACCTGATGGGTTGCAGCAGAAGGGTGGGGAAGTAGCATACAGTGCTGATGAGCCTAAAGAGGCCTTATAGTTGGAACAACAAAGATGCAAAGTGATCCATGACAACTAAAGCTAAGATCACAAGAAACCCTGAATATCTCAGCAATGCCAGGGTCAACGAATAACAACACCCAGACCAGGAGTCCCCTACCCATTAGCACCGACATCATGAAAACTTTCCTGAAACTTTTAGGTAATCCTAGGAAGAGGAGAGAAATTACTGATATGACTGAATCTGTCTTGATTGTTCAATAAGAAATTAGTTTTACAACGTCAAACACAGGCATAGAAATGAGATCATGTTGAGCCATAGAAATATAAGGATAGTCTTATACACATAGTATACCTCTGTTTGTAGCCTGTGAAATTTCGGGCTTACAAAAGTCTAGCAAAACCGTTTTTTTTTTTTTAATTAATTAGAAGAAAGCCCCAAAGTAGAGAAAGGTTGTAGACGGAATGCCAACATTTAGCTTGATGAGATCAGACCTGCAGAATACTGGCCCCAGTAATAACCCAACTAGAAATAATTAGAATATACAGAAAACTAAGTGATTTTGATCCCAGAATCCCAGAAGAGAACCTTTAAGTAATCAACTTTTAGACCACACTGTTCTGAAGATGAGAAGCGCCAAGTAAGCAAGCAAATTGACAATCCTGAACAGTAGCCAAATGAGCAAAAAGATTTCTAAGGCTACGGAAGGGCCCAGTATAAGGTGGTTTCTACTTATTTTTACTCAGTAGGAAAAATCAAGGTCAAAATTGAGCAGTAATTAAAAATAGTTTAAATGTAGTACTGAAGAGGTCACAGTAGTAATGTTTATTTCTCAATACGGGTTGAATTTTGGCTTACATTTTCTGCATAAATATTAATAATTAGAAACACTTTGTATTTAGGTTATTTTAATATACATTTACACAAATAAATGAAATATAGACATATTAATATAATATTGTATATATTATATAATGTTATTAAGTATATAAATTAAAAGAATATACATATATATATATCAAAATTATACATATGTATTCCTACATTTCATTAACATTTCTTTGGCTAACCTGGTCTAGGGTGAGCCTATTTGATCTACCCAGTCCAAGTCAAGCAGAAAAATAACAACAAATTAAATTAGATGGCATATGCACCGAGTGATACCTCATATGCATAATGAGTTCCAAAAGCATTGACTCATACATATAATGAGTTCTAGAAGCACTTACTGGTCTAAACATTGACTAGATTCACTTTTTAATATGGGTTGAATTTTGGCTTAAATTTTCTGCACAAATATTAATAATTAGAAATGTTTTGTATTTAGGTTATTTTAATACATATTCTTAACATATTACATATTATATGATATAATATTCAGTATATAAATTAAAAGAATATACATAACAAAATTACATATATGTATTCCTACACTTCATTTAATATTTCTTTGGTTAACCTGGTCAAGGGCAAGCCTATTTGATCTACCCAGTCCAAGCCAAGCAGAATAATAACAAATCAAATTAAATGGTATATGCTGAGCTCTGTCTCATATGTATAATGAGTTCCAGAAGCATTGACTAAACAAGCTTCTCACTCCTCAAGAATACACAAAGGACAAGATGCTAGAATTCAAGGAGGTCAAGTTGAGCAGTTCAACTGACAGGAGAGAAGACAATCGGTAACAAACTAGGAGAAACTGAAGAAGGGGCTCCTGGCAATCAGGATCCAGATTCACTGAGCAAGAGCAACAAAGTATCCGGGCCAATGACATATGGGGGATGGCAAACAGAGAGGTGAGGGGGATGGCAAGAAGAAAGCACATTCTGAGACATTGCAGCAACTGTATACTATGTCAAACTACAGGGCAACAAAGTAAACTTCAACATCACATACCAGTGTGATGGATGTCTACACATCGTTTCCTGGGCATACTTCCACAAACTATTGAAAAGTGAAATCTTCATCGTTGGTACATTTGCCCAGTTTCTAAAATAGTACCTGGTAAGTAGCAGGATTTGGATTACATATAATTCAACTTTAACTAGCATTGATTTATTTATATTTCTTTTTTGAAAGTTGCAGATAAGAGCTAAAGGGAAAGCTAGAAAAGAAGAACCTAACTCATAATGCTTCATTTCATGAAAATATTTTCCTACTTTATAGCCAATTATAAGACAGAAGATCATGCTCCCTAAGGCTGCATTTTTATCCAAGAACTATTCTATTATTAAGCTATCAGTATAGATTTAGAGTGATGAAAACCTCCCTCAAAGCTTCCTCTACTCGGCATGTAGAGTTTGCACATAACAGTCAACTGGAGCCATCAGGAATCTAGCTCATGGCATGTGATGTGGTTTGGCTCTCCTCTTAACCCAAATCTCGTCTTGAATTCCCATTTGTCATGGGAGGGATCCGGTGAGAGGTAATTGAATCATGGGAGCTACTCTCGTGCTGCTCTCGTGACCCTGATTAAGTCTCACAAGATCTGATGGTTCTATAAAAGGGAGTTCCCCTGCACATACTCTCTTGCCTGCCAACATGTAAGAGGTGACTTTGCTCTTCATTCACCTTATGCCATGATATGTTATGCCTCCCCAGCCATGTGGAACTGTGAGTTAATCAAACCTCTTTCCTTATAAATTACCCCATTGTAGGTACATCTTTATTAACAGTGTGAGAGCAGACTAATACAATATGCAACCAAAAGATCTTTGCACAACTCCAAAAATTCTGCAATTTGGAGAAAGGAATATTATGAGAACGCAGGCTCTGACTTAAGAAGCCATCTCTTATCTGGAGGGAACTGTTTTGCTATGGGTCCCTGAGACCAGTGGTCTCCAAAGTGAACTGTGAGAACATTTGAGGGTAGGATACCAATTAACATGATTTGTTGAGATACAGGAAGAAATAATTATAACTTTAATCTAACTTTATTTTTATCTTTAAAATAGAAGACAAAAATTAGGGGGTGCTAATATTTAATATGAAGTTTAATGGTATTACCTGTATGTCATTTATATTGAGTGCATGTGTTGGAAAATGTTTTTTCAATATAAGAGGAAAAAAACATGAAAGTGTGAAGACCACTTTAGACTTTACCAGTAATTCCTAACAGGTATAAGGAAAAAGGAGAAACCACGGTTGCTTTAACACCTTCTATGCACCAAATGACAGAATAATATGCTTTATCTCTTTGAATTCCCACCATAACCCAATGAGACAGATACTGTATTACTATTCCTATTATACAAATGAGGAACTAGGGATTCAACAAAGCTAAATAGCTAGCTCTAGGTCACAAACCTGGCCGGTACTGGTGATGGAATTAAACTCTAGTCTTGTTATTTTCCTTACTCCATAATATCTGAAGAACTGCCACCTCTGAAACTACCATTTACTATGGTATTCAAGCTTGCAGAAACTGCTCGTGTTCTTAACACAAGCTTCCCTTGGGATAGCACACATGGTAAACGCTTACTCTATAAATAATTTGAGTGGCAGAATATCCCTAATCATGCCCCAAAGTCCATGCAACACAGTAAGTACTGTCAGGCATTATATGATTCATAAAAGTTATTCTTATTACTGAAATAATGCATATGAATCAATAGTACCCTATTCCATAGAGAAGATAAGCCCCCAATGGATGGGTTATACAAATTTGGTAGATATTTAAAATGTGTGTGTGTGAGTGTGTGTGTGTGTGTGTGTGTGTGTAAAAGAGAGAGAGAGAGAAGAGAGAAGGGGAGGAACAGAGACAGAAACAGAGGAGAGAGACACCACGAAGAAAGGCTTAGACAATCATCCACAGAGTTCAGGAGTATGTAAAGAATAGAGATTCTAAGTTCTCTCAGTCTCCAGCATTCCCTATCCTTTTTACCCTATGAAGTTTTAAGTGGTCAGAAAACATGTGTGTAAAAGAGTAATGCAGTTACCTTCGTCAGTTTCATTTCCAGCACATGGCTGCTATGGATCCGACTGTCGAAATGAGCTACTTCTTTGGAAGAGGACTTAACCTTGGCAATGATCTTTACGTAGGAGAACACAATCACAGCCGTTGGGAGCAAGAGGCAGAAGAAGAGGATGTTCAGGATGAAAACCTGGCCCCCTACCGAGGCCTGGGCCAGCCACCAGTCCAGAGTGCATGAGGTTCCGAACGGCTCAGGTGCGTAGTCCCCCAGACCTACCAAGGGCATGGTGGTCCAGAAGGAAGCATAGGCCCAGATAGCTGCCAGGCAGATGTAGGCGTGCTTTCTTTTCAGCCAAACCCCTGGAGGCGGAAGAAAAGCATTACCCGCATGTAATCTGCCCTACACCCAGATACCTCCCCTCGATATGTCAAATTCCACCTCCAAAGATTTATTCCATTGATTTCTGGGAGACCTGGGCAGATAACTGAAGGCTGAGGGAGAGTGGAGTAAACGGAAGAAAGTTCCAGAGCTTGGGCCTTTCTCCAGGAGAACACAATTGGAAGGTTTTCTCTAGGCATCTGGGAGCTTTGGGAGGGAGAAGGGACAAAAGCTGGGAAAAGGGACAGGAAAGAAATGAGAGGATGCTGAAGACAGTGGAGGCCCTTGAGAAAACACCTCGGAAAGGGTGTGTTAGTGGATCATCCAGGGAGAATCCTTCTGGGAGGTGAGGAATCACAAAACATGGCTTGTGTCTTTAAAATGCCCTTCCTCCTAACAGCTTTTGTGTCGCTAGTCTGGCTTCCTAAGAACTCGTGGAAGGGGCCTGGTGGCTTGTGGTCATGACACTATGGTGTGAGGTTAAAGTGATTGACTGTCCTTGGTAATTTGTGGAGCAGGTTTGGAGTCTTCAAACGTCATTCACACAACAATCACACTCACACAGCCACAGCGGGAGAGGCAGAGAATCTAGGTAGGTTGCATCATGTTCTGCAAAAGTAATTCTGTGAAGATATTTTCAGGAAGACAAAAAATGAGCTCCGTTTTTTCAGCACTAGTTTCTGTTAACCAAAAGAGAATTCCAAGCGGAGGAAATAGTGCAGTCATCTAAGAAAAGCTGTAAAGCACTAGTGATCATTTTCAGAGTTCAACACAACCACCAAAGACAGGTCGGCCTGATTCAGTGCAGCAGCCTCCACGGGAGATTACCTTCACACCTCACTCATCGCCTCGAACGAAGAGGGCTGGGGAAGTGACTCCTTACTGCCTTGGTTTTGTGTTTAGCAGAGAAGAAATATCAAAATACATTCGACAAAAGCTAGATGATTACTTCAACATAGACTCGAGGCCTGCCTCTGCTTAGTGTAATGCGAGGTTTGAGAAGTCAGTAAGGCCTAATTCTTCTATGTCTAGTCTTTGACCTTGTACATGTAACTTTTCTAGATATCTGGTGTCCTTAGCAGTAAAATGGAGGAAATAAGACTATATTGCATATGGGTTAAGTAAAATAATGTAAGGGGCCTGCTTTGCAAACTAGAAAGTGCTACATTAACATGAATGTTTTACTCCTGTGTAAGTGTATCTCATTTAGCGCTAACAAGAAATATAACAGATTGTTTCTATATTCTATTGTCTCCATTTTATCAAATACGTGGCATTTTTTATCATGAAATGCAAATTTCATGCCCAATCAGATAGGGGTAGCAATCATGTAGCCACGCTATAAATCAGCTCTTGCTTCTCCATTAAAACCGATAAAACATTGGCACAGGTAATCACATATATTCATGGGAATGTGCATAGGCATACGTATAAGCATTTATGGTTAGGGTTACTTGTGAGGTGTTTTATACTTACATTCCAGTATGGTGAAAGGCTGTCAAGTACAGGAGGGAGTAGATTAGTAGATTGGTTCTGTGTTGCTCCAGAAGTCAGAACTAGGACCAATGGGTGGAGGTTACTGGGAGGCAGTTTTGTCTTAATATAAGGAATAACATTGTAACAATGAGAGCAGACCAATCAGAGAATGGGCTGCCTTGTGCAGTAGTAAGCTCCCCGTCACTGGTCACTGGAATTATTCAAGAAGAGGCCAAGTGGTCGTCTCTCAGGGATGCCTTAAAACAGTTTACCACGTTACATGGGAGAAAAGTCTACATGTCCCCAAGCGACCTTCTAATTCCAACATTCTGGGACACTGTGTGGAGGGTTTAATAGTGCATCAGATTAAATGATGACCACACTACTGAGGTTCAACCTTAGAAGAAGGTGGAAAATATTCACAGTTCCCACATATGGAGTTACGACCTGCAATGATCCTGATAGTGGGCGTCATCACCTCTTTAACTGAGAAAGCCTAAACTCAAGAAAATATTTGAAAACAGAGGCATCAGGGTTTAGCATTTCTCAAATACTCTTAGGAAGTTTAACTTTTTTGCCTTCATATCTATAAAATCTAGAGTTAAATTTAAAATTGCTTTGGTATGAACAAAAATAAGTCTATAGAAAGAATTAGATGTTGACGTCATACAGAATATGTATAGTTGTATATTTTATATCTTATTGGAAATTTTGATTCAAGCTATTTCTATTGGAAGTTTTAAATGTTTAAAAAAGGAGATGTAAACTCAAAAAAGAAAAAAAAGTGCTGGATGATGAAGAGGGTGGTTCACAAGTCCCTGTCTTCCACCCACCCAAGCATGGATTCTTTGGAGTTTGGGAACTATAAACTGTAACAATACAAAGGGAGATTCCACCACATTGACAGTGTCAGGTCCACTTGATTTTTCTCACCTCAGTCTCCAAGCCCTGCTCTGACACTACAGTCTGTCATCCGTCACAACCACTCTAATCGACAGATTGACAATCAAAGCAGCTTTATTCAGAGGAAGTCAGTACCATTCCTTGGTTGTGGCTGGTTCTCAGTATTAAACTTAAAGGCCCAAATGCAATTCTTTCACGTTTAATAAATTCCGAGAGCGCCAAGAAACAGAAGTACTAGGAATTATTTTTAACCTGTAGAATAATCTAATCATTAAAAAAACATGAGGCCTTGGAAACTTATCTTCTGCTGATTCACCAATTCTTGTAATCACTCATCTTTCTACCAA
Source organism: Sapajus apella (assembly GCF_009761245.1). Taxonomy (NCBI): domain Eukaryota; kingdom Metazoa; phylum Chordata; class Mammalia; order Primates; family Cebidae; genus Sapajus; species Sapajus apella. Next base: position 5,887,019 of record NW_022436981.1, on the reverse strand, counting down.
CCAATGCCACAGAAAAAAATATGTTGAGTGATATTTCTACATGTGTGTCCTTTCATTCAGAAACAGCTACATGACTCTAACTTGGAGGTGAACTTTTCGGAATTCCTTATCTCCGAAATCACAGGGAGCACGAGTCCTAAGGGAGAATCTTAAACAACTTTTCTTATAATTACACTTACTAGGTGGGGAATGAGCTAAACATCTTGGACTTAACACCATTTCGATGCACTTTATTTCTTTTGTTTGCATGGAAAAACATGATGGAAGCTTACACGCTATACAAGAAAATGATACTTTCTAAAAAGCATTGTAGCCAAACGCCAGACATTACTGTAAAATATGTATTAAAAGAAATCTACTTTGATATAGGTACAAATCCTTAAACATGTCAGAACAAGATAGGCTATAAGTAAAAATATTCTTGATCTCTGAGGTTATTAATAGTCTTTGTTTATTACCTGCATAAAACATGTACAGTTCTAACACTCAATCCACCTAGCTTTAACTGTCAGGGAATGAGAAACCTGCCAACTTACCATAAGATAAATAGCAGATTTTCAAGTATCGATCCAGGCTGACAGCAGTCATGGTGATAAGGCTTCCACAGCCAAAGAAAAATCCAGCCCATCCATACCAGCGGCAGCCGATCCAGCCAAACACCCAGCGGTGACAGAAGCAAGAGATGATAGTGAACGGCTTGCCTACAACTAGAGCACCAAGTGAGTTATCAGCAGACGTTCCCTATGGTTACTATTTCCCCACCTACCTCAACTCACCTGAACCTCCTCCCCTAAGCACAGGGGCGCATGTGAACACACACACACACACACACACACACACACACACACACCCTTGATTACACAGATTTTCTAAATTCATAAAGTCCAGTAGTTATCTGTGAATAAACTCAGTTTGAAGCTACCCAGAGAGGACTTTCCATCTCAATAGCCAAAGACAGTGAAAGGATATCGAAGGAAAAGTTTTAAGTAATTATTACTTTTTTAAAAACTGTCTCAAAGAGACCTGGCTTCAGAAATTACCGGCATAATATTAGTAGCCAGTGACAACAATCTGGTCACTTTTAATGTTTTGTTGCAGTCCAAATGAAGATTCGAAAGCTAAGAGAGAGAAGCCATGTATCAAATGTCTGAGTATTCTCTTCAAGCACAACGTTTCTATTCTAGGGAAGTTCTTTCTCACACTAGTCTGTTTTTTCTTTTTACCAGAAATAGATATTAAGTTTTATTAAATGCTTTTTCTGCAACTACTGAGGTGCTCATAACTTTTTTTCTCATTGAATCTGTTAATGTTGGTTATTAATAGATTGGTTTTTGAAACATACTTACATTCCTGGGACCAATGCAATTTTTCTTAATAATCAAACTTCCAGAAAATTGTCTCAATAAATAGTGGAAAGAAGAGATGGAGAAGAGAAAAAGAGGAGAAAAACAAAAAGAATATGCAAAATGGTGATTTCCCTCCACCTCATCGTCTTTCTCCAAACGGGCCATTGTAGAACCAGAGGATATAAAGTATGAGATTCCTTATAATGAAAAGGGGAATTGGGGTTTTTTTTTCTCTTTCTCTCTTTTGGCAGCTGCATCCTTCTAGGAGGAATTTGGTTTCTAACACCCCAAGGTAACCTTGCATTCTAGGAGTTAAGTGTCTGTGAGAGGGTTTGGGAGGGGAAAGAGAGAGGTTATCAGAGAAAGCCTTAATTAGAGAATCAGTGGGAGCTAACCACTGTGAATTTAGAAAAGGAGGAGGTTTAACAGCACTCTGGAGAAAACAGATTATAAAGGGCACTGGAGAAAGATGATGCGAGTTCCAAACACATTTTAAAGAATGATGTGGACAACTTTTTCAGAAATGCAAATTTGTCCTTTTATTTATTTAAAAAATAGAACATATTTAGTCTTTTACTATTTCTTTGTTATTATCAATGAATAAAAAGTGCTTTAAAAACTCCAGAAAGTTGAGTGTTCACAGGGAAGCAACAGGATGGGGTGAGGTGAAGGAGGGAGGATATTATTAGATTTGGAGAGGACCCTAATTATTATACAGGGGATTCATAGAGTTCCTCTGAAAGAGAGAGAGAGAGAGAGAGAGAGAGACCCCTGAAGGGGAAGTAGGTAAGTTATTTAGGGAAAGAAATATCAAGCACCCAGGGCTCCATCCTCCA
>NW_022436981.1:5862551-5884737 GCF_009761245.1 Sapajus apella | reverse complement strand
GTTATTTAGGGAAAGAAATATCAAGCACCCAGGGCTCCATCCTCCACTTTCTGTCAATCAGGAAAGACCTTTTTTTCACCTGTTTTATATATTCGGCTTCTAAGTCATGCTCTTTTTCAAAGAAAAAAAGTCACTGTTTTTAAAAAATTGTTTAGGAATTTTATCTAAAAATCCCTTTTGTTAAGGTTAGAACCAGATTTTCATGTTTCCATCTGTTTCAGTCGTTTCTTTTTTTCTTGTTCTGTTGAGTTATATTTTATTCAAATACGGTATAGCTATTTCAGTAAATGTGAGATCCAAGCTGTTTACAACCAGATCCAGATTTCTGGGATTTAAGATATTCCTTGGGCCGCCATTACTTTTTTTTTTTTTTTTAACTTTCTAGAAAGCATTCTGCTACTTTTACATCATGCCCTGAAGTCTTCCCTATTCAGTTATTGTATTCAGTCCCTCATATAAAAGAATGTGCTGAGGAAGCTCTTCAAACCTCTAACTGATCTACGTCATAAAAGAAGGTTCCCTAACCTGAGTGCTTTAGGAAAGCGAAGTAGCTGACATTCTCAGCCTGCAGGTGTTAGCTCCCAGCCCTCCCAGGTGTGTTCTGTATGGTATACAAAAGTATTCAGGAGTTCCTGTTACTTCAGTCAATCAACACATATTTACTGAGTGTCTTCTGCAAGCTAGACACTCATCTCCTCTAGCTGACGGTTAGGGCCACCTTTCAGCTCACTAGACTGGACGCCCTCATATGAGAGCCTCCTCATTCTAGTGAGGCCACAAGGAAATGCAGTGTAAAATAACTGTTTGGGTTTTTCTTTTTTTACTTTCTAGAAAGCATTCTTCTACTTTGGGTTTTTGGGGGGTTGGGTTTTTTTTTTTTTCCATTCAACAACAAATTTTTCAGTCTCTTCTTTGTAAGAAACCCAGAGCAAGGTGCTAGAGGGCAAAGTGAAGATCAAGACTGACAAGTTTATTTTCTAACAGGGAAAGCAGACAAAAAAAAAAGCACCCAAATTTTTAATATAAGATGTGGTATGACAGGATGATAGGTAGTGATTAGCACTGTGAAGGAAAATAAAGCAGAGAAAGCAGGTAGACAGAAATTGTTGTTTTACATAAACATATTAAGGGAAGACTTCTCTGAGATGTGGCATTTAGGTAGACACCTAAATCAATGGGAAAGAAGTCAAACAAACTCTGGGCGGAAAGGACTAGAGGCAGAGGAAACAGCAAACTAGAAGGCTTCAGGTGGGTGTCAGCCAGATTGGTGCTAAAGGCAGCAAAACGACAAGTGAAAGTGACAGAATGGAGTGAAATTGTGTCTGTTTGTGCCTGGGATCCTGATTAGCAAAAGCGATTTCAGGCTTTCTCCTTCAGTAGCACTTTGGATTAACCTTTGGGGTATTATCTAGAATGTCCCGCTCTCCCTTCCACTTAGTAGAATGTTTCCAGAACCCAGCTGCACATTAGAATCGCCGGAGGGGTTGTTTTGCTTTGCCCTTGAAAGATCAATATCCAGGGTTCCATCCCTTCCCCCAAACCTCCCAATATTGTTATTTATCTGCAGTGAGTTCAGGCATCATTCATGTTTTTAAAACTCCCCAGGTTATCCTAATGTGCACAAGTGATGGGGAGCCTTTGATATTTAGCCAACAAGTATTAGTTGATAGATGCCATACATCTGGCCTCCAGGGGGCGCTTATGATGGAATATAGCTGAACAAGAAAAAAAAATAAAGCAGACAAAGTTTGAAGGTTTACTGGAAGGGAAAATGTATTATAGATGCTCGGGAGTTGAATACCTGATCTTGGTTAGAGAAAGCTCTTACTGTATATGAAAGAAAGTGGTTTCTGGTGAATTACTCTGAAAACATAAGCAGAGTAATGAAGCGGTTTGTGCCATTCTCGCGCAGACTTGCTTGGGTGAAAGCATTTTTCAATATATCAGGCCAATTAAGGACATTTTTATTCAAGCCTAGTCTAGTCCAGCCATGAGCCTGATATTATTCACCGGTGAAGGATGTGGCTGGAATGACGTTTCATTCAGCCATGGTAAGCTCCGCATCAGGTAGAGCACCTTAGGGGCCTTTGGGGCGAGCTGGCCAAGAAAGCTACCGTTCCTGTTGCGACACCGCCATCGCGTGGCAACAAGTAAAAATGACAGCCATTTTGCAGACTCGCAAATGCCCCTGGGGTTCGTTCTGATTATTTTCACAGAAAAGGACCCGGCATATCATGCTCTTCCTAAGGTGTATGTATGTGCATTCACCATAAGAGTTCATAATGTTTATGCAGGTCCATACTAAGTACAGCCTTCCCTGATACCATGCGAGTAAGCACACATCAGCTGTGAGCCAAACAGTGATTCGATATGCAGATGATTATTACTGAGCCTTGTTTTTAGAGATCGGCAGAAAAATCCACTTATGAAGAGAGAAACAAATATCAGAAAACCCTTTTTTTAATTGAGCTCTCTCTTTTTCACCCAGTGCAGTGATACTATCAGAGCTCACTGCAGCCTTGAACTCCTGGACTCAAGTGCCCAGCTACTTTTTGTTTGTTTTGTTTTGTTTTACTCAAAACCCAGACTTCAAGAATAAGTTTGTTTTGTAGAGATGAAGTTTCACTACATTGCCCAGGCTGATCCTGAACTCATGGCCTCAAACTTTCTAACCATCTCAGCCTGCTAAAGCTTTGGGATTACAGGTGCAAGCCACTATGCCCAGCCTGAAAGCATTTTTTAAAGGAGGGTTTTGATGGGAAACTACTAACAAGTTTCTAATGGTAAGAGGAGCTGCTGTGTATGTTCAAACAAATTACCCGACTCTTAATGACCTAAACCATAAGCTAAATAGCAGATGTTGGGATTCAAAGACAGATTCGAGTTTATCTAAGCAACTCTGCAGTTGTATAGAAGAAAGTGAAGAATGATTTACTTAAAATGATTCATGTTTTTAAAAGTGAATCATAGCGAAAGAGAAATTTTATTCCAACCGCTCCTTTCTGTGTTGTTAGGGAAGCGAAAAAGAAGCCAGTGTTTCTCAATTTTGTTCACACATTAACTTACCTGTAAATCCTCATTTTAAATATCCTGATACACAGGTAACATTCTCAACCACTTAAATCAGAACTTCCGCAGATGATACTTTGTGAGTTGTATTTGAGGACCACTGAGCCAGAAGTTTCCTATGCTTGTGATTTATCACTATGCCATAATTACATATTTCATCAACAGGGCACCTCTTTCCTCTTCCTATATTCACCTCTCAACTGTTTTCAACTGTCATTTACCCTTCAAGACCCCTCTGTTGATGTTTATTTTAATCAGACTTCATAACAGTTGGAGGGTTGTAAAGAAGCTTAAAATAGTGACCTGGAACTTGCCTCATAATTTCTGATTTCTGAATCATTTAGCCCACTACACTTTGAGACATCTAAGGTGTCATGTATAATTTCAAATCGTGTCTTCAGAATCTAACATGCCTGACACACAGCAAAGACTCAATAAGTATCAAGTGAATGATCTTGTCAGCCAGACAGCACCCCATTGACTTGCCACGTAACTCTAAAAGATGATTTGTGAAGCAAAGAGCAGAAGGAGCTATGAAGGGAAGCGATGTCGGGGTTGACATCTGAGCCAGTGAGTACTTCAGAATGGGGGGCACTTTAAACTCACAAAGAAAAAATAGCATGGTTGTGTTACCTGAAATCCCCAGATCACAGACCGCTAAATTGATAGTCATTATTTCAGCGGGCCTCAGCTTCTTCTTTCGTCTAGAAGACATATAAAGGACATATCCATTTCCAAATGTGGACAGAATCCCTACAAGGAAAAATAAAAATTCCCATCGTTAAAACTAGGACGTAGAGCACACTCAGATATGAAACACTTCTCAACTTCAAAAATGGACACCATAGATTTAGAGGGTAGTGAAAGGACTCTAAATAAAAAAATCTAAATTAAGAAGATGAAATAAACAGCATGAGTTGTGAGTGACAGGCCAATGGGGCGGAGTCAGGGATTATAAGACTGAACTTACCCAGAAAAAGGCATCGCTAACTTCCCAGTGAGGCTCAGGAAAGTGTGGGAATCCCAATGGTCAGTTCTTGTACTGGCCCCCAGGGTGGAGTACTTTCCTCAGCCATTTTTATAGATTATTGGCTTTATAGAACTCCCTCCCTCTGAGAAGTAGGGTTAAACCCTTAGCTCTTGACAAATTCTGAAGATGAAGCCAACCAAAGAAGTTGCCTTCAGTATCACTGTGAACTCCTAAGAGAGCACCAGTGTTCAGGAGAGGCAGAGGCCAGGTACCACCGGCGTAACTCCCTTCAAGAAAATGGACATCTCCCAGGGACGTCCCAGGACTTTCACCTCTTCGGGAGACGTGGACACTGAGTGTCTGGCAGATAGGACAGCCTTCAGCTGCTACTGGACTAAATATCAAGGGTAAGTAGGTGACAATCGAGAACCTGGCACTGTCCCTCCCACCAAGGGGAGAGAAAGTGACCCTCAACCCACGAACCTACCAACAATGCCATAAATGTGTTCCCACTTTTTAATATCCTTTTATTAATGACTAATTGGCTTTGGCATTACAATGAAACTGTTTGAAAGTTCTTACAAACCCAGTTTAAATCCAAAAAGACCCAATCCCTACTGACTTTATTTAAGAAAAGAATACACCTACTTCCATAGCTTAACATGTAGAGTAGATTTCTTCAGGAATTCTTGCTTCATAGTGTAGCTGTGTATAAATGAGAATCTGGTACAGCTGCCTTTAGTAGTAAGGAATAAGGAGAGTATTAACAGGAGAAACCCAGAGTTTTCTATTTTAATTTCTACTTCTCCACCACAATTCATTTGGGGGCAAAGAAAGAAATGTGTGATTCAGCTGATGGTGTGAAACCACCAGGAGCTAACTGCATGGTGCTGAGGAAATTCTGACTCCCTGGAGTCAGTGCTGCTTAATGGTCCATTAAAACCTCTTTAGCTTTCTTAAAGTGGAAGAGAAAAATAACAGAGATTATGGAGTTCTAGAGCAAACCAACTAAAATGAAACTTAGGTCTCATTCAAGGAAACCAGCTAGGACAGCCCATTGGGAAAGTAAAATGTGAAAACATGGCTTGAAAAATTATAAACTAAATGCCACCTACTTTGTATCCACAAAGATTAAGAACAAGTAGCATATACATTTGATACACAAGGCTGATTTAAACAACCTTCACCTGTCTATATATCTTTTGAGAATATTTGTTTCCTTTTCCTTCCTTAAATTTTCTTTACCAACCCTCCTTCATAAGGTTTCACCCAGTGGCCAAAGCATTATCAAAAAAATAGTCATCTCTCTATATTTTGGATGTAAACTATTCCCACAAGCAATATGAATAAGTTATAGATGAGTATCAGGAGAAAACAAATTTATTCTCAATGTTAGTGAAAAGACAGCCAGATTAAGAAGATAAAGACCAAAGTGGGGAGACTTTTAGATTATCAAATCTTATATCATTTATGGATACAAAAATATCATATATATTGACTGTTAATAAATGTAGTATTTACAATAGTGGTAAAGGTACAGGAGGTGGAAAATGGATTTGTAATTTATTTCTCCTGTATTTCAAACTCAGATTTACGTTGCTTTCTTTCAATTGTCTGTTAAGACTTCTAGTATTTAACAAAGCCCACCAAGAATGTTAATTCCACTGTGGCTCCTTAAAAGCAATCTGGGCACACACATCTTGGCCAGGCACGATGGCTCACACCTGTAATCCCAGCATTTTGGGAGGCCGAGGTGGGCAGTTCACTTGAGGCCAGGAGATGGAGACCAGCCTGGCCAACATGGCAAAACCCCGTCTCTACTAAAAGGTACAAAACTTAGCCATGCATGGGTGGTATGCACCTGTAGCCCCAGCTACACAGGAGGGTGAGGCCTGAGAATCATTTGAACCTGGGAGGTGGAGGTTGCAGTGAGCTGAGATCACACCACTACACTCCAACCTGGGTGACAAGGTGAGACTCTATCTCAAAAAATAAATAAATAAATAAATATAAATCCTGGCACATCTACACTATCCTATTCTAGGAGATTGAAAACCACACACACAGCAAAGCCCAAGAAGTGGGTCAAAGGTGAGTCCAAACCCCTCCAGCGGACCCCTCTGCTCACCCTTCATGACTGTTCTCTAACATACCATTGGCTCCTCCTTCCAGCGCCCTGATCCTCCTGAAGCTCCCCCTTGTCTGGGGACTCTTTTTTAATCTATTTTTCTGGCTTCATCTCAGCAAACCCACTGGAATATGATTGTGGATTTTCCTTCCAACTCCATGTGCATCAGATGGGAAATCCTCCTGATTTCTCCACCCTGGTTGCCTCTCTTTCTGCAATCCTTCATGCTTAAGATTGGGAATGGACTGATACGCCTCTCTATTTTGTGAAGTCTGGAGAAATCTGTCAGGTTATTGATGTTACTTTTTAATTCATTCCTTGAAAGTGATGAAGCTATGCTAAATTCGATTGATAAGCTGCTGATTTTTCTGCCTGTCTGGTAGTGAAAAGTACTTAAGTTTAATCAAAATGAAATGTGGATTTTACAGTGATAAGATAGTCTCTGTACCAGCAGAATGTTTGCCCATTTTATTCGCTGCTCTATTCCCAGCAACTTAAAACAGTGGCCAAGGGTGGGTGCGCAATATATATTTATGTGGAAAAGAAATGAGGTCTCATTTATAAGAAACGATTTAAGCTAGTAAACACTAGCAACAATAAAGACAAGGACCCAGGGAATCACTCTACAGCAGAATTTGGTTGAATCACATGAATTCCTTTTGCCTCAAGCACTGACCATAGAGGGATATCAAGTACTTTCTAATGAGTTTTGCTAATTTCAGGAGGTTAAATGAAATTCTTAGCCAGTAATAAATAGATGAGAGAGGGAGAGAAAGAGAGAAAGGGAGGAAGGGAGGGAAGAAGGGTGAAAGAGAAAGATAGAAACAAAGAGAAAAGAGAGGGAGAGAGCAAGTTTGACCCAACATTTGAAAAAATTAAAGGCAAACAAACCTAAAGACATCACCCACCTTCACACTGGTCACCCAAATTTAAAACAACGATTTTAAATTTAAGAAAAGTGTGGTGGTTAAATCCTAATTGCCTGGATTAGTGCTGTCCAATAGAAATGTAATGTAAGCCAGAAATGTGAGCCACATATGGATTATAAAATTTTCTGGTAGCCATTAAACAAAGCAAAAATTTACTGGCAAATTAATTTTAATAATATATTTTATTTAGCTTAACATACCCAAAATGTTGTACGTTCAGCATGTATTTAATTTTTAAAAATTATTAATGAGATATTTTGTACCACTTTTTCTCGTACTGAGCCTTCAGTATCTGGTGAGTATTTACACTACGGCCCCTTTCAATTTGGAAAAGCCACATGTGGCTACTGAATGAATGAGATCATGCAGTCTAGAAGCAGGTTCACCCCTTAGTCAATTATGCACAAAGCTCTTTTAACCCTGGACTTTCTTCCATTTATCACCAATACATTTTTCAACTCTTACCAGAATGACTTAGCTATGCTGTCATGATACAACTTTACTTTTAGGTGAAGTAAACTCACTATTTCTACCATTACTATAGCACTATAGCACAACTGAGTTTGCTCAGCTGTGAGAACAGGAGACTGAACCAGATTATTTCTAAGACCCATTCTCAATCTAAAATCTTATGACTATATCAAAAACATTTTTAGAAAAGAAAAGCACTCTGTTTAAATAAAATATCATTATCATTAATTTCTGTATTCAGAAAGTAAATCTACTCCCAAAGTACCCAAAATGAAATACAATCTCAAGATACATAATTTTACTGTAAGAGTTCTTTGGATTATCAATGGAATTTTATTCCTAATAATAATAATAATAATAATAAAGAGTCACTTCTAGGAAACATTTATTGAATGCCATAATGCCACTCCATCTTCTGCCTTCCCCCCTCTTCACCTCTACTAAACTATCCACTTAAGTATTGAAATTCTTTTACAAAATTAACCCATCAGCCCATTAATTTTCTAAATGCAGCCTTTGTACAGAAGAATTAAGGAACCTTACCAATTATTGTCAGGTAAAAGCCAGCCACTAAATCCGCTTCCCAAGAAAGTTTGGAAGCAAAGGGATCCCCATCTCGAAGGTAGTGTGGCAGGCGCTCGTCCTGAGGCAGCGAAGTGTGGTTTAACGCCATTCTGTGCTGGAACCACAGGGTCTGAAAAGCAAATCAGGAGAGATCTCAGCAGGCTTGAATAAGCCAGCTTGAACCATTTCATAATTCTGGCTCCTGTTTTTAAACGAAAAGCAAGTTTCCAGGGTCATGCATGATTCTCTAATAGCTGGTAAAATTTTTAACGGTTTTTCAATGATCCAGTTATGTCATTACTTAGTTATTCAGTTTGCAGATTATCCAACCCTTCATTTTCTCCTCTGTTTTCTCATGCTACCCTCTTTGAGCCACTTCTTAGCTCCCTTGGGTGGATAAAAGGTTGAAGGCCAAACTGTCCATTTTACTGTTTCTTAGCAATTTTTGTATAGGTCTGAGCAGGAAATGATATGTGCAGTGTGCGCATGCACACACACACACACACACACACAGAGTTGTGTGTGTGTGTGTGTGTGTGTGTATATGTATAATTTGTCAGAGTATAGTATTTTTTAATTATCCATATTGCCCAGAAGAGCATTTCCATTGCACATTCAATGAGGTTTAGAGTTTTATAAGGAAAGAAATAGAATATTCAGTACAAGGGAACATGGACACTGCATTTATTGAAGCTAAGAACTAGGTGACGGTCAAAGTGATCTTGAAATTTGGAGTCTTTTAGAAAGTATTCAAGCTGGGTTGTAGCTCATAGGCACATCCACAGGAAGGTTTGTTTCTCAAGTTTCCTAAAAGAGAAAGCAATTTCATTATTTCTAACTACTGCCCTAAATCTATATTTTCAATTTGCTTATTTATACTTTAGGATGAAATCTTGAGCAATGAGGAACTTCCCAAATATACAGGTCTTAGTACTGTTTCTTTCGAATTGGGGTTTTAAAAGGCTTACACAGTCTTTGATGGGCTCTCTGCAAAAATAAAAGTCATACAATATCCCTCATCCTAAAACTTGGAGTTGTGTGTTGTTCTTCAGATAAAGTGTACCGCTGATGTCATAACTTCTTTTCAAAGGGTCACTCCTTTGGCATGATTGTTAATATTTGTTTCAAAAGGGGAAGAAATACTAATGTGGCTGTTTCCCTCTTTTGAACTTGTGTATTTCAAATCTAACCAATAGATGTCACTGTTCAGCTCTCTAGGCAACAATCTGGGGCATTATGTCAGACAGCAAATGGAACAGAGTTGTGGGCCTCACAGGTGGTGACAGGGTGATCGGGAAATATCTAACCATGTAATTCACATCTGCAAAAAGCATGGATTTAACAGTTTTCTAACTGCCAATTTACAGCTTACAGAGGAAGGTTAGTGACCCTCTCAGTGGCCAGAAACTGAGAGGGTCACTAACAGGCTGAAACTACTGTCTGCTTCTACACAGTTTGAGGACAGTCATATGCTAATGTTCATTCCAAACCCTTCCCCCTGAGATTGTTAGAAAGCCCTAGGAGAAATCTTTGGCTGCCGCATCCCAAGACCTACCCCAAGTCAAAGTTTATCTTTACATTTCAAACTCCTGATTCCCCTTTGACTTCCCCTTCTTCTGGTAAACTTTCTCCTCCCCAAAGATTCCCTAGGCCCAACTTGCCTTCCAGTCCTGTTCTTCACCCTAGATTCAGAATCATAAGATGAGGGTTGGATTCCAGCTTTGACACCCACCCTCTGATCTTGAGCAAATTATTTAAACTCTCTGAACCACAACCACTTCATCTGTAAAATGGGCAGTCTCCTTCTTATCCATCATCATGCTTGTTGTAGGAGCAATAGGATATTGGATTCAAAAGCATATTATAAATGGGAGGGGGGTGTCCTATCTATTTATTATGTGCTGAGATGCTTACTTTTCCCAAACTTGCCTATCCATCAAGATATAGCGATAGTATAACAGATTTGCTCAGGGTCCTATGCTGAATCAAGGTATGCTTGTGAGTATTCACTGAACATTTACTATAAACCCAGCATTATGAGGTAGGATAATAGAGGTTTACCATGTTATTAAACTTCAAGAGGATATCTATCATTACTATCATAACAAAATCCTGCTTTATTTTATTTTAGATAATTTTTTTGAGACAGGGTCTCACTCTGTTGCCCAGGCTGGAGTGCAGTGGCGTGATCATTTCTCACTACATCCTCAACCTCCTGGGCCCAGGTGAGCCTCTCGACTTAGCCTCCCGACTAGCTGGGACCACAGGTGCATGCCACAACACCTGGATAATTTATTATTATTATTATTTGCAGAGACAGTATCTCGCTATGTTGCCCATGATGATCTCAAACTCCTGTCCTGGGCTCAAGGGCCCCTCCCACTTTGGCCTCCCAAAGCTCTGGGATTACAAGTGTGACCACCGTACCTGGCCTAGATAATAATTTGTCAAGCAAGGAAATAATTCTGTTCTCTGAAGAATTAACTAGATTGTGTGTATAATATCAAGAATTGTCCTTCCTATATCTAGAAGTACCCACCTTTGCACAGCTTAAGACTCAATATGTTAATAATGAAAATTATAACATAAAACTTCGCTTGAGCCCTTAAGGGGCTTTAGTAAGCAACAAAAACTATAGAGAATGTTTTCAGTGAGAAAATGACATGAGCTAAGATTTGGAGGCAGAAATGAACATAAAGTGTAAAACGGATGGAAGAAGAGTCATTCCATGGGAACAGAGTTCATGATGGCGAGAAATGGTAGCCATCTTGGCTTAGCAAATGGGATCTTGCTCTGCAGGGCCTTGCATGCCTGGCAGAAGAGTTGCTTTTGACATATCATATGTGGATTTATTTTTTTCTGACACGGATCAAAATTACTGCTATTGTTTAAGTTTGGAAATATAATATTTGAGAGTGTTTCTAGTTCTTCAAAGACACAACTTAGACACAACTCTTCCTGAGGAACAGTGAGAGAAAGAGGCAGAGAATCCTAAATATATTGGTTATTTGGGAATTCTTTTATTTTTCACTCTTCTTTATATATTAAAAACTCATTTTTCAGCTCCACTCTTTACACATATTTTCCTCTCTATGTAATTTGTGTTTCCTTTCTTCTCAGTCTATCCAAATTCCACTTGACCTTCAATATTTTATCCAAAGTCTACATCCTTCAGAATATAAAACTGGCTGCTTGGATCGCTACTAAAATACTCCTAGGAGAAATTAACCCTGCTTAATTTACTTAATTCCTCCTCTGGTTTACCTACACATGCGTAAAATAACTTTCAGTTCATAAAGAAGTTAGAGGTACCAGTGGATAGGTATGGGATTATTATTTTATTAAGGTGCCATTTCATCATTGATACACAATTATACTTTTTGCTAAAAACAGGCTATAGCAATGTAACTGTCAAAAATATTTTTGCAGAACACTATATTACTTAAATGCAACACATGGTCATGACTGTATTTGCTCAGAGATATGTTTTAGAGAATTTCTTTTTCAGTAGTGAATGTGCCTGAATTACTTCATTATGAAAATAAAATAGCCATTTTCTGATTTCTTCCCTTTTTTATCTCCTGTATTTGAAGACGGTGTACTGCTCATAGTGGATAGATACTGTCCTATCTGCCTTCCCAGATAATCAGGACCCTCAACACCACATCCCTCAGTTCCCTGGGATGGCATCCTGTGATCAAACCAATGATTCCCAACCAGCTTCATATCTTAATCTCTTATGTACTTATTTTTTATTTTTTATATATTGCTATTGTTGTATTTTGTGTTGTAGTTACTCTTTAGATGTTGTGGTCTGGGTACAACTTCCAGAGTCTATGATATTATTTCCAAGAGAATCAAATAGTATTCAGTTTGTCAAATTTTGTAACCATGGAAGCTTTCCTTTCTCGCACAATACTCATGACACCAATGCTTGGGAAACAGCATATAGGGGTTGGAGGAAAGTATCCTGTTTAAAAGTGGAGGAGAAACTAAATGACTTGTAAAAATTTCTGCTGAATTTATGATTCTGTGAAAGATATAAATGGATCCTCTTGGAGTAAGTTGCATGTGATTATTCATGTTAGCATAATCCTTTAAGCCATAAAATATACTCCACTGCTCTCACATCTGCTAATCAATGGTCTTTTGGACCATGAATAAAGCTTCCTAAGACTGTTCTCATAACAGCTTATTACAGAAAAAGCTGAAAACATCTCCACTCTTCATTACCCATAAAAGTTTTAAATATCTTTTGAGTTACTAGATTTAGCCTTTTAAAATCCTTCATTGTTCCACAATACAAAATCAAAGAATATCTTGAGATGTAGTCAGAAGTCCTCATGTCCAAACTGAATGAACTTACAAAATAGGTGTAAGCAGATATGGAAAAGAGAATGGCACAGGTTCACCTCCTAACAGGAAATAAACAAAAGAGTCCAACTCTGTTCAACCCTATCTAGTCTTAAAATTATCTTCAAAAAATATTTAGCAGTAAATTTCACCTTGACTTGCTAAATTTTCTCTGGTTTAATGCAGGAAAGACCAAAAAGCATGGGCGGTGCGGAAAGCAACTTATGCAAAGTATCTTAAAATGTCCTTTCCAAAATGGTCTTCCCCACTGGCCAGAGCAGGCTTCTGAAACTTTTGCCATTTTTTGCCTAAAGCATCATCACCACAAAATTTCTTTCTAGAGATATATTATCTGAAAACATGATATTTGAATCTATCAGAATCCATGAAAAGTTTAACATAAAGTAGTTTCTGAAAATGGTTACTTGAAACCTAGCAGAAGCCAGCAGACCTGAAAATAGGTGTGAGATGGTGCAGAGGAGAAAATTGGAAACAAACGTCGAAGGCCAGGAAATGCCCAGGAGGTTAACAAAGAAGCACCCACAAACTTGAGAAAAGATGTTCAAGAAAGATGGGCAGATAATGTCCCATATCTAGGGGTAAAATTTGCTCAGTGTTAAGCCTGATAAAATGTAAGCAAGAAAACATAATTTATTAAAAATTCAGAAGTCCGTTAGCTGGTTTACATATGTCTTTATCAAGTGGGTGATTGCCCATTTCCACTACTGTCTAAAAGGATTACCCACAATAAGGCTACAGGAAAAAGGGTTTGTGGTCAGATTCATTTTTATACCAAATCGAGAAATTTGTGCCACCCCCTAGGCGGGTGTCTTATATAAGGGACCAACAATTCAGGACTAAGCTTCTTTCACTCAGCCCCAGTGGGTCAGCTGGCGTGGGCCATGATTGCGTGCAGGGACAATCACACTGAAGACCAGCAAATGGAGTTTTCCTCTGACTCCTTCTTCATTCTAGCCGCTCTCCTGTTTCCATCGACCTTAAGCTTTGACCTCCCCATTTGAGCATCACGTTGGTTTCAAGCATCTCCCCTTTCCTTTCCTACCAAACTCTTCTCTAAAAAAATGAAATTGATAAATCTATTGACATGGCAAAATATTCATAACACATTTCCTGGAAAAACACTGATTATCAGAGTTACGAAGCATTTTTAAGTGAAAGAAAAGTATAGAGAAAAATACCTAGAAATATATATGTCAAAGGATTAAAATATACTTTTTGTATATATAGTGTTAACATAATTATGATGTGTAATGGTGTTAGGAGTAATTCTTTCTTTACTTTTTATTTGGAGAGTGAGGGTACTTGGTAAAACGGGCACTTTTTTAATTGTTTAAAAGTGGCATATTACCTTTGCAATATTGTCTGTATTTTTAATAAAGAATTTGTTACAAAGTATAACATTAGTGAAATTGCTACGCCCATCCATTTATTCATTCATATATTTATTTATCACAGATTACATGCAGGCCCCTACTCAGTCCATAAATTACTTCCCTTGGAAGTTTTCCATTAATAAGATGCTTTACAGAAGCTGAAATTGAAGGTTTTTCTGCAAAAGACCTGCTCACAGCCTTGAAATCTCCCCACACAGGTAGCAGCTCACATCTGTGCTCTAAGCATGTGGTAGCACTGCCTTGGATGTGTGTCAGCCAGAGGTCACACCTTAAGGATTTTCTTCCCAGTAATTGTGTCTCTTCTTGCTCAGGGAGTGTTCTATAAATTCAATAAATTTAAGCCGTGCTCTTCATAATTATTTTTTTCCTGTGCCAGCATCTATAGGTGCTTAACATGGAATAGGCCATACTGATACCAATACTGATATGTCATAGATTAATTCTGTATTCCAGTGAAAAGGCTTGGATTATTTTTACATCTATTATATAAGGATATAGTGTTTTTCTTTTATACATGAAAAGAAAACCTGAAAGCATCTTGACATGCAAAGTAGCAATCAAGAATAATAGTTTGAGGTCTCAAATACCCCAATCCAGGTCTCCAGAGGGATAACCTTTATCTATTAGCTACTGCTAATGAGATCCTTGCCTTCTCTCCGGGGGAAATGTTCACAGCTACAAAGAAACTAGTGGTTAGCTGAGGTTTGCTGTCAAAGAGAAATGCACATACACTTTTCTGGCTTTTTCTGCCACGGTTCAATACGATGCTAGAGAAGAAACTAAAAGAGTAGTATTTTTTGCAACACACTTAACTAAAAATATGGCAGAAAACATGGGAAAGAAGGGTGGGAGAAAGGAAGGGAAAAAGGAAGGAAAGGATTTTTTTTCTACAGAACCAAGACAGCAAAAGAGCAATCAATTCAATTCAATATCTTGTAAGCCATGTAAAAAGCAGGTGCAGAGTTGTCTGTTGAGGATAATAACCTGCATGCCAATTTATTTCTAACCAGTTCAACTTGAAACCAATTGACAAATCTAAGGGAATAGCAGAATTATAATAAATAGGCCTGCTCTAATATTTTCTTATATTGATAATATTTATTTTTTAAAGTGTCAGCTGTCATATAACGACTACTATTTTATCTAGCTTCTGAATGGTAAGTTTCAAATTAGTTTATCCCCACACTCTCTCCAACCCAAGTCTCTCAAGCAAAAGGGATGAGGTGTAAATTTCATATAACAATTACTATTGTAATTTCTGGCCCACGATACTTTTCTTTCTCAGAACAAGAGGCACTTCCTACTCAAGTACTAGACAAGTTTGCCCACCTCCTGGCATGGTGTCTGTTCTTCTATTTTTCTCCCAGGGCACCTTGCCTACAACTAAGAGCCCTTCTTGGCAAAGCATCAAGTAACCCAGCCTTCTGCAGATAATGAAAGGGGCCACGTGATCTAAACATTGGCCTAAGAACATGCGGGAAACCGTAAAGCCCTGAGATGAAATCGTAACCAGAGAACAGACCTGCAAATCCTTCTCAAGTTGGAAGCATCTTTGGACATTGTACTCATTGCAGACACTTTATCTCCTCCTCAGCCCTCAAGATTATAAAAAGAAACTTGGACAATAATAATAATAATTTTGAAAAAAAGGGCGATAAATCTCCTAATTTACATCTCAAATTCAAATACTCCAGCTCTGAGCTCCTAAATCCAAAGAGATCATGATAGCTATAATTTATAATTATCAAGTTGCCCTTAGTAATAATAATGGTCAAGATGAAACACATGCAGAATTTTTGGCAATAGGATTTCGTTACTCCTTCTGAAAAAAAAATATTCCAAACAAGTTTCAAAAAAAAACTGAGAGGAACAAATTGGCTAAACATCTGGGCAAAGAAACTCAGATTACTTCAGAAAGGATCAGAAACTGCAATTTTACAGATTCTCACTATTTTCCTGCTGGGTGCATTCCTTATTTTATTCCTGATGTGAAATTCTGCTTTTGAGAAGCCTTTTATATGCCTTAGTTGACAGATGAGGGCCTAAATCCAACAGGAGGAAAAAAATCCAATTAACTTCATTAATTACACCATGGTTTTCAGAATAAAGGCTCAGACAGAACAGTTTTAACTTGCTCCTCATTCTCACAATGGCAAAGAAAAAGAGAGGGAAATATTCCCTGAAAATGAATTAAGAATCATTGTTTCTTTGTCCCGTGAATCATGCATAGGCTATCCTCATAATTCCTTGTAATTAAGCATTCAATTCAAAGTCCTACTTCCCAGAGAGGAAATCTTAGAAATTCTTGTTTCTTAGTTTAGCCCCTTGTTAAAACTCACCGATTTAAGGGCCTGCCAGGGGAAGACTCTTTCCCTGGTCTTCTGGATGGGTTTGCTCCGGTCTTGCTGCGTCTTCCTATTGGTTCCTTCTAGAGCAATATTCTAGTTACTTTTTGCTTCGGCTGATTTTGAACATTATCAAGTGAAAGGTATTCATTTTCTAGACTTTCCTGCTCTCTCCACCCCTTTGCAGAAAGGACCAATCATATCTTTGGAAAAAGCAATCTCATCTTATTGAATTATGAGGAGAGATGCAATTTTTGGAAGCTTCACTTATCGGTGATTAAAAAACCAGCAGCAGCAATTTGGCCCTTATATTGATCAGAAACAAGAATAATGTTGTCTGCTGACTGTACTTTAAGACACTGTATGCTTGCTTTTTTTCTTTTCAAATTTAAAAGTCTCAGATTAATCTTTAAATAATTAAGAATTAAATCCTAAAGCCTTTATTATTTATTTCTGATCTTAGGATATTTTTTAATCAAGACATACTATCTTTAATTACCTATTATAACTGCTTCAGAAATGACTAAAATAGAAAAAAGAAAACTCACACATAATTTTTTTTTAAACATAAAAATTAACATTTGTCCTAGCCTGGTTTACAACCCTAAAGGTTTGTCAGGATTGAAAATGTGGTTTCTGTTCTTTGGCATTAAGCCAGAGTCACATGCTGTCGTGTCCAGCATTGAATGACGTTGAATCCTTGTCACTGGCACTGTGCTTAGGGTTTTACAGGCATTGTTTCATTTCAGCTTCACAACAACAATGCCGTGAAGTAAGTTATCATTATTATTGCTGGTTTATTAAGTCACACCCAGTAATTGTACATTTCATGGGGTACTTAGTGATGTTTCAATACATATAATGTACAGCGATCAGATCAGAGTAATTAGCATATCCAGCATCTCAAACATGTGTTATTTATTTGTGTTGTGAATGTTTGCAACCATAAAGAAAATTAGTGATCAGGAGAGGTTGACTGTCAAACAGAAATGTACATACACTTTTATTAGGTTTAGAGAGGTTAAGTTAGCTTGCACAAGTTCACGCTATTTAGCTCCTACTACTATTTCATTATATATTTGTTGACTACATCAATGAACAAGACCTTAATCAACACGTAGCATTACTTCAAATAATGACATTCATGGAGAAAAGAGGAAACATTATATTTATGTTAGAGAAAAAATGTAATGAGTCAATAAACACAATTACTTTAGGAACGGCTCCTAAAAGATAAGATTATTTCAGAACAGCCCCACAAAAAACATTCCTATCTTTTCCAATATAATCTCAGTTTTGACGATCCTATCCCACCAACAGTAGAATTGTGCTTTTCAGGTCACATGATCCCCCAGTTTTTGAAAGTCTCACTATAAGTCATACCTCAGCTCATCTCCCATTCATACACTTCCCCTCCAACTATAATAGAAATAAGCTAATGTTCTTTCAAAAGTTTCAATCTGGAGAACAGATTTATCTTTCTTGAAAGTTATGTGATTTCTTTATTTAAAAAAAAAGTTCAAAAATTACTGTTCTCAAAAAAAAGTTGCTTAAATGAGAAGTAAAAGCTGCTTAAATAATTGGGGTAGGGGGCAGAGTCAGGAGGAAACAGAGCAAAGAACATTGCCTTCTTTAACTTGCCGGTGGATTCTCTACTAATGTCCAGCCAGACCTGTGTATGAATATGTGCTTGCCATAAAATTATATCTCTGACTGTGGCCTTAGCAGACCCAAGTGCCAGAATGAATTATACTACTTACTAAGTAAATAATTTTACCCCAAGGTCATTGACATTTTCAACTCCAGTGAACTTTATTTCAACAATTCTCTTCTATGGCCATGTCCTGTCTTGTACATAACCTTGTACTGCTCCACCTATGAAACAATAAATTCTGATTATCACACCCACTGGCCACAATGTCCTATTCTTCCATGACACTCAAGTGCTATCATGCCTGAATCTCTGTTTTGTCTTAATTGATCACCTCCTTTTATCTTCCATTTGCTTTCCCTTTTTATATATTAATAGCTTGGAACCTCAAGGTATATTGCTTTAGTCAGTCACCGCAACAGCTTTGCAGATTTCTGATATCCTTAATTTCTTGCTAGACCTGCCCCACAAAACCCAACTTGAGAATTGTATTAGTCTGTTCTCACATTGCTGTAAAGAATGACCTGAGACTGGATAATTTATAAAGAGAAGAAGTTTGATTGACTCACAGTTCTGCAAGTTGTACAGGAAGCATGGCTGGGAAGGCCTCAGGAAATTTACAAACATGGTCATGTATATATACACACATATATACATATATGTGTATATATATACATGTATATACATGCCATGTTTGTAAATACATACATATGAGGTTTTGCCTCATCTCTGCCAAATTTTATATATATACTATATACATATACATATATGTGTATGTGTATATGTATACAGGATATGTATATGTATACATATGTATATGTATGCCTAGATTTAAATAGTATATATAAAATATGCTATGTATATATACATATACGTATGTATACATATATTATATATATAAAATTTGGTAGAGATGAGGTTTTGCCATGTTGCCCCTGCTGGGCTCAACCCATCCACCTGCCTTGGCCTACCAAAGTGCTGGGATTACATATGTATGTGTGTGTATGTATGTGTATATATATATATATGTATATATTTGTGTGTGTATACACACATATATGAATATATAATATAATATATGTATATATAGTATGTAATTATATATCATAATATAATATTTTATATATATATATAAATTAGCTTGGTATGGTGGCACACACCTGTAATCTCAGCTACGTGGGAGACTGAGGTGGGAGGATTGCTTGAGTCTAGGAGGTCAAGTCTGTAGTGAGCCCTGTTCACCTGCCACTGCACTCTAGCCTGGGTGACAGAGAAGGATCCTGTCTCAGAAAAAAAAAAAAGGAAAGAAAGCAATGTATCCACTGTGAGCCAGAAAATCTGGTGGGTGCTGAGGATACAACAGTAAAAATACAAACACAAAATTTATTTAACTACAATTAAGTACCTACCAATAAGCCAGTAACAGAAAATAAAAATGTCTCTAAATGTGGTGGCAGCAAATACCTATTTTAAAGATGAACACAAGGCCAAGGCCCTCAGTTATCTCTTCTGCAAGAGGAAAGGATTTGTCATTCTCCTAATTCATTTTGCGCATCAGCTTTCCTTGTGGAGACTGAGTTAGGAGCTCCATTTCTCAACCATAGTGAAAGAGAAATAATCTCACCCAGCTGTGCAAAACTGCCTGCACTGAGTCACACCCGCCCCAGATTCTAATCCTGGGTGCTTACTCTGACTGCCTAAACACAGGGAATGAGGGAACCTCTTTGTTAAGGATCTAAGTATCTTTATAAATGCTTCAAAGCCAGTATTACTTCACTGTATTCAGCCTCCCTCTCCTTCATTAGCCTCTCTCCCATGATGTTTTGTTCACCTACTTAGAAGTAATACTAATTGTACATTTTTGCAACTACTTATCATTTATGTCCAAATACCATGCAACATGTGAATGATTGTTGTCATGTTATTAAATGTATATCGTTAATCATTTATTAATGCATGCATTCATTCAACAATATTAATCAAGCACTTTTCTTAGTCCATGTCTGCTGCTATAACAGAATACCACAGGCTGAGTGGTTTTTGAACAACAGTTTATTTGTCTCACGGTTCTGGAGGTGAGTAAGTCGATGATCAAGGAGTCACATCTGGTGAGGGACTTCTTGTTGTGTCACTACATGGCAGAAGATATCACGTAGCAAGGAAGGGCAAAAGAGGGCAAGAGCGTGCAAGACAGAGAAAAAGAGATAATCAAACTTCCATGATAACTAACCCCCTTCCACAATGATAGCATTAATCCACTCATGAGAGTGGCGCTCTCGGGGCCTAATACCCTCCTCAAGGTCTCACCTCTTTACACCATCACAATGGCAATTCCATTTCAACATGAGTATGGAGTTCAACATTCAAACCATAATAGCACCTGCAATGTACCTACCACTCAGAGAATGAACAAATGGACAGATAAATATGGGGCTAGGGTGATGGTATAGAATTATTGTTTTATTCAAAGTGGCCAGGGAAGGACTCACTATGAAAGTGACATTGGAGCAGAATATGAAGAAATTGAGAGGGCAAGCCTGAAAGATATTTGGGATATGAAACTTCCAGGTGGAGAAAGGAGCAAAAATAATAAAAATTTTAAAAATAGTTAGCTATGATAAAACTTAAAGTTTGCACTAATTTCTTTATCAAATAATTTGTTATGGGGCAGTAAAGTTCAGAGCAATTCTTATACAGAGCTCAAAATGATTTAGATAAGTTCAAGTTTGTTCCCAGCCAACACAGAGCAGCCCTTTGAAACTATGGACTGAGGGAGTATAGGCACAGGCTAACATCCTGGGGGTTAAAAAACAACTAGGTATATTATTAGTTGCAGTTCAAGTGACATGTCCAGTATTTCAGCTTAGTTGATGCACAGTATTTTTGCTTCCTGTATGGAAAGAATTTCATTGAAATTGATTTTTACAATGATTATTCCCTTATCTAAAAGAAGGAGCAATTCTTTTTCTTTTCTGATACTCACATTTATATGCAAAGGCCCAAGGAAGCAGCACTGACTTACAGTCATATCCTCAAGTGTCACTGGTGGTAAATCAAAGTAACAGAGTAAGATTAAGAAAAAATGAATAGACAAGAAAATTCCCTTATCAAATCTGGAGCCCAAGGATTAACAAAGATCTTATAACAAAAAGCTATATTGAAAGATCAGAAGAAAAGCATCATAACTAATGATCCGAAGAATTTAGAAGAAAGAAGAGATAAAAATAACAAATTCTTACTCTTTTTTTTTTTTCCATGAAGAATGACACACTATGAAGTTTCATTGTTCGGGACCTCAGCAACGTCAGCCTTAATCAAGACCTTGCCTACTGGTTACAATGCTGGCATGGAGCTCTTCTACTTCCTTCATTCAACAAATGTGTACTGAGTACCTTTTGCCTATGTTTCCAATGCTGTGCTTGGCCCTGAGAACACAATCGTTGAGCAAAAGACATGATCTACATCCTAATTAATTAGTTAATTTTTCTGTCAGGCAGAAAAGACACACATTTAAAAAGCAGCTGTAAGTTTTACAAAGGAGAAGTTCAGGATTATGTGGGAACATAGAAAGGGGAACGTATATTAATGAATAAATGGATTTTTAAAATGTAGTTCACATCCACAAGGGAATACTCTTCAGCCTTAAAAAAGAAGAAAATTCTGTCATTTGAGACAACATGGATAAACCTAGAAGACATTATATTAAGTGGAATAAGACAGACATAGAAAGAAAACTGCAGAATGATCTCACTTATATGTGGAATCTAAAAAAGTTGATCTCATAGAAGTAGAGAATAGAATGTTGGTTACCAGAGGTTAGGAGCAGGGGAGTTGGGGAGATGTTAGTCAAAAAATTTAAAATTTCGATTAGGCAGGAGAAATAAGTTCAAGGTATTTATTGAATAGTGTGGCACCTATATTTAATAACAATGCTTTGTGTTCTTGAAAATTGCTAATGGAATAGATTTTAAGTGTTCTCACCACAAAAAAAAAATGTGAGGATAGTACACATGTTGATTAGCTAAATTTAGCCAGTGCACAATGTATACATATTTCAAAATGACATGATGTACACAAGTATTTAAAATTTTTGTCAATTACAACATTTTTAATAAATTAATTTTTAAGAAAATAAAGGGAAAGAAACCTAGAATATATATATATTATAGAGAAAGATACTATATAATATATATATATTTACATATATATATATAATATATATATTTACATATATACTATATAATATATATATATTTACATATATACTATATAATATATATATATTTACATA
>NW_022436981.1:5824911-5862151 GCF_009761245.1 Sapajus apella | reverse complement strand
GGAGGGAGGGAGGGAAGGAGAGACTATATTTGCCTAATAGTGATGTTTAACTTGTAAGTATGAGTAAGGAAACAGCTTGGGTTGCAAAATCTAAATTCACAAGGCTTTTTAATGCTAGATCAACATGCCAATCACAGCCATATTTTAGTTTATTAAAAGTGAGTATTTCCTTCTTAGACCCCATAAAATTTCAAAAAATACCTTGGCTTATCAGTTGAAGATCCAATGGTGGGGAGTTGTTGGGCAGGAAGAAGGCTGCCCACGTATGCCCTCCAATAATCCTAAAAAAGAGCTTCTAAACCACCTGCAGATGGGACGTGTCAACCACCCACCTTCACTCTGCAAAGATTCCTGCCAGAATGAAGCAGTGAGGAAGACAGTGAATCAAAACTAGCTGACATGTGATAGGCCCATTCTTGAGTTTTAGTGTAATTCTCTGGTAAGTGTGTAAATGCTAAATGTAGTGATTAAATGACATACAAATCTTGTCCGTCAAAAAAAGAAAAAAAAAAAAACTTGAGAAAGAACTGTGTGGGTGTGTTTTCAAGGAAATTTCTAAAAGTTCTTATCAAATTGTCTCTCTGAAGATTTACAGGGAGCAAAGTCAGGAATACTTCCCTTCAGCAGAGAGTTGCAATCAGGGAGAAGAGTGAGCAAGGTAAAGTAAATGATATTTTAAGACATAGTTATTTTAGTACCAACTGAAATTTCCATTCAGATATAATTTGTGAACCCCTCAGGTGACACTTCCATGCAATGAAATAATACTATAATGACACAATGACAGAATTTTCTAAGTCTGTTGACCCTTAAAATTTCCTTTAACAGTGAGCAGACTTTTCCCAACCTCTCTCTTGCCAATTGAGGGCATAAATATGACAGTAAGCTAGTAGCTGTGGGCATCAGGGACTACTACATAATGATGTCTGAGCAGTATATTTCATTTACAAATTTTATATAAACTTTCTTACAAATTGTTGAATTTCATGCAGTTTATTCAAACACTTCTTGTTTCTTTCTGTTTTCTAGTTACATTCTTTATATTGACTGTAATAGTGTACATTATAAAGAATGAAAACTGAAAACAGGAATAATCAGGAAAAGTCTCTAAGCACATACACATAGATGCAAATATGTGTACAACAGAATCTGTTAGATCAGAGCCTTGCACCTACTTATTCTTACATTACATACAGTTCTAACAAGCTTAGGTTTCTGGCTCCCTGCCTGAAGAGCATTGAAAAAAAAAGATTAAAAGTACAAAGGTAGCATAATACCCTCAAGGTTAACCATGTTGTACCATTTGATGGGATTTTCTTCTTTATTAATATTCCACTGCGTGTACATAACACATTTCGTTTATACATTCATCCTTCAATGGGCATTTAAGTTCTCTCCACATCTTGGCTATTGTGAATAATGCTGTAATTAATAAATATGGAAATGCAAATATCTTTTGAAATCCTTTTTTTAATTCTTTCAGATAAATCCCGGAAGTGAAATTACTGGATCAAATGGTGCTTAAATACAAATACTTTATGATTCAACTTTTGTGATGTATCTAAAGCAGTCAAACTCAGAGAATGAGAAAATAGAATGTGGTTGCCAGGGGCTGAGGAAAGGAGGAAGGGGGAGTTGCTGTTCAATGGGTATAAACTTTTAGTCATGCACGATGCGTAAGTTCTAGAGATCTGCTGTACAATTATGTGCACATAGTTGGTGATACTGACTGTACACTTAAAAATTGATTAATCCCATTTACGTGCTTTTTCTTACTACAAAATTTTTTTATTCACAGAGGTAAACTAGAGGTATCAAAGTCATATGCAAGATGTGGCTGCAACAGCCACTTTGGAAGACAGTTTGGCAGTTTCTTACAAAACTAAATGTACTTTACCATGCAATCCAGTCATTGTGCTCCTTGGTATTTTCCCATATGAATTAAAAACTTATGCTCACACAAAAACCTGTACACAAATGTTTATTAATCATTGCCAAGACTTGGAAGGAAACAAGATATCCCTTAGAAGGTGAATAAATAAACAAACTGTGGTACATCCAGGCAACTGAATATTATTTGGCATTGAAAAAATGAGAATATCAAGCCATGAAAAGATGTGAAGGAAACTTAAAATACATATTACTAAGTGAAAAAACCCAATCTGAAAGGCATTTTCATTATACTAATTATAGCATAGTATATTATGTATTATGGGTATTATATTATATATACTGTATAGTGCCAACTACATGACCCTTTGGAAAGGGGAAAACCATGGAGACAGTAAAAATGTTAGTCATTGCTAGGGGTTAAGGGAGGGAGAGATGAATAAGAGGGGCATAGAGGATTTTTAGGACAGTGAAACTACTCTGTATGATACTATAATAATAGATACATGTCATTACACATTTATTAAAACTCATAGAATGTACAATACCAAGAGTGAGCCTTAATGTATGCTATAAAATGTGGATATCACAATGTGGCAATGTAGGTTCATCAATTGTAAATGTACCACCCTCATGTGGGATGTTGATCGTGGAGGAAGTCGTGCATATGAGAACTTTCTGTACTTTCCACTCAATTTTGCTGTTAATCTACAACTGCTCTAAAGAAATAAAGTTTATTAATTGAAATGTATCAAATAAAACATACACAGTTACATATATAACCTATTATATATAATAAAATAAAGAATTCCTAAAAATAAAAACTCAGATACTTAGGGTCAAGATCAATAGCTCTGCATATTGTGATGGACCCTAGGTGCATCAATGTATTACAGGACAATGCAATTATAAATAACTGATATTCACAACTGCAGTCTAAACTAACCATTTAACAAATATTTATTGAGCATTTTCCAGGTGACAAACACTGAAGAGAGATGTGGCTTGTGATGATGTCAGTCACAGATAGGTGTTCATCTCTAGTGGCTGTATGGGCTTTTAGTCCAATAACAGCAGAAAAATTAATATGTATGGCACATTACACAATAAGGTAGGAAAATTCCAGTGAGTTCCATATGTATGGTTCTTGGGAGCTCAACCTGAAACCATCAGAGATTGCTTAAGGTGAGATGATTCCAAATGTGAGAATTTAAAGGATAGCTAATATTTAAATAAGAGTATACTGTAGTGATTATTAGCATAGCTCCTGGAATCTTATTTCTGGGTTCAAATCCCAGCTCCGCTACTTGCTAGTTGTATGCCTTTAAGGAAGTTATTTAAGATTAAATGAGTAATATAGACCAAGTGCTTAAAATAGTACATAGGAGAGTTTTCTATAAAAATTTAAATAGGAGGGTGATGAGAGTGAATAAGCTCAAAAGATCTGTACAAAATAAACTGTGATCCATGTGGTCAGGCTATGATAAATCATTGTATATGTGCATCCACTCACATGTCTGCATGCTAATAATAAATCTGATGTGTTGGAAAAACCTCACAAAACAAAATGGCTAAAAAACAAATAGCAGATGAGAGAATGCACTTGTGACCAAAACATAGGTTCCAATACCAGGTCTGGCTGAGTGATCTTAAGATGATGCTCAAACTCTAACTTCCTTTCTCCAAGATCCATATGGATAACAATATAATGCCTGTGTTATGAGGCAGCTGAGAAGAATAAATGATATTTTATCTGTAAAGCACAGCGGTTAACAAAATTATACTAATTTTCTGTTTAACTAAAGGAAGACAATCTCTTTTATTGCAATTCTTTTATTAAAAAAAATCCTTCAAAATGTATTTATCTATATATTAATAGACTCGTCAGGCTCAACTGGTTGTCCAACTAGAATGCCTTTGGTCAGAGACAAGCTATCTTTTTCTTTTCATATGAGGCAACTAATTTCTTATCTTTTCTTTTTCCTCAAAAACCAGCTAAATGTCACCTATATGTAGCATTCCCTTCCTTCCATTCCACTCCAACACAGAGAATCATTAGTTCCTCAGTCTTTGCAGTCCTCATAATTCTCTATACCAAGCTATTATAAAACATATGTCACTGTATCTTACTTAATCCTTTATGCCCTCATTCTACTGTATACTTTTTAAATCATGGGTTGCTTGTCTTTGTACATGTCACTCCTTCACCTTTCTTTCTAATAAGCATTCTAAAAATGCACCTTGCCTAAATAGTAATTATAATTAAACTTTTTATATTAAGCAACACACCAGGGTCTTTGTTTCCACTCAGCTTAATTTCTGAGGCTTTATCATTGCCATCTACATATTGTATGTATATTAGAAATTCATGACCATAATGAGAACTTTGAGGGCCTGACAGTTAGATTTCAATAAAAGTTTTACTCTAACTGCATTGATCTAATTCATTAATAAAGTTTTAAATAAAAGTTTTACTCCAATTGCATTTTTCTGATTCATTAAATGTGAAAAATGAAAGTTAACACTTGTTGTCCAGCAGCTTCTTTAATTTAAAATGCTTAGAACCCTGAGCTAGCTATTAGCATGATGTCATAGAGGAGGCATTCCTGGAAAGTAATATTACTCATTCTCATCACCAATGTACATTTAAAGGTCGAAATCTGAAGCTCATCATCTTATATGTTGGTAATCACCTTGGGAAGTATTGACTTTTCCCTGTTCCTTCTTCATTCTCAAATAACTGTTCTTTCCTAAAGTAACTTATCAAAGTTTAGCAGGACTGTTGCTTTTATTGTGGCATTATAAAAGGTTTTTATACATTAAAAACCTAAGATTGTATTCACTGATTGCAACTATTGTTTCAATAAGGATCCAATTTAATTAAACACCTGGGTTCTTAAGCATCTAGGCTTTATATAGCTCCTTTAATAAATTTATTTATATTTTAGTTTTGAAGGAATAAAAAGTACCAGTAAGATACAACGGAAATTTAATAGGAATATATATATGTGTATATATAACATATATATTATATATATATGTATATACATATATATAATATATATATAATTCCAAACCACAAAGATCTTTCTTCATCTGTTTTGCAGACTCACTACCCCCCCATAAAGAGGGGGTAACCCATAAATCCAACAGGAGCCAAATGATTAATTAAACTATGGTGCATCAATATCATGGAATACTGGAGGCCATTAATCAATCTTTATAAAAACTGTACAATAGCATGAAGAAATGCTTATGATATATTACACATACAAATTAAATTTTTAAAGTTTTATAAATGCTTTCACAAATAATGTAAATCAATGCAAATCTTTGTGGAAGAAAATATGGCAAAATGTTGATTCTAGGTGGTCAAATTATGGCTGCCTTCTTTTTCTCTTTTCTTGTTCTCTTTTCCCAAAATGTTTTAGTCTTCTACATTGATTTTTAAATTAAAAAGAAAAAAAGATGGAGATTTTAGATTATTATTCAGAGAAATAAGAAAAAGAGCAATTTTTCTAAAAATTACTTGACTAACTCCTCAGTTCCTGCTGCACTGCAGTGTTTCCAGCCTCACATGGAAAGTTTTTGCCATACATGACCTCAAATTTGTTTTCCACCTTCTAAGCTTTACCACATGTACATTTAATCTGGACAAAAGCATGTCAATCAATAGGAAACAATATTCAGTTCATTGGCCCATAGGTTTTCCATAGGAAGCCAGAGTCACCTGGAATGTTTTTCTACCATTACTCTTGCTATAATCTTATATAACATTCAAGTTTCATTTAAGAACCACTTCCTCCATGAAATCCTTTCAGCCTCCCCAGCTGGAGGTGTTTTTCCCAGCCTTTGCACCTTTCCTCTGGATTGTAGCCTGTGTTGCCTTACTTTTTGCTTGAACATTTATCTTATGCCCTATGCCTACTCCTCGATCTCAACAAACACAAACGCGCACACATACAAACACACACACACGCACACTCACATATTTAAAGCACTGATTGTGGGTAACTATTTTGCCCTGGGAGAAAACCTACTAAAAAGAGTGATTTAGCAGTGCAATTTCTTTGTTAATTTGTAAGATTATTCTAGTTTGTAGAGGGCTATTATGTTTATTTTACATGGAAGAAAATAAGTTGAAGTTACCTGGGATAAAATGAGTAACAACAAAAATAAAATTTTTTCTCTTAGGCTAAGCTGTTTGTTGGAAAAAAATCAAGAACCTAGGCTGTAAACCAAGAGACGGGTGGTTTGAGCCATGTTTTCCCCCCACGCTCCCGATGTCCTCAGCTATAAGTTTCATGAGCACAGGTAACCCTGATGCCACTTCCACTTCCCCCATCAATGCTGCTCTTTACCTTGGGTCCTATAACGCCTTTTTCCAGTGTCTGCATCCACATTCATCTCCTCCAATACTGTTACCATTTCCAACTCCTCTTCCACTCTCTTTCAGTCTGTGATATTGATGAGTGACACATTTGTTACCGTCTCACTGTCCTTCACCCTCCATGCAACAAATGCTCCCTCAGGCGATGTAGCTCATTCAGCCAGTTTTAAATCACTCAGGCTCTAAGTAATTTTTGCCCTCAAAAGGTAACCCTTCACTCTGAAGTTTGCCTCTCTTTCATTTTAGGACAGTTCCCAAATCCTACGGAATCTGAGTCTGGAAATTTTCAAAGTGACATTTCCCAGTAGTCTTCTTCTATAAACCCTGAGCCAATCTTCAAAAATAAATACATATCCCTTGACTAATCCCCAGACAAGAATGAGACCCTACTCTTCCAGGAGCACAAGTCTTCCCTTGCCCTGTATATACAGGGCCTTAATTTTTCTAATTTCCAGTAACTTGATCTTGAGTCCAAGTCCCATTTCTATATCCTCCCTTCTCCCAACCTTTCTGGGGACCCCCAAAGAAAAACAAGATACCTGAGGTCCTGCTGTAATGTTCGATTCCTGTTATAGCAATGTAAATTTAGCCCCAGAACTGTTCAAGGCTCTCTGTAATACAGATATAAACTGGACTTCTAGAAGTTCCAGGCTACTGCACATTGGTGATTGTGAAAAGGCAGGCCAGGCGCAGTGGCTCATGCTTGTAATCCCAGCACTTTGGGAGGCTGAGGCGAGTGGATCATCTGAGGTCAGGAGTACCAGATCAGCCTGGCCAACAGGAGAAACTCCATCTCTACAAAAATACAAAAATTAGCCTGGCATGATGGCAGGTCCCTGTAATCCTGGCTACTCAGGGGGCTGATGCAGGAGAATCACTTGAACCTAGGAGGCAGAGGTTGCAGTGAGCCAAAATCATGCCATTGCACTCCAGCCTGGGTGACAGAGAGAGACTCCATCTCAAAAAAAAAGAAAAGAAAAAAGAAATTGAAAAGGCGAATACTTGAAGTAGAAAAAAGCCCTAATATCTAGTTGAGTTCCCTAACAGAAAGGAATGAATTGTTTATTCATTGTTGAAATTAGAGGTCCAATCACATTTTTAAAATCTTGCTGAAATGGCTGGACACAGTGGCTTGCACCTGTAATCCCATCTATTTGGGAGGTTGAGGTGGGAGGATTGCTTTAAGCCAGAAGATCAAGACCAGCCTGGGCAACACAGTAAAACCCTCATCTCAAAATTTGCTGAAATGGTGACAATGGGTTCTAGATACTCAGAGGTTCTTTATACTATCATTTTTACTTTTACATATGTTCAAAAATTTCTAGAATAAAAAATGTGTATGTGCAAAAATAGATCCAAATTGTTTACCTGTCTTGGTAAACTCCATGTCTAAGACCCTATCATGAGGGAACAATATCAAATTGCATTAGTTCATTTTCAGGCTGCTGATAAAGACATATCCAAGACTGGGCAATTTACAAAAGAAAGAGGTTTATTGAACTCACAGTTCCACATGGCTGGGGAGGCCTCACAATCATGGTGGAAGGTGAAAGTCACGTCCCACATGGCAGCAGACAAGAGAAGAGGGCTTCTGCAGGAAAACTCCCCTTTTTAATTCCATCAGATCTCGTGAGACTTATTCAGGCTCATGAGAACAGTACAGGAAAGACCTGCCACCATGATTCAATTACCTCCCACTGTGTTGCTCCCACAACACGTGGGAATTCAAGATGAGATTTGGGTAGGGACACAGCCAAACCATACCAAAAATGTACAAAATATTATGCATATGTACGTTCATCATAGTCTTACTTTAAATCATAATATGTTAGAAATCTAGCTGGTTTCATTTATAGCATTAAAATATGTAGTAGAAAAATATTTAATGACATAAGGACATGTTTGATATTTTATTTTATTGCTAAATTTAAATGAATCAGAATATAAAAATTATATATACAATTTCACTTAGTCAAAAACAAAATAAATATGCAATAGATATGACTGAATATATGTAGATATGCAGATATTTTAGATATATGTCTAAATATAAACAATTTAGATATATATTTGCACATACATACTTTTTATTCTAGAAATTTTTGAACATATACAAAAGTAAACATGTTAGCATAAAGATGATAGTATATGGTATATATGTCATATATATATATATACACACACACACACACACACACACACACAGAGTTATGTGTATAAATACTATATATTACATATTTATGTAAGTGCTGATATGTATTAGAATATAGGTGATGGGGGATGGAAAGAGCAAACCACCATGGCATGTGTATACCTATGTAACAATCCTGCAAGATTTGAACATGTACACCAGAAGTTAAATAAATATAAAATTTTAAAAAAGAAAATGTGCTATACATTTATACCATGGAATACTACTCAGTCATAAAGAAGAATAAACTTATATATTTTGCAGCAAAAAAATATTATAATAATATATTAATATGTAGTGTATTATGATGCATATTATGTTGTATTATATGTATATACATAATAAATTTATGTAATTTATATATGATGAATTTTAAATATATATATATAGTTTTAGACACCAACATATATATTTAGTCAACTTCATATATATAGTTTTAGTCAGCTGGAAGTCAGAGATCAGGATGCCACAATGGTCAGGTTCCATGAGGGCCCTCTTCCTGACTGGCAGATGGCTGCCTTTTCACCATGTCCTAACATGCTGGGGAGACAGAGACAGCAAGTTGTCTGGTGTCTCTTCTTATAAGGGCACTAATCCCATCATAAAGGGCCCTCCCCTCATAACCTAATTACCTCCCAAAGGCTCAACTCTAAATATAATCACATTGTGGGTTGGTGTTCCACATATGAATTTTGGGGATACAAACATTCAGTCAATAGCATATATCAATACTAAAATAATTACCTCTGAAAGATGTACTATCTCTTTTAATATTTCTGGGTCTTCTATGTTTACTACAACAAATATACATTTTTAATGTAATCAGGAAGAATAAATCCACAATAAATGCCCATTTCTACGGCTTAGAAAGGCTTCTGTTTTCAGTTTTAGTAAGAACCAATTTTCCCACCAAAAATAACTTTAAAAGTTTGTAAAATACAAAAAAACTATTTGAATGAAGCTATCAAAATGCTACCAAGGCAGACCGGTTTGAGAGGCTAAGATTATGGAAAGAAAATTCATTGAAGTGATTCTGATATTTTTCAATGCTTTTGCCTTCAATGCATTTGCTAATTCATAGGTAATGTGGGCAGAAGTGCTTAGAAGCTGAGCAAAAACTGGGGAGTTAGAGAAAATTTGAGTAGAATTTTTTGCAGTCTCAGAAGCTATAAAGACATACTTGGAATTTAGGGCTTCCAAAAAAGTTAGGACTCAAAAGTTCAAGATCTTGTCCAGAAAGGAACTTGGAAAAATGAACTTGGTACCTAGGGTCAACAATAAGTACCTGCTAAGAGGCTAAACATCTAAGCAAGGCTATTCACAATCTCACTGTGCTGACCAGAGAACACATACAGTTAAGTGTCTGCTTATTTGGAAGGATACTGATAAGCTACCTAAGACCTCTTGAAGAAATTAAAGTGAAGTGGTAATAGATGAGGTCTTTAAACAGACAGAAGTCAAGAATAGAAATCTATTAAGCCCTGGTTAAATTAAGGTGATCTGGTCTTCTCTGGAGGAATATAATCATCTAGTGCCTGTACATTATTTCATACATGATGTCTGATATTCAGTCAAAATTTACCAAGCATATGTATCAAGAGAAGAGAAAACGACGTAGAACAGATGATAAAAATAGACTCATGGGGATGCAAGTATTGAAGTTAATAAACAGGGCACTTAAACTATAATTTATATGTTCAAAATTTAACAACAGGATAAAGAATTTCACCAGACTAGAGTTAAGAAGAAGTATAAAATGGAAATGGAAATTCTAAAACTGAAAAATACAGTAACTAAAAAATTAAAATGCAATGAATAAGTTAAAGAGCAAATTAGGCAGAGCTGAAGAGAAAATTAGTTACCTATAATTTCAGTACATAAAAACTATCCAGGTCTAAGCTTAACACATATATGTAGGGTCCCAGGAAAGGACAAGAGAGAAAAGGGGCAAAAACAATATTTGAAGATATAATAACCAACGTTTTCAAAGATAATGAAATATATCAAACCACAAACTCAAGAATCATTATGAACTCCAATAATGTCAAAGCAATCAATTTCCAGGCATATCATAGGAAAAACAAAGACAAGGAGAAAATCTTTAAAGCAGATAGAGGAAAAAAAGGCACCTTTCTTTCAAAGCAGCAAGAAAGTGATAATGACAGGTGCTGTCTCAACAGAAATCATGAAAGCTAGAAAGTAAAGTTTTGTCTTCAAAGTGATGAAATAAAATACTAGCTAATCTAAAATTCTATTCCAAATAAAAATATACTTATAAGTGAAAACAAAGAGTTTTTTAAAATAGTAACAGTAATAATTTCCTGCCAACAGAATTGCGTAAATATAAATATAGAAAGGCATTCTTTAAGAAGGAATATAATCATAGAGAAGAGCACAGACATTGAAGAAAGAATAAAGAGCAATGGAAAAGGTAAACATGGGGTTAAAGCTAAATAAATTTTGTCTTATAAAACAATAATAAAAATGCCTAGTGGACTTTAAAATACACAGTGTCTCTCTATGTTGTCTCAGTTGCTAACATGCCATCCAGAGTGAGAAAGACCCAGAAACTTTGGGGTCACGTGAGCCACAGCCACAGCCTCATCAGCAAGCACCAGAAGCACTCCGAAGGCAACAGTAATTCAGGTGGTATGTATCACCACAGGATCAGCTTTGACAAATACCACCCAGGCTGCTTAGGGAAAGTTGTTACAAGAATTACCACTTAAAGAGGAACCAGAGCTCCTGCTCAACTGCCAACCTCTCGTTAAGTTGTGGACTTTGGTCAGTGAGCAGACACAGGGGAATGCTACTAAAAACAAGACTGGGGCTCTCCCACAATTGATGTGGTGTGATCAGACTAATACAAATTCTGGGAAAGGGAAAGCTCCCAAAGCAACCTGTCATTGTGAAGGCCAAATTCTTCAGAAGAGGAGATGAGGAAAGGATTACAGGATGTTGGAGTGCGGCTTGTGTCCTGGTGCTATGAAGCCACGTGGAGGGAGTTTTGTTAAATGTTAACAACTGCTACAAAAAATAAAAATAACAAAACAAAATATATAGTATATTAAAATATGACCAAAATGGCAACCAAAAAATGGCAAAAAGGCGGTAAATTAAGTTAAAGTATCCTAAAGGTGCCAACATTGTTCGGGAAGTGGAAGAAATAGTGACAAACGGTGAACTATATAGTAAGTCAAGGATGAATACTTTAATCTCATGGTAAACTGTAATAAGTCAAAGATGAATACTTTAATGTCTAAGAAAATGATAAAAGAAGGTCTATAACTAAGATCATTGAAGAGTTAAACAATATAATAAAATTGATTCATTTTTTAATTATAAAGTATAACTTAGTCCAGCTATAAAACAGCTTGGATTTTGCAGAAATAGAAAACAATTTTTAGATAGGGATATGAGAAAGTAAATTCTAATTTTAGAAATAGAAATTTTGTTAGAAAGTTCGGAGGAAAGTAAAAAAGAAGGTATTTTACATTCAATAGTCTTGTAAATGTCCTTGGTTGAGCCACTAAACCATTGATCGTAGAGTATAAAACCTTTGTAAAAATATCAAAGATTAATTAACTGAAAGTTTGAAAAATTGCAAGTACTTTTCTTTAGCTTTACTTGAGTCATACCATATAGCTGACCCTACCCAATTGATATTCAGGGCATATAATGTCTTGGATGTTCCAATTTACCAAAAAAAAAAAAAAAAAGTGTAAATTTCCAACCTAAAAATTTGAACTTTTGGCATGGATATTCTTTAGTCTTTTACATCTGTCAGAGAAGAATTTCAACTAAACACAAAAAAGTCGTTTCTGTGACAACAGATGGTGCTTCAGTTATTTTAAATCAAAACTCTAGATTTACTAGAATTTTAAACCACAGACTCAAGTTTTCCTCTTACTTCATTCCAATATGTGATACATATTGAAAATATTTGTACTCATCTTTCTGAAACGGTCTCTACAAAGAGTGTCTGGCATACTGTAAAATTCTTCAGTATGCAAATACAAATGTTATGAATCATCATCAGTTTGTGGAACAATTAAAAGAAATAAAAGACAATGAAGGTGACTGTCTTGTGTTCTTTGCCAGTTGGTGTTGGTTGAGTTGTGGGAAAGTTTTACAAATACTTATTGCAATGTTAAATCCAATTCTCTAAATTTTAGAAACTAAAGGAATTCTATCAAATATTCAATAATCAAAGGAAAAAAGTAACAGTAGTTGGATTTGTGTTTCCTGACTGGTATTACACTGCATATGAAGGAGCTACGTTTTCAAGTTCCAAGGAATGAAAAAGCTATTGTAATCTACCTAGACAAGTATGTGAATTTATATTGGCACTGATTTTTTTATGCTACAAATCAATAATGATGATTTTCAAACATTTTCACAATATGAATCAATATATAGAAGATTTTAGTTGGAATTGAAAATATGTAAATTGGTAACAAACGCTGCAGGAAATTTGAATAAGTCTTTCTTGATACTGATAAATTTTAAATTGCTTTTCAATTTTCAAAATACCCCTTTGAAATTGATATTAATTTGTATATGGTAGCTTGTGTAGCTGCTAATATGAGTTATTTTTATACTTATTTTTATTTTACAAATACCCTTTAGAACAAAAACACCCTATCTTGTCCTTCAGTTTTGATTTTAATTATTTAAAGCATAATTTCTTTGACCAGACTTTATTTCTACCTTGTGGAATGGTAACTCATATATTTTACAGGATTCTATTACAATAAATTCTATTTTATGATACAACGTAAAAAAATTTGGTAAATTTACTTAACTTTGCTTAACTTTTGAAAATTATATGCTTTCCCTTCAAAGTCAAATCAAGTTTTTTAAAACAGAAAAATTGATTTTCTCAATGTGGATGTAAATGTTTTTTAATGACTTTTTTGCCACTTGATTCGGGTACTAAAACATTTAAGACTGGTTGGAACAACCTGGATATGTGAGCCTGTGAATCTACTTTTTCAACAGGAAATTTTATGGGATCTAAACACAGGACAAAATTTAGCATCTGCCATTGCATTTCAGCCTGGGCAACAAAAGCAAAATTCCCTCTCAAAAAAAAAAAACAAAAAAAAAAACACTTAGTACCTGCATTGAGATGTGCTGTAAATACAAATTATGTACCAGATATTGAAGGCTAAATTTGAAAAATTTTTTCATTAATAATTTAATACTAATCACACTTTGAAATGAAAATGTTTTGGATGTATTGTGCTAAATAAAATATAATTTTATTTAACATATAATTTTATGACAAATTAATTTTACCTATTTTTTACTTTGTAATGCAGGTTACTAGAAATTTCTAAAATAAGATTTACATATGTAGTTAGCATTATATTTCTACTGGATTGTACTAATATAGATTTGAACAGCAAGAATAATCAACGTGACCTAGGTACTCTACAACTACAGAAAATACATATTTTTATGTGCACATGGAACATTTATCAAAATTTATCATATGCTGATCCCTAAAGCTACTTTCAATAATTTTCAAAGAACTGAAATTACTCAAAGTATGTTCTTGCCAATGTCAGTATAACACTCAAGCAAACAAAAATGTGTCAGCTGGATTTACCTTACAAAACAATTGAAATGTCAAGTGTCATGAATACAGAGCTACATGTAAGAAATAAATATTGCATAAAAATATAGCACTCAATGATATAGAGACCTACACATGTCTTAACAATGTATCTATTTTAAAATAAATAGGCCGGGCGCAGTGGCTCACACCTGTAATCCCAGCACTTCGGGAGGAGAGGGCAGGCAGACCACCTGAGGTCAGGAGTTCGAGCCCAGACTGACCAACATGGAGAAACCCTATCTCTATACTAAAAATACAAAATTAGCCTGGCATGG
The DNA here is from genome assembly GCF_009761245.1 of Sapajus apella. Taxonomy (NCBI): domain Eukaryota; kingdom Metazoa; phylum Chordata; class Mammalia; order Primates; family Cebidae; genus Sapajus; species Sapajus apella. The sequence continues at coordinate 5,847,782 of NW_022436981.1, read as the reverse complement.
TGGCACATGCCTATAATCCCAGCTACTCTGGGAGGCTGAGACAGGAGAATGGCTTGAAACAGGGAGGCAGGGTTTGCAGTGAGCCAAGATTGCACCATTGCTCTCCAGCCTGGGCAACAAGAGTGAAACTTCGTCTCAAAAATAAAAATAAAAATAAAAAATAAGTAAATACTATGCGAAAGGATGTTAGGTTATTTTAGATATTATTGTCACTAAAATGGTTAAAAACTTTTAAAACATACTTTTTATTACTTTAGAAAAATGAGGTCTTACTCTATTAGTATTTCTGAATAACAAAAAAATAGACACTATAGCTTGATGAATAACAGTGTAATTTGACTTTCCAATGAGACCTTTTTTAAGACTCAACTTAATTTTTTATTCACAATGGTGGAATTTCTGTATTTTAGTATTTACCCACAAAACCCAGAACTTTCTACCACAGGAATATAATAATGGGATTTACTTTGTAAAAACAACATTATCAAATTAACAATTAAGATTCATAAATAGATAAAACATATTTTTCTTAATTACCAGGACAATTGGTGGATAGCCAAAAGGGATTTATTTTCTTTTTATTTTTTAAAAAGAAAACAAAATAGAAGCTACTTTTAGGAGAAAAAAAATGAGCCATTCAGGTTATTTGGGTTCAATACATGTAGAAATCAGATAGAAAACAAGCCATTATAGAAACTGGCACTTTGCTTTATATTTGCACGTTCAGTACTTGTTTCGCAAAGACTAAGAATGTGTGAATATTGTCCACCAGTTGACTGATTTAGAAGAACTGTGCTCTAAAAGTCCCTAGTAGCCTAAACTTTTAATTGGACACTAAAAAAAAAAATCACTTGCAGTAATCAAAAAGTTCAATATTAGAAGTAAAAAGGATAATAAGCAAGAAGACTTCAAAAAGCTATATTTATTTAAGGAGTAAAGACTAAATTGGCTTACTAGGGAGGGTAAAGTGAATTATCTGCAAACTCTTCCACACAGCACTGCACTCCCATTAAACATGTTGGAAGAGTCCTTGTAGCAAGAACCACAGAACGCTTTTCTTCTCTCCAAAGTGGGTTTGCTCCCCAAAACTACAGGATGGTGAAGGACATAGATTCCTCAGTTTTCCAATTTCCCTCTGTCTGACCTTACTGTTTTACCAATATTTGTTCTAGTCTTAATTTGTTGTTGTTGTTGTCTTCTTCCTTCAAGCAGTCTCAAATCCTTTGTGGAATAGCACAGTCATTCATGAAGAAAAAAATTAAAAATAGATTTAAAAATATTGAATTTACTACCTTCTTCACTGTCAAGATCCTGTAATATAACCTGTTAGCTATGTTTCTCAATTGATCGTTCTTCATTTCTTTTCTTCTTACCCAGGTTGCTGGGATGGCTTGTATCTTTTGTGTGCAGTGACCAAAATGTCCTACAACTTAATGAACATGGTTATCCTCAACGTAATGGCTAGTGTCTCCTCTCCGACTCATTGATTTTTTTTTTTTAATTCATGAAAATAGGAGACCTACTTGAAAGCTATGGAGAGCATTGTTCAGCCACTGGTCTCCTACTTTGAAAGAGCGTAAGCACTGTGGCCTGTGGGCCAGCATATCTCTTACTTGTCACCGCCACTGAGGTCTGGAGTTGGGTGCAGAGGAGAGCCAGGCCAGAGTTCAATGAATAAGCAGTCATCACAGGTAAACTGATGGAACTGCAAATCACATGCAGAAGAGTTAACAGAGCATGGAATAATGAGGTTGATATAAATAGTAAGAATTAGTATTAGCAAGAATTGCCCAATTCACAGATCTACGGAGTCAGACATAAAACCTAATCATTTCACCTGGTTCAAATGGCTAGTGATCTTTATTCATGTATTTTCTCTGAAACATCTTGTTAAAGTCATGACCAACTATTAATTTTTGTCTTTGATGCTCTGAGGTGATAGGAATAGGTTGACTGCCCTTACTAAAATCTCTGTAAGGTTTTCTAAAAGGATGCTCCATAGAGTGCATACAGACATGGACTCATACTTGCCCAGAAGTAGCTAATGGCATGAAAAGTGCTTAAAAAACACTGCTGTTCCTGACACATGAAGCCCATGTGTTTTTAAAATCTGATTTCAAAATCTAATACATATTTCTTCTAGAAGTTTAAATGTAAGCAAACCTTAAAAGCTATATGATTTATAAAGATAAATGTGCTGAAATATGGATATTGAGTCTAGCAGTGGTGTCACTATGGTGTCACTGAAGCCTTGCAGGGAAGCAGCATGCCTGGACTCCCTCCCACAGCATTACTGACATGAATACAGCTATTTCTACAATAGTAATGACATTACAGAATTAGCAACTGACTTTCTAAAGTCAGAGACTTTTTATACCTTGTAGGTACTGATAGCATTAGTTTTTAAATAGAAGATAATATAACCAAAAATAAATAAACAACGAAAAAGAATATGAACTTGAAAGTCAGACCTGTCACCTTTCAGCCACTTGACTTTGGAGAAGTTTCATGACCTCACTGGGCCTCGGTTTCCTCAGCACCTGGTCAATAAATACATTTCCATCTGTTTTATTGCTTCAACTATAAAAAAAATTCTTGATGAAAACTTTTCTGAACTTGCAAGTTATGAAGATAGGATACAAACTGAGATTATGTTTTATCTATTGTGGTCAGCTGAAAAATAGCTTCCCAAATATGTCCATATTCCGATTCCCAGATCCTGTGAATATATTACCTTATACAGCAAAATAGATTTTGTAGATGTCATTAGATTAGGGATATTGAGATGGGAAGAGTAACGTGAATCATCCAGGTAAAACTAATATAATCACAAGGCTCTTTAAAAGATAGAGACAGGCAGGTCAGAGAGGGAAGAAACTGTGCTGATGGAAGGAGAGATAAAAGAGCAAGAGAGAGATTTGAAGATGCTATACTGCTGACTTTGTAGATGAAGGAAGGGACCACAGCCAAGGAATGCAAGTGGTTTCCAGATACAGAAAAAACAAGGAAATAATTATTCCCTAAAGCATCCAAAAGGAATACAGCCCTGCTAACACCTTGATTTTAGGTCTTCTGACATCCAAAGTGTAAGATAATACATTTGTGTTTATTGAAGCTCCTAAGTTTCTGGTCATTTTTTACAGCAGCAATACATCTGTCAACACTAATTCCACTCACACAATTCCACAGTGGATGATGCGGCTTTCTGACCAGCTAGTGGTAAGTTCCTTGGAAAAAATTGGCAAAATATGTCAATACACTGAAAATGTGTTCATCATTTGACCCAGTCATACCACTTCTAGGACTCAATTATAAACAAACAATAATAAATTTGCACAATGCTCATCCTGGTACTATTTATAGTAACAAAAAATGAAAATAACATAAATATCCACTGATAAGGGTGTGGCTGTACAAATTATGCAGCATGCAAATTATGTATGAAACATTATCAACTTACATATGCAGTACATCCTCAATTGCATTTTTAATGCCTGGATAAGAATAAAATGACAACAAATAGAAAATGTAACAAAATATATAAAGAGGTTTTCCTCTAGATGGTGAGTAATTTTTATTTTTCAAACCAGCATCTGTGTATTTCCCAAATTTTCTATAAAGAGCATATATGATTCAATTATTAAAAAGAAGTGTTACACTATGTTGGTAACCCATGCCACAACTCAACATGAAAATGGATTATTAATAAGAAAGAGACCACTTACAAAACAGCAAACCACCAATCTAAAAAAAAAAAAAAAAAACAAAGAAAAATAATCTGCACATTTAAAACTTTCCACATATTTTTTAAGTATGGTAATACCTAATTAATCAAGCAAAATTATGTTTCACATATGTCACTTTTCTAGAAAATTGAAGCCATTTATTTCCTTTACATTCTCACCATTTCAGAGATCTTAATACTATGGTGGAAAATTTTGAATCATTTATTATATATTTCCTTTTTTTTTTTAAGATGGAGGTTCTCTCTTGTCACCCAGGCTGGAGTGCAGTGGCATGATCCTGGCTCAATGCAACCTCCACATTCTTGGGTTCAAGCGATTCTCCTGCTTCAGCCTCCCAAGTAGCTGAGATTGCAGGCGCCCACCACCACACCAGCTAATTTTTCATATTTTTTGGTAGGTATGGGGTTTCATCATGTTGGCCAGGCTGGTCTCGAACTCCTGACCACAGGTGATCTGCCCACCTCGGCCTCCCAAAGTGCTGTGATTACAGGCGTGAGCCACGGCGCCTGGCCTCATGTGTTGTATATTCTATCCATCATTAAATCAGGAGTCAACATACATGATTTGCAGGATCATTTGCTACTGGGTGCAACACTTAAGATGTGTGTATTTCCAATACCTTACCTAGAAACTGGAAATAAAAATTCATATTCTGGCTACCACACAAAGTGTTTGAGGAGGTCAAATGAGATAATATGTATTTAAAAACCTTTAAAACTGGAAAGTACTATACAAAAATAAGAAATATACATTATTTTCATATTCTGGGAAATTCAAACATTATTGCAAATCAATATTTGTTGGATGCTGCATTAAATGATGCCTCGTGAGTTGTCTAAATACTCAGTGCTAATTGTTCCCCATTTCATAGGCCAATGTGCCATGTTTCTGTGAATTAAGTCTTCTTTTTAGAATCTATGCTGTGACTATTTCTTAAAAGGCGTAAGAATGAATGGGGGAGAGAAGCTGAACATATAGAACTAAAATGTATATGTATATGTGTGTGTATGCATGTTTATATATATTTAGGCAAACACACATATATGCACGCTCTTTCTTTGTTTATCCATGTTTTAATTGTATTTAAAAAACAGCAATTTTCTCTCTATTTAAAAAATCACTATTTTTCATATAGTTAAGACTTTGGCCATAAATCTTAAAATAACGTATCCTTATGTCAGGAAAAATGCTCTAACTTATAGTCCAGGGATACTTCTTCTTTCCCTGACATCCAGATTCAGTTCTCTAGCCCATGCCTCTTCTATACACATGGAAGATACAAGCCTCAATTCTGAGAAGAGAAGCTATGAGAAAAATGAAACAAGCACTGACTCCTCAGGGTTATTTTATTTGCACTTTCTGAGTCATTTTGATTCACACAGGTAAGAGTCAGGGTTTAAATTAGACAATTTCTGGCTGGGAAAGTTATACTGTTCCTAAAATGGAACATGGAGAAAGGAGGTGTGACAATAGTGTAAAATGACTCATCATCAGCCACAATTAGACTTTCTCCATTGCCTGCCAAGTGCTCAACAGTCCTGGGCTCAGAGCAGCACAGTCTCTGTTAAAGGCCACTTTGGCTTCTGGTAATCTTCCTCAGTTACTGAAAATTATTGATCCTGTTTCCACACATCTCAGTGTTAATCGGCTTCTCCTGAAGTGTCCCCATGGACACCAGAGACCAGCTTGACCTGTTAAATAAGCAGAGTTGATTCCTATTAATATTTTCTCTCTTCTAAGTTGAAGAGTTAGACACCACCAACTGAGGCAACTTTTAATTTGTTCTTAAAATAGGACAGTCATTTCTGGATGAGCCATCCACATGAGTCTCTATCAGTGGTAGTGATTCGGAAGTATAAGTGGTACCAGGAGAGATGGTGGGACAGGGCAAGACCTAGACGGAAATAAAAAGATCACACAAGAGGTAAAATCACATGGTCATATGGGCTTTAGAATCAGCAAACTTAAATCCTTGATCTATCACTTCTCAGCTATTTCCAATAATCAATAAAATGAAATATAAAACATAGATACTCAATTCTCAATACGGTCCTCTTAAGAATGCGAAGAAAACTTCCATTATGGGACGCTGGCATTTCTGGTTGCAGCATATAATCTGCATTTAAAAAGTAATAAATTTAAAAATCCAAAATGCCTACAAGAAAACAATACAAGGAAACAAATCAATCTCCGTGTTTTTGGTTTAGTTTTGGGCTTTTGATTTGCTGATGCTTTATGAAAATCAAATTCTAGATCAATAGAAGATAGATTTCAACAGCCTTCACCATAGCCTGTGTCCCTTAGGACAGCGCTGGCTTTATATCTAATACTTTCCACTGTTTTCTTAACTGAGTTTGTTTGAAGGACACAGACTGTGTTTCACTGCCTTGTTGCATGTCCTGTGGCACTCTGAACAGTGTTAGGCACATGGTAGATATGTAATGAACATCAATTTATTGAAAGATTTCACGATTCTATTGTCCTCAGTGCCTCTGAATGCTTCCTATGACAGTAATGCAAATATTTGTCTGTTTCTGTAGATGCCGTTAGTTCGGTTTGCCCTTTCTAAGGGAACTCAACTGTTTCCTGGAGTTTTGCTATTTGAGTTTCTGTTGTGGAAACGAGATGATGCCTTCAATCCTCATCATTCTCATTAAAGACAGGTGCAACCAAACTGCTTCTCCAGAGATCTCCCAAGACATCAATAATGGGGCCCATGGAAACAGACATCCCTGGGGTAAGCCCCACTGCCCAGCAGAGGAAGAGAGAACTAGTATACTTGGTCTAAGAACATACCTCCTGTTGACCTTCTACCCTACCGACCCCCAGCATCAGTGTAAAGACGGGGATCCAGAAACTCACCCTCTCTGGCTCCCTCTAGTCAGAGCCTCACCGCACTCTCTCCTTTGGATCCACATTATTCACTTTATTCCTGTTTATGAAAACCCCCTCAAAAGCCCCAAACTGCAAAGCCACCCCTCATCTCCACATTGTAAGGGTCTGCTCATCCTCATTCTGTCCATCTCTTCCACCTTTCCCTTAATTCTGAGATCCTTCCACTGTGCTAGTTGGATTCCTAGCGAATCATAGAGGACAAATCCCCTTTACTGTCATCTTTCTCTGAATATTCTCTCACTTTCTTGTTGTTCAAACAGAAATTAGCTCCTCAGGAGTCTTTCCACCCCCCTGACACTGATGATTCACTGATTCTTAAATCCCGCTGCCGTCCACTGCTCCTTCCCTTCGTGGTGGTTTCACTCCCCTCCTTACGCAGCTGAAACTCCATAGTCAATCCTTTGCCTGCACCCTTCTGTCCTTATCCCTCTCTGATTTGCTCCCAGTTCCCTGGCAAACCACAAACTTGGCTAACTCCAACATTTCATTCCCTGCAGCTCACTCTAGTAGTGGCTGATTTTCCCCTAGTTCTGGAAGGGAGTAAGTGTCCTCCTCACCTGCCTGAAACTGCCATTGCTGATTTTGGGCTGTTTTCTTTCCTTCAATTCTGAATTTTACTTTAACTGTCATCTGCTGCCCCCAAGTCCTGCCTCCTTATTTTCCATGGGAACTCTTGGTTCACCGTCACTTCATACTCCTTTGGTGCTAATCCATAGTCATTTCAATATACATGTAACTGAGACTTCTAATGCCTGGACCACCCCATGGTCAGACTCTGAGACCTCATCATCACCATCCTTTACAGAGCTGCACACCCCTCACAACATCAAGTGTGCACATCCCACTCTCTGCCAGCTGCCTCCTAACAGCAGCTCATTCCCTCTAATGCCTTATGCCAACTGTCTTTCCACCCCACTAACACCCACAATTCATTTATTTTTTAAATCCCTTCACTGTTCACTGTTCCTCAGTTCCTTGATGGTTTCACTCCCCTCTTTCCGAAGCTGAAACTCCGTGGTCAACAATTCCATGCACCCTTTATGCTCTTATCCCTCTCTCATTTGCTCCCACTTCCTTGGCAAATCACAAACTTGGTTAAATCCAAATCAGCATCTTTTCTGCCTATAATCTATTTCAACTTGTGACCACTAAATCAAGCAGCCTCTTTAAACTGCCCAGCAGTCATAAGACACCCCACTTTCCAAAAGGACTATTCCACACATTCTCTTCCCCTCTCAAATCCCACACTTCCTCCCCCATTCTTATTCTCAGCCAATGGTCATTCTTTCAATTTCTCTGAGAAAATAGAAGCAAACGGAAGAGAACTTCCTTCCACAGACTCCCACCCTCACTGCTGCCCACCACCACCATCTATGTTCAATGACTCTGGCTTTCTACCTGTTACCAGAGCTGATCCTCTGTAAAGCTAGCCCTGACCCCTGGGTACTGGATCACAGCTATGGGAAGTTTTACATTGTAGCTCATTAATTTTTCCCAGCTGCCATGAGCTTCTAAAAGAATTTGAAAAGGGCATTTCATAACAGTTCGTCAATACAGGAGATTTTACTATTATTAATATACATGAGAGATCCAAGTGAAGGAAAGACTTGACTTGGGTGGCCATTACAGCTGACTGTTGTCAGCCATGGAGTAATGGAAAAAACACCAGCTAGGTGTTTAAATGCTAGTGCTGAGTGACCTTGGGAAATATTCCGGAGTTATAACAAAGTGAGTCTGAATCATAATTCTGCTACCAACTGGCTTTACTATTTGAACAAGTTATGAAATAGCAAAGGCCTTTAGTTTCCTGCATGTAACAGCACTGCCTCATATGTTGTATTGAGGCCTAAGTCCTTAGAATCATATGAAATGTTCTTGAAATATATAATTTTCATGTTTAGTTTCTTCTTGATATGTTCATTTAACATGGTTAAAAAGTAAAAACATTGTATTACCATTTCCATGCTGTAGAAGGAAGAAAAGTGACCAAACCTTGCCCCTGCCCCCAAGATGTCCATGTCTTACTCCCCAGAATCTGTGAATATGTTACCTTACCTGGAAAAAAGAGTTTATAGATGTGAATAAGGATTTTGACATGCAGAAGTCAACTTTTATTATGTGGGTGGGCCCAGTGTCATTATAAGAATCCTTAAAGGTAGAGGCTGGGCGCGGTGGCTCACATCTATAATCCCAGCACTTTGGGAGGCTGAGGAGTGCAGATCACAAGGTCAGGGGTTCAAGACCAGCCTGGCCAATATGATGAAACCCTATCTCTACTAAAAATACAAAAATTAGCCGAGCGTGGTGGCACACGCCTGTAGTCCCAGCTACTAGGGAGGCTGAGGCAGGAGAATTGTTTGAACCCGGGAAGTGGAGGTTGCAGCGAGCTGAGAGGGCACCACTGCACTCCAGTCAGGGCGACAGAGCAAGTCTCTGTCTCAAGAAAGAAAAAAAAAGGAAAAATAGAAAAGGTACTCAGAAGAGTGAGATAGAGGAATATTGACTACAGAAAAGGAGGTCAAAATAACTCAGCATGAGAAGGACTCGGTGCATCCTTACCGGCTTTGAAGATGGCAGAGCAGTGCCAAGGCATGTGGGCTGCCTCTGGAAGCCGGACAAGGCCAGCAAGTGTATTCTGCCCTAGAAGCTCCAGAGAGGAACACAGCCCCACTGACACAGCCCTCCTGACACTTGGATTTTAGCCCAGGGAGACTCATTTTAAAGTTTTGACCTCCAAAACTATAATTTTATAAATCTGTGTTGCTTCAAGCCACTAAATTTGTGGCAATTTTTGCAATTTTTTTATAGTGCTATAGCAAACTAACACATGTGTGTGTTCAGTACAACCTATGCTTCACCCCCACCTTGCCCTGCTTCTAATGGTAACCACATTTACCACTTTCTGCTTTATTCTTCCTGTGGATATATTTTTAATAAATGAATACATACATATATGTTTACTCTAGTTTTGTTCTTTCTTATGCAAAATATTCTATACTATATACAACAACTATGCTCCTTATTTTTTTTTAACTTAACAATGCACATTCTTGTTCTTTCTTTACCCTGCACAGTACCCCACCCATGACCCAGGTTTTTGCAATCAAAATGTCTCCAGACTCTGCGAAACATCCCTCCTGTTGAAAGCTACATTTGCAGGTGGAATAAATACCTCAATCTAGGGAAATGTCTTTGCGGGCTGGGGTGTACAGAAGAATCTCTTTAAACACAACTTCAAAAACACAAACATAAGGCAAATTGTGGATCCATTTTATGACATCACTCAGGCGATTGTATTGAGAATTAAACTGTAGGGGATAAAAGCTGAATCCAAAGGACCAACCAGGCAGTTCTTAAATTAATTTGGGGAATCCAGGGCCACACAGCAGGCAAATGGTGGAACTAGAATTCAAACGTGTGGTGTCTTATTTCGTGCACACACTTTACTTCTGCTTAATATGTTTCTAGAGTGTCAGTATAAGGAATATTGCAGTGAAAGGTGAAAGGCCTAAAAGAGTTAAGGTGGCTCAAGTACTATCAGGTTTCCTAAACATAGGTTACATGGTTAAGTTCAGTTCTATATTTCGAGACTTTAGAAAGTTATACATGATCTGAAAAATTAGGATGGAAAGATCTGGGGATAATGTGAACACATCTTTGTACCAGGAGGAAGTGACTCATGGCTGATGGGAGAATTGGACATTTTCAATGAATGGCAGAAAATCACATTAGAAGATGAAAGGTTGCAGCTGTGCTTTAATAGTTGTGTCATATAAAAATTGCAAAAGAGAGGCAGCTCTTGGGACCAGCTGAAGAAAGCTCACAGACAGATGTTGGCCCTAAGTGCTGCAGCCTTCACCTTGCCTGTTCAGTGGACAGGAATGTTCGTGGCGCCTCAGCCAGAGGCCTATATGGCCATTAGAAGAGGGGACTCACCATCCTTTATGCTGTCCTATGCATGCTGCACTACCCTGCATTTTATTTTATTACGGTAAAAAACAAATATTATGAAATGTATTATCTTTTTTTTAAGGTGCTCTACACATTCAGAGAAACTTCTCTCGTAACAAACTATAGAAATGATCCCTGAAAGTATAGTCTTTGAAATGTATTGTCTTAACCACGTTTAAGTGTATAGCTCAGTAGTGTTAAGCCTATTTACATTGTTGTGAAAGAGATCGTCACAGATGTTTCGTCTTTTAGTGCTGGAACTATACATCCGTTAAACAATTCCCTTTTAATCTCCCCGTCTCTGGTAACCACTGTTTTATGAATCTGACTACTTTCCAGACCTTGTATAAGTGATATTACGCAGTATTTGTGTTTTGTGATTGGCTCAATTAGGATAATTTTCTCAAGTTTCATCTATGTTGTAGCATGTGACAGGTTTTCCTTCCTTTTAAGGTTGAATAATATTCCATATTTATATACGGATATATATATATGTGTATATAAAACATTCCATACACATCTGCTGCTTCTACCTCTTGCCTATTGTAAACAGAGTTGTTATGAGACCACACTTTCAATTTTTTCAGATATATAACCAGAAGTTGGATGGCTGGATCATATGGTAGTTTTACGTCCTATGTTTAATTTCCTGAGGAACTCCCATACTGTTTTCCACAGCAATTACACCATTTTACAATCCCACCAACAGTGCACAAGGGTTTCAACTTCTCCGTACTCTCGCCAACACTTGTTATTGGATGTTTTGTTTTGTAGTGGTGTAAAATCAAAGAATAATGACTGAGGCAAGTCTCGATCAATTTCGAGATTTATTTTGCCAAGATTGAGAATGCACAAGGGAAAAAGAGACACTAGCCACAGCCAAATCTGTGGCCCATATTTTTGCCAAAGAAGGTTTGGAGACTTCATTGTTTAATGGGGAAAGGGCAGGCAGTAGGGGAAAGAGAAAAGGGAAAAAAAAGGACAGTAGATAAAAGTGGTAATTGGTTGCATTCTTTCGAGGCTTTGATCACTGTTCACTGAATTCACACTTTACATGTGAACAGAAGGTCTGTAGAAACAGTCAACTACAAATTTGTGTGGCCTTGTGCTCAGTGAATCTGCATTTCTACATGAGATAAAGTAAACATAGAGTAGAAGAAGCAGTCAAATATGTATTTGTCTCAGGCAAGCAGACAGATGACTCCCAATCCTGTCCTTGTCCCATGTCTGTGAATATAAGCTGTTGATTTACATTGTCAGGGTGAAATTCAACAGAATTTCTGTTTTAGAGTAAAAATCTTGGGGCCCTTGTAAGCAAATTGTGAGGGAGGCCCTCTGGGGACGTATGTGGCCTCCTATCTGGGCAGCTATCTATTTAGAAGCAACACAAGAGGCAGGTTTGTACCACTCAGTTCCCAAACTTAATTCTTCCCTTCTGCATGGTGCGTTTGGGGTCCCAAGATTTTACTTTCCTTCCACAGCAACCATTCTAATGGGTGCGAGGTATCTTGCACTTTTGAATGGGTCATGTTTGCACCAACAGGTCCAGATTCTGTATAGGAGAGGATTATGGGTGCTTTCTTGATGAAACAATGCTATATTTATATCATACTTTATATGAGGTTGAGAAAATGTAATTGTCTGTAACTAATATGGAGAGAATGGGATCTTATAGACTTTGTGAAGTAAGGTTTAGGTGGAGTGAAGGTTCTCCCAAGCCACCTTCACTGGCAAATGATGATTCCTAAGCAGGCCTCTCTGGCTTCTTGTTTTCTGTCATGTGTCCTTGCCATAAAATGCTTTATTCCTGAATGTTTACACATTGAGCTTCTTTCTCCATTGTATTATTTGGTGACCCAAATAAATCATTCCACCTTTTTTTCTTTTAATCATTTAACCACAAACAATAAGTTTAGTGTCATGCTTGGAGTCTTTCACTTCTACTGCTTGGGTAGATGTCATTCCAGCTGTCACTGAGGCTAAGATTTCAACCACCAGGTGGTACCTAAGTGTTTGTTAAAATCAATTGTGTCTACCCTGTTAGCCAAGTTTTAAGTTAATTTGCCTAATACGTTATTTATGACTATACAGTTATAGCTACTGTATTAGTTATCTATCATTGCTGTGATAAATCATCACAAACTTATTGGATTAAAATATCACAATGTATTATTGTGATTATTGTAAGGTGCAATGTATTATTGTGTATTATTTAGTCCAGGCCTCACTGAACTAAAACCAAGGTGTCAGCAGGGCTGCATTCCTTCTGGATGCTCCAGGGAAGAATCCTTTTCCTTTCCTTTTCCAGCTTTTTTTTTAAATATATATTTTATTGTGCTTTAGGTTTTGGGGTACATGTGAAGAACATGCAGGATTGTTGCATAGGTACATACATGGCAATGTGGTTTGCTGCCTTCCTCCCCATCACCTATATCTGGCATTTCTCCCCATGTTATCCCTCCCCAACTCCCTACCTGCCGCTGTCCCTCCCCTAGTTCTCCCCCACAGACCCCAGTGTGTGATGCTCTCCTCCCTGTGTCCATGTGTTCTCATTATTTAACACTCACCTATGAGTGAGAACATGCAGTGTTTGATTTCCTGTTCTTGTGCCAGTTTGCTGAGAATGATGGTTTCCAGGTTCGATACCTGCATTCCTGGGCTCACTGACCCTTTCTCCAATCTCAAAGCCAGCAGCAAAGCATCTTTATATCTCTCTCGCCTCCCTCTTGCAATTATAAGAGCACTTGTAATTATATTGGGGCCACCTGGATAATCCAGGACAATCTTCCCCACATCAAAGTCAGCTGATTAGCAAATTCAATTTCATCTGCAACCTTCATTCCCTTTGCCATGTAACCTAACATAATCTCAGGTTTCAGGACACGTCTATCTTTGGGGGACATTACTTTGTCTGCTACTGCTACCATAAGTTCTGGAAATTTTAACATGTCTTGGTTTTTTAATACTTTGCCCTGACATGCTGAAGTCAAACAGCATCAACATTTTTTTTCCAGAGTATCCAAAGGATGGATGGATGGATGGAGGGAGCGAGTGAGGGAGGGATAGATAAACTGATATTCAGACAAATGTGAGGTGTGAATGTGTTTCACATATAGAAATCCCATTTAACGTCATGAACTTCTCCTGAACCCCACTTGAGCTTATAGATAGGAAGTGGACATCACTTCCAACTACCATCATTACCAGGCTCAAACATCCAATTCCTAGCTTTTTAGTTTTGAAAGCCTTAGTCTGTGAACAAGACAAAAAGATCTCAAGTATTACTTGAAGAATTTTTTCCAGATTCAAGATGGGTTTTTGCATTCATAAAATAGGTTAGGGTTCTCCTGGCTGTGGGGAGACAAGACGCGGAGAGGCAGGAAAATTATTTGCTATGGTGAAGGTGATATTGGTGAATTATTTGCTAAGACAGGTCCTGAAATCTGGGGTTAGATCCTAGGTTGGCAGACAGTGTAGGGAGAAAGCAGATTATAGGTTTGGGAGACCAAGAAAAGAGAAAACTTGTCCACACCCCTACCTGGGGTTTTGGAAGACGGCAGACAAACTCACAAACATTCAACATGCTATCGTGGCGGAGAGTGTAGAGTGGAAAAGGCTGTGGGAGCTGATGGGGCAGAGAGGGATAGGCAGCCTCGCTGTGTTTCCCATGACTTCAGAGAGGCATGAGCTGCCACCTGTATCCTCTCCACACACCTGAGAAAAGGACATGGAAGTTAGGACAGAGGAGGAGAAAAAAGTAAAACAAGCCATTTGTCTAGATATATTCATAGAAGTCTCAGCAGATGCCAGGACAGAGTGATGACTATCTCCAAAGACCAGGTGGTACAGAGCCAGGGCAGATGCCTGCATAGATAAAGCAGCCCAAGATTTGAGACCTCCTTTCTGCTGACACACAGATTATAGAAGCCCCTAGAACTTAAATGGAATCTCAGGAAGAAAAGAGGAAGAGGGAGGAAGGAGGACAAATCCTGAACTGATTGAAATTGGCCTAGAGAAAATGAGTTTATTTTGAATGGACTCAATTATGCATGTATATAATATATACATAATTTTGCTAAAGATGAAGCAAGATTTAAAATTAAGCTGAGATTTTCTTAATTCTATTTTTCACGCACATGAGTACATGGCTTGAAACTGTATGTCTACTAGATACAGATATATAATAGATAAAAAGAACTATTAAGCCATATACCTCAATTTTTTGCTCAAAACTACGCAATCATATTGGTGCACTAGGTGAAAAACGATATACTGGAGAAACGTTTGTGCTTGTTAGAAAACCTAAATTTTGATTCTCAGCCACTAGTCCTAATTTTCTATCTATAAGCTTTGTCCTCTTCCTCATGGAAAGAAGTGTTTATGTGCACTTTTTCCCATATTTTCATGGCAATAAATAGCAGTCATGAAGTCAAGATGTTATTTGGGTGAGTATATGTCTAATACCATAAATCTAAAAATCTGAATTATACAACTTATACTGTGTAAGAATCTTAATCTTACGCATCTCCACAATTGCTCCACTAATAAAAATACAAGAAGAAAAACTTAAAGGGTGACTATCAGGATTATCATTTGAGGTAGGGTATCAGCATTTGGTACCCAGCCAAAGATAAGCTCAAGTAGAATATTTACTAAATAGTATGGGTACCAAATAGTATGGCTCTTTGAATTGGGAGCTGGGTGCTGCTTTGTGAGCCTCTCTCACATAGGAATAATTGCTGGCCTCTTCAACATAAGAAAAAAGCAAGGATTTCATTTACCCAAAGTTAATCATGACTTAATTTCTAGTTCCTACAGTGATATCATAAGCCTCACGGTGGTGTAGGGACACTAAGGAGGTTCTCAAGGCATTATGGCAGTATAGCTGCAGAACAGGATGACAAGGCTTGGAAAAGCTTTTCAACAAACTCAGTCTCTCTCTCTCTTTCTCTCTCTCTTGTTTTTAACGTGTTGTTTGTGCATAAAGAAATAAATACAAGGCAATACTAACAAGACATGTCTTCTGGGAGTTATGGAGAAAAGAATGAAACTCTTACTCATAAATTAATCACAGAGGGAAGCTCTCCAAAAGCTAAACAGATCCGACTCTTAGCAACTCTGGTGGCATGCACTCCTAACTCTGACAGCAGAGTGTAGACTAAGCAGATTTAAGGGTCATTGCTGAACAAGCCTCAGTTTTATTCTAGTGAAGAAAACAGAAACTTGAGGAATTAGTCAGAAAAAAGTATATCCTATGACATCCTAATTATTCATTATTTATTCAGATAATTAAATGATGTGAGAATAGTAAGACAAGAAAAATAAAGATGTGAGTATTCAAAAAAGAGGGGCTGTCATTATTCATTTAACCCTAGATTGTATATATAGAAAGATCTCCGGATAAGCAATTAGAAAATATAAGTAAATTTAGCAGGGCTACTAGACATAGGAGCAATGCACAAAGATGAGGGGTTTTTTTCTACATGACAGAAAAACAATTAAAAATTAATACTTTTAAAATAACAAAACTGGGCCGGGCATGGTGGCTCAAGCCTGTAATCCCAGCACTTTGGGAGGCCGAGGCAGGTGGATCACGAGGTCAAGAGATCGAGACCATCCTGGTCAACATGGTGAAACCCTGTCTCTACTAAAACTACAAAAAATTAGCTGGGCATGGTGGCACGTGCCTGTAATCCCAGCTACTCAGGAGGCTGAGGCAGGAGAATTGCCTGAACCCGGGAGGTGGAGGTTGCGGTGAGCCAAGATCGCGCCATTGCACTCCAGCCTGGATAACAAGAGCGAAATTCCGTCTCAAAAAAAAAAAAAAAAAAGTATCAAAAAACACCAAACACCTAAAAGTGAAAAAATATACAAGATACACAGAAAACTACAAAACGTGGAGAAATTAAAGAAAACTCATTGACCAAAAGACTAAGGTGGAAAGATAAACTATGTTAATGAATTAAATCTTGCAAAGATATTAACTGTCTGCAAATTCAATTTAATTCCAATCAAAATTCAGCAGATCGTTTCTGTGTGTATTGACAAAATGTACTTAGATTCATCATTGCACAAGTTTAGGCATAGTACAGCAAAGTTTTAAATGTAACTCTGCCTCTTTCTGTTTGTGTGGCCCAGACCAACCAATTCACCTATCTGAGCCTCACTTTCCACTTCTATTGAAGTGGAGACAATAATGTCTCCCTCACAGGAGTCCTGTGCAGATAAACTGGCAATTCAGATAATGTTTTTCAGTTATCTGTTCCTCATATTTGTCTCTCTCCTTCTGCAGACTGCAAGCTCTTTGCAAGACAGGGACTAGGTTTTGTTCACAATTAAAAGTCTAGTGAAGATGCTCAATAAACGTTGCATCAATAAATGTATTTTGAAATACACAATAGGAAACAGATGGCATTTCAAGCAAATATTGTGCAAGAAGGAGCTCCTGCAGGAGATAGGAAGATTTTCCTAGGAAGTGGGCGAGTATGTGATTAAGGTCTCTGGGAGCAGACACCGGCACAAGTCAGGAACGAGTCCCCGGGGAAAAGGAAAGACTGGAGCAAGGTGAAGGCCCAGATTTATATGGACTTAAAATCAGAAAGGTGCTTCAATACATGGTCCAGGGTCATTATTAGGGCTGGTACAATATGGAAAGTTGGTTCCAGGAGAATCGTGGAAGCCCAGTTACAACTGAGGCACATGATTTTAAAAAGCAAGGAGTTTAATCAGATATGCAATCACCCAGCTCATAATGAAAAAGACTTCGCATACTTCCTTCTGATTAAGGTCAAAATCAATTCTAAAGCCTAAGGCAAGGTTGATTCTGAAGTTTAAGATGAAGTGATCTTAGCTGGAGAAAACATTTCTTCAGAGATTGGGGTCTAAGCAGGATCATTACATATTGGAGACCCTTATATACACATTGATTAAAATATTAAGCAGTAAATGAAATAATTGGTTTGTTTAACCCCATTGCGGGGACTTTTTATGTGAAGATCTTCTCTACTTAGGTTCCTTTGGCAATAGGGCTGGATAGCAGCAGCAGGGGATGGCAAGGCTGGGGGTTGGAAGAAAGAAGTAGCTCTTCCTTGAAGTTGTCTGAGACTTCAGCAAAACATGCTTATGGGAATGGAGAGGAAGCTGGACTGAGCCCAGTTGCCTAGAGGACTGGTCCTATGGGGAGTGAGCAGCTACTCAACTCCCAGAGTCCAGAGAGGCGGAGCAGCCAGGGCTTGACAGGGCCATGAGCACTGCCTAGGGTGTCTAGGATACTTCACAGGGTGCAGCAGCCAGACCAGGAGTAGGTGTTGACAAGTGATCTCAGGGGGGGTGACCAATGAAGAAAATCCCAGCCAGGACATGGGACAGCCTCCAAGGATGAAGCTGCCCAAAGGAGTTGTGAGAGCTCTGGTCCTGTAAGGTACAATTCAGATCAGGACACTAACCACAGCATGATAGCTGTTTAGTAAATCAGACCCTGCCAATACAGGAAATAAAGGGAACAACAACAGGCTGAAGACATCCAGAGTCTGGGGCTCACCTTCAGCTCGCCTAAACCTGGTTGATGATAGCAAATCCCAGGTCCCTATCACTGTGTGCATGAAACTCTGAGCATGCTTTCCAAATTATTGGCATTGGCTCAAAAGTGGGCAAAGCTGAGCTGGTAAGTAAAAGGCCTCAGTATAACAGTGAAGAGGTAAGGGCTAAGGTGAAGATTCTAGACAGAGAGCATGGTTCAGAGGCAACTCCAGTAAACTCCAGTAGGAAATCTTAAACAGGAAACCTTGAGGAGTCTGCAGCTTAAGCCACTGCTTCAGTGTCTGCAGAGAAAGATTCATTTATATTTGAAACACTTTTCTTTGAAAAACAGAGGGCGAAGATTAGAGAGGAAAGAAACCAGGAAAGACATGTGATCTTGCCCCACAAAGACAAAGGTGTCCCTGTAGATCCCAGGTGCATGGTCCAGCCCAGCTCACCAAGACTGACTTCCTCATAGGAAGACTGTTGCACTAAGAAGTCCTTGTGTAAAAGAGACATGATGGAAAAACATCCTCTCTGCAGTTCTTCTTTGTGACAACAGCAGATCAGGGACTTGGAGATTCAGGCTTGATTGCAGCCAACTTTTCCACTCTGTCCATGGTGACAGGTGACGAAACAAATGGATGGAAGAGTTATGACTTACCCTAGGTCACGTGACTTGTGGCACTCAGGTGTTCTCAGACCTCAGAACATATTTCTCTTTATGTAGTTCCAGCAGCCTGCAAGGCCATTGATGGGCAGTTCTCTAATAATGGTTTAGTAACTCAAAATATTTGGATCCCAGATTTATTTGGCTGTTATGTGGCTTATTTTATTTGAAGTAAGCCCTACTTCCATAGATCACATGTTCTCAAATGTCAGAACATTTTCAACATACAGTCTATCCTGTAAAACATTCAGACCAAAATCTCATCTTGAATTGTAGCTCTCATAATTCCCATGTGTTGTGGGAGGAACCCAGTGGGAGGTAATTTAATCATGGGGTGGGTCTTTTCCGTGCTATTCTCATCAATTACTTCGACTTGCTCTGAGCAAATAGTATCATTAGTTTATCAATAAAAATGGTTTTCTATGAATGGTGTCCTTGTTCACATTCCCTGGAGAGCAGAATCTGAAATGGAGGTTTGCTTGCATAATGTTTATTGGGGAGTATTTTTGGGAACGCCTGTGGGGAAATGAAATCGGCCAAATGGAGAAAAAGGAAGAGTTGAACTGTGAAGCAATCAACAGTGGCCTCTGCTGATTCCACAAGAAGCTCTGGAGCTGGATGATCTTTCAGAAATGTTCCAAACTGAGCAAGGCCTTTATGGTCAATGTCAATCAATCGCTGAATGCAAGCTGACCTTGGCATGGTCAGCTTGCATGCAATGATTGATTGACATTGGCCATATAGGGAGAAGCAGTTTACTTCAGTTCTTAGAGAACAATGCTTAGGGTGTGATATGGTTTACCTGTGTCCCCACCAAAATCTCATCTTGAATTGTAGCTCTCATAATTCCCATGTGTTGTGGGAGGAACCCAGTGGGAGGTAATTTAATCATGGGGTGGGTCTTTCCCCTGCTATTCTCATGATGGTGAATAAGTCTCATGAGATCTACTGGCATATAAAGGGACAAAACCTACACGAGCTCTCTTGCCTGTCACCACATAAGATGTGCCTTTGCTCCTCATTTGCCTTCAGCCATGATTGTGAGGCCTCTCTGGCCAGGCTGAATTGTGAGCCAATTAAATCTCTTTCCTTTATAAATTGCCCAGTCTTGGGTATGTCTTTATTAGCAGCTTGAGAACAGCTGTGAGCCAGCAATGCTCTGGCAGCTGGGGGAACGAGTGGCTTGATCCTGAAAGGAAGGTCACGGCAGTGCCTCACCACATCCACTATAACTGGTTTCTTCAAGATAGCTGCTTTGAGAATATAAATGGATGGCCCATTTCCCAGCAAACTCCTTGCAGTACAGCACTGCATCATGTTTGTCTTTATATCTGCTATACTATACTAGCGGCTCTGACGCATTTTGCATATAGCAAACTTCAACAAATATTTAGATTAGATTTGCCTAAAATAAAATCCTCCTTATTATTGGCATATTATTTTTTAAATGGAAATAAAAGAATCCACAGTAGAGCTGAGAATACAAAGCTTGTTCATGCAGACTTTTAATGATAATAATGCATCATATCCATAAAACAACTTTTGTTCTGAGAAATAAATATGCATTCTCAGGAAGCATTTCATTCATCTAAAAATATCTATCGGCATGTATATTAGCTTGCTCAGTTTGCCATACAAAGTACCACAGAACCACAGACTGGGTAGCTTCAAATATAAATTTATTGTCTGGGCATAGTGGCTCATGCCTGTAATCCCAGCACTTTGGGAGGCCAAGGCAGGCAGATCATCTGAGGTCAAGAGTTTGAGACCAGCTTGGCCAACACGGTGAAACCCCGTCTCTACTAAAAATACAAAAATTAGCCAGGCGTGGTGGTAGGTGCCTGTAGTCTCAGCTACTCAAGAAGCTGAGGCAGGAGAATCCCCAGAACCCAGGAGGCGGAGGTTGCAGTGGGGACCACACTGTTGCACTCCCCACTGAGCAACAAGAACGAAACTCCGTTTCAAAAAAAGAAAAGAAAAAATAACAACAGAAACAAAAACCATAAATTGATTCTCTCATAATTCTAGAGGCTGGAAGTCCAAGATCAAGGTGTTGGCAGGGTTGACGTATCCTAAGTTCTCACTCCGTGGCTTGCAGATGGCTGTTTTCTCCCTGTGTCACATGGACTTCCCCTGTCCTTACCTGTCTCCTAATCTCTTCCTATAAGGACACCAGTTACATCGGATAAGAACACACCCTAACAGCTTCGTTTTAACTTAATTCCCTCTTTAGAAGCCCTATCTCCAAATGTCAGCACATGCTAAAGTACTGGGAATAAGAACTTCTACATACAAAATTTGGAAGCGACATAATTCATCCCATAACCACATTTGGGAAGGGCTCATGCTTTAAATATCATCTCAGAGAAACCAAGACAGAGATGTTGAATGTCGTGAGGCACGGGTTATGAAACCTATCCCAGAGGTTTATCTTCTTAATTTTAATGCAACTGTAGGTACATCACTCCAGCTAGAATTTTAGCATTCTGAGAGAGCTCTTACCACTAATCTTCCCCAGAACTTGCTTTGCATTGAAGAATTAAGTTACTAAAGTCATTCAAGAATGGAATGGAATTTGTCTTCTCCACAATTGGTTCCTCTGAAAATTAATGTTATTCCATATAAGGTTCACTCTCTTGAACGAGGTTCAAGACCCAGATATATATATATATATATATCTTTTTTTTTTCCTGAAGCAGGTCTTTGCTCTGAAACTCACTCACCTTTTCTATCCTGAACTAGGCCTAAGCACTAGAAGGACATTTGGAGGTTTCTTCTAACTCTTGCTCTTGGGCCTAATAAAAGTCCTAATATGTAAGTCCTTGATTCCACTTCTCTAGTACTGTCACCATCCCCTCATCCCCAGAAAAATAAAGAGATGGGGAAAGGGGACTTACATTTCTCATATAACTACCATGCGTTAGACATGAGGGCAGGTGCTTTCATAGGCATCTTGTTCCCTCTAAACCATACCATAAGGTAGGTTTTATGTTACCATTTTATAGATAAGCAAAGTAGTAGACTCCAAGAGCCTAAATATCTTGCCCAAGTCACCTGTTGGAATGTGAGAAGGACAGAATTGAAATGACAGACACACCTGACTGTCTCCAAAACCTAGCTTCTTTCCATTGGCCTACACTGCTTACGTATGAAGGGCACCACAGAGTCAAGCCCCAATCCAGCCTACTCTCTCCATAAGTCCCCAGACCCAAAAGTGTAGATGTTCATAGTCTTTACTTCCTGACTTTTGTACCCCATTTATATGTCTGAAAAAAGGTTCTATCCCATGTCTTAAACTCTCTGTATCTTACAGAAGGGTGGTGGTACTCTTCTGCATGTTTGATTATTTCTCATTTGATGAGCTTCAACATTCTTCACTTGTTTTATTGGCTAAAGTCTTTTCTTTGCCTGCACTGAGGGCTGCTAAATCTTCACAGGCCCACCTTCCAGAGGAAGTTGTGGGAATTGGGCAGGATGCGAGTTCTCTTCTCCAGTTGCCTCTTTCAGAGATGCCACTCAGTGACTGACTGTTTCCCAAAGGTCCTGTAACTGTGAAAACCAGTTCTCACTCCCCAGGCAGATTGCTATCTCTGGAAGAGCTGGATTGTGAAAACAAACCTACATAAAAGCTGTCCCTTTCATTTGCAATACAAAACTTTCAGCCACTTCTGTCAATGGAATGAATGATATGGGTGGGAAGGTAGAAAGAGATGACAAAATACTACCTGGCCACAGTAGGCAGGTAAAAATTGATTTCTTTTTAAAGAATGATATAGTTGAGATGCTTGTGCCCTCTAAACCACAGGTTGAAATGTGATCCCCGGCCGGGCGCGGTGGCTCAAGCCTGTAATCCCAGCACTTTGGGAGGCAGAGGCGGGTGGATCACGAGGTCAAAAGATCGAGACCATCCTGGTCAACATGGTGAAACCCCGTCTCTACTAAAAATACAAAAAATTAGCTGGGCATGGTGGTGCGTGCCTGTAATCCCAACTACTCAGGAGGCTGAGGCAGGAGAATTGCCTGAACCCAGGAGGCGGAGGTTGCGGTGAGCCGAGATCGCGCCATTGCACTCCAGCCTGGGTAACATGAGT
>NW_022436981.1:5821862-5824811 GCF_009761245.1 Sapajus apella | reverse complement strand
AAAAAAAAAAAAAAAAAAAAAAAAAAAGAAATGTGATCCCCAATATTGGAGGTAGGCCCTAAGGGGAGGTGTTTGAGTCATTGGGATGGGTCCCTCAAAATAGCTTGGTGCCCTCCCCATAGTAATGAGGGAATTCTCACTCTGTTAGTTCACATGAAAACTGATTGTTAAAAAACACCTGGTGCCTCCTCCACTCTCTTGTCTCCGCTCTCACCGTGAGACACACCTGCTCCCCTTCCCTTATGCCAAGCTTCCTGAGGTCTCACCAGAAGCCCAGCAGATGCTGGCGCCATGCTTGTACAGCCCGCAGAAGCGTGAGCCAAATAACTTTTTTTCTTTATAAATTACCCAGTCTCGGGTATTCCTTTAGAGCAACACAAAATGGACTAATATGAGGGCTATAATTGAACCACAACCCTTGAGTCATTGACTTGTGACATTTACAAGGAGGGAGAAATCCATAGCAGGAAAATTTACCTACAAATGAGTGGCTCAGGGCTGAGATATTTCTGCGTAGGGTTCATGCCTGGATACCGTAATCACAGCAAGAAAGTCCTCCAAGAGCCTGGGCAGTGCCTTCCTAACAGATAGCCCCTTCACTCCACCCTATCCTCTCCACACTTCTCTGAGTCTTTGGTTTCCTGAATAGGGCTAACCATTGTTCTCCAAAACAGAAAGCTGTGCAGGAAGCACTATTTATTATCTTTACGTCACATGCCAGATCCAGCCCCATTACCCCCAACAGCTATGCTAGGCCTTCCAGAATCTCACGTATTCTTCCTCTGTGGCCAGCATGGCCGCCGCTTGGTTAGGCTGCTCTCTACATGGCCTCCCATGAGTGCCTTCCTTACTCTTTACTTTCCTCTCTGAAGCACTCATGCTCTCCTCCGGGCTTAAAATAAGCATCTGTTCAAATCCTTTCCAGCCATTGGGCCCAGCTCAGGTTCCACTCTCTCTGAGACTGCCATCCAGTTCCTCAATTCTCTGATATATTCATTGCATCGAGTCTTTGTGTAATAATTCAATATTGGATAAAGTTGTTTTATATCATCTTCTTCTGTGGATAGATATTTGGTCAAAGCAGAACACTAAGAGAGACTTCATTTTCTCCACTTGTACCCCTCAATGTAGGCACATATAGTAAGAAACCAATAACCATCTGAATAAAACTTATTGAGCAAGAAGTTTCTCTTTCTTTGTTCTTCTACCTAGAAAGGTTTTCTTTCCCTGCCTTTTCAAAGACTAATTGAATCGGAATCTCTGGAGGTAAGGCTCAGGGTTTCATGGTTTTAGAAGCTTTCTAGGTGATTTTCAATGTGCTGCAGTGCTAGAATTCACTGTTTTTTATGGAAGTTCACCATGAGATACAGTCAGTTCTGCTATAATGCTTGTTTTGAAAACAAGAATTTGTTCCAACTGGTTGGATGTATTAGGGAATAATTTGAACATAATACAAATTTCATGTTTGCTAATATATGATACCATCTTCAAGAAACATTAGGTGAACCCAGAAAACTGTATGTACATGAACCAAGCAATGCAGGAGTATACAAAACATGCAGGCACGCACACACACACACACACACACACACACACACACACGCACACAAACGTCAAACATCTACCAGCTTTCTCAATTCACTGCATGTGTTATAAACTACATCAAATTACTTCTGATGTTACAATTTTCTATCAGTGTCAGATAACCTTCTTCCACAGTAACTAACAAGCTTCAACCTTTTTGACAGCCACTTCCTAAAGCAAACCTCAAGTCTTTTTCAAAGGAAACTATATACATATATATACATACACACATATATATCATCATATTTATATGCTACTTGACCATTTAGCATGAGTAAAACTGTGCTCTAATTTTTATTCGGTTATCTTTTTAACGTGTCTCTGACAAAGTTTTGGCATGATCTGTCTCTAATCCATTTTCCGCATAAGCTCTGTGGTTTTTGTCACCAGTTTTCCATAGCAAGGGGATTTTTGGAAATGCTTATGTGGACTTATTGCAAAACTGACTGCACCTAGGACTATACTTCTCTTACTATGTGCTACAAAGATGGAAAGCTTTGAAAAATATGGAAAAGAAGGAAGACCAAATGGTATTAGCATATGCAAACTATAAATTTGGCCTTGTTATAGTACCAAGTAAATCTACTAATCCAAAGGCAATTATTTGGCTTAGAATTAAGGAATGCTCAGGAATTTCTGGATTGAGAGAAATAAAAGTTGTTTTTACAGTGGCAAGAGTCAGGAAGGAAATGTGGATCAATAAATTAATGCTCAGGAACTTTTATACATCTAAAAGTTAAATTCACGTCTTTCCAATGACATTTTATGAGAGGAGAAAAATTTGCAATTGAGAATTGTCACCCTTTAAATAATTACTATTTGGTTTGAAATCTAATCTTGTTTCTAAACCTATCCTAAAGGTTTCGACAGGAGCCCTGCAAAGAGATATTCATTCAGTTGTTCTGTTATTTGTTTTGTGAAAAAGCGTGACCACTAATTGGCTTTACGACTTCCCCAGTTTGAACAAAGTGCTCTACCCATGCACATGCCCATCTTCACTCTTTCTGAATGCCTCACTATACAACGAAACTGGTGATAGAAATTTCATTGAGAGCCTCTGAAAGACACTAGTGCTCTTTGCTAAGGGTCTCCAGATTCCCGCCCTGTGAACGCATGGCAGGATTGCATCCTCAGGCCTCCTGTAGGAATGGGCAATGCACTGGGGTGGATTGATAGCAGCATTGGCATCCAAGAATGTGTGGCACCAATGGAGAAGTCCATCTCAAATGAACTCACACATGAGCAAGTTGGGAAAGGTACATATATTCATTTTTATATCTAAAGTAACCAGAATTTTCTATAGCATTTTTGAAAGACACACACACATACACACACACACACACACACACACACACACACACACAC
>NW_022436981.1:5795709-5821762 GCF_009761245.1 Sapajus apella | reverse complement strand
CCTTCTATAGCATTTTTGAAAGACACACACACACACACACACACACACACACACACCCCTGCGGGTAGACACAAACACACAAATAATAATACCTACAAGAATTTTTTTTCCTGTTTCACAAATAAGGAAACTTGGATCCTAGAAGCTAAATTAGTTTACTCAAGGTCTAAAATAGACTAAAATAATCAGCATATTAAACAGTTCTCTTACTTTCTTCTGTTCCCCATTCAGGAAACATACCATGACTTAATTGTCTCCAAAGTAGACTCAATGTTCCTCCTGCCACCCCATACTCCCACTCCCACCCCCAACCCTACCCCTGAAATTGGATCTAACCCTAATTGTCCAAAGCACCCAGAATCCACGCAGAGTGATGGAGGACTGAGGACTGATGACTGAGCCACGGAGCCACAGAGCAGGCCTCAGGAGTGAAAGCAGACCAAGCCCAGCAGGGCCGCAGCCCCCAGCTGGCCACGGAGACCGTAAAATGGCTTGCAGGTTGACTCTTAATCTAGCCAAGATTGACCAAGAAGCCAGCATCTTGCAGGCACAGGTAGATCAAGGGGTCCATAAATCACCCTTCTTAAAGCCCTGTCAGCAAATGAAATCCTCAATTTTTCTTCAGTGACTGAGAGCTTGGTAGTCACTCCTCAAAAGAAGAGAAAGTCTTCCAAGGAAGCATGACCATTCCTCCTCACTTCAGCCTGCTTTCTGTATCCCCCTTCTCCTGGATCTCCCCTCTCGGTCCCAGGACGTCCATGAGAAATGGGGCAGCCTGGGAAATGTGGTTGAAACACAATTAATAGCAAGAATAATAGCTCACGTTGGGTTTTTATTGTGTTAGCTCATTTAAGCCTGAGACTATCTTGGGAGACATGTACTATCATTAACTCTGCTTTACAGAAAAGGAAATGAAGCACAGAGTTGTTGAGTAATTTCCTCAAGGTCACACAGTAAAAAGGCGATTCTCCCAGCTGTAATTTTTGGTGCAGTTTACCTTCCCTAGGCTGGTCCTTCCAACCTAAACTCAGTGCTCAGTGCCCTCTCTCCTCTGCTCTCCTAACTTAAGATTCTAGAATGGCTCTGCTTCTATGAATTTACATTGTAAACCTGTTGCTTCCCTCTAGGTGTTTGCTCAATCTGTCTTATTTGTTATTGTGGAGTGAAAAACTCTGTATCCTTTTAGTGGTAGACCAATACTAAACAGGCATAAACAAATTATGTGGAAGACACTGGAGGAACCCAAAGTTTTCCTGGTGCACCTGGAATCTAACAGCCTGCTTGTCCTACTGAAGTCCAGCCCTTGAAATGAACAGCAGAGGGCGCTGTGGAGCTGTGGCCACCGGCAGAATGCCGTGGCCCTCTCTCTCCTGCCTCCCAGGAGGGGATCCCCAATGAGAATCCACACCCAAAGCAAACTTCCCTGTTTCTCCACCTCTGCAGTCCTCTTTCCCTGACCCTGGGACCACCTCACAGACCTGTCTCAACCCTGTTTCTAAGAACGATTTTGACCTGCGGTCACTGGGATATGAGGAGACTTAATTCTCCTTGCAAGTCCAGTTCTGACCTCTCAATCTGTTTCTCGGAATTCTGCCTATCTCCTGAGACCAGGTCAGCCTTCGATTCTGTATTCTTGGTGAAGGTCTGGAACACTGCCTTCCTCCGTGGTTCAGCCCTGCCCTGGACCACCACCACTCCTGGTGCTTACCAAACACCCTGAGTGTGCCTGGCGTTTTGCCCCGAACCCTGTGTGTGGGGCCCCTCTCTCTGCTGAGAAACTCCCCTGGTGCTGTCACCCTCCACCCTGGACTTTGGAGGATCATATAATGTGAATGTCTTAGCCCTGTACCGTAATCTTTGTTGAGTACCCAACGTGGTCTACCATGAGGCCAGCTGCGATTACAGAGCCCTTCTGATACCACGTATGCCCAGATGTGAAAAGCATAGGCCCCAATACTGAGAAAATTAAATAGGCACAGAGCCACCTGCAAGGGTTATGCTAAAAGAATGCAATCCTCAGTTCCTCACCTACCTCACATAGCTTTAAAAATAGAGCAAGTTAATAGAGAATTATGTGACGAAGACTTCACCAGGGAGTATTGTAAGTGCATTTCACCTCCTTCCTGGACTTCCTTCTAATACTGGCAGACGACTTTGAACATCTCCAACCCTAGTAAGTGGTGTAGCTCCTGATCTTGCCTTCTACTATGCTTCTCCAACTTAGACTACAGCCAACCGAGGATGCCAGCCACCTGGAGATAAGGCCCTCACTACGCACTTCTTGAAAGGCTAGACAGGACACGGTATTCCCCAAAGGCAGGGCCTCCTCCACCTGAGACAGCCTGATAAACCTAAAGCAAGTGGTTGTCTAATTAGGACCTTAATGGAAAGGCCAGCTGTGTTTTTAATAGGTCATCTGAATTACTGCCTCTCTATTAGTGGCAAATTAAGAAACGTTATAGTGATGTTTCACCTCAGAGGAAGCTTACAGACTAGGAAACGGGCAGAGTAGAAGTGTACGCCTTTTAAAGTTCTCCTATAACATTCCAAATATGAGGGCAATTATTAAGGATAACAGGCCTGTGTTTTCCTGTTTTCCCAGCACCCACACATGCCACTCCATGTACACAACAGAGCCCTCCTCCTCTCTCTCCCTCTCCCTGGGATGGTATGTCAATGTCCCATACCAGCACAGCATCCGATTTGTAGGATCTGTAACACGGATGTCCCTTAAAGGTTTTCCCAACTCAGAGTGTCTTTGGTTCCATGAGATTCAACCTCTTGTTTTGGCCCATTGCTCAGTATATGGACCATAACTCAGAAAGGGAAAGAAATATGAAAAGGATGTGGCCGCTGCCAAATGGTACTTTGTCTGAAAGTCTAAGACTCTTCTGTAGCAATGCAGAAAGGCCATGACTCTCCAAGCAAAACCATTCCCAAAGTTGACCATCCCTGCCCACATTCCCCTGGCACCTCTCAGGCTTCTGGCTGCCATTTCGTGACTTATTCTCCTGCTTCCTGGCTGCCTAATGTGTGTTTTTCCCTGGTTTCACCTGTGTAGAAATACGTCTCAGGAGTTGGCTATGAATAGGTAGCTAATTTGGAGCTCCCATCCACACCCTTTTAGGAATGATTCTGGGTTCCACTTCATTAAAAAAGACAGACCTGTTGCTCTGTGATCCCAATCAATCAAGTGTTCTTTTTCAACAATGGGGCTGTTATGAGTGTTACTACTCACTGACAAGACGGAATTCAGGTATGTGAGCACTGTAGACAGCAGGTGTAATGACAGCATCCTCTCATTGAGGACAGAAAATTTAAAGTATGCTTAGGGTTTGGTCATGAAAGCTGAGATGACATAGGTTTTAAAGATGTACATTTTTTATTTACATGCTAGACAATAAAGATATTTCTAGTCTCTGAAAAATATGTCCCCCTGTTCCTCTCCCACCTCATTCCAGCATCACATAGCAGGCAATAGTGTGGTCACAGGGGCATTGGTGGATTGATACAACTTGCAAGTGAACTTTCTGTTTGTATTTTGAATGCTCACATTTCATCCTTGACGATTCATTGATTTGGATCCATTGGTTGGGCTTAGGGATGCATTCTAAGTGGGGGAAAGAAAACAGTGGTGATAATGACTAATGATATTGACAAATAGTACATATATTTATGTATGTGTCTCTCTAGAGATAAACGTGAAAATGAAGGCATGAAAAGGAGTACCCAAATTGACATAGCTACATAGAACTAAATTATCTTATTTCACTGAATCTAAGTATATGCCACATCATTATTTTTATGTTCTGCTAAAAAATAAAAAGAAACAAAACTTTTCAATTAAACTGACATGCCATTGAATATAAGATACAAGTTAAATATAAGTTAAAAGATAAAGAAAATGCCTATCTTAGAATAGATAAACTATGATATGAAAAGTCACACTCAATACTATCTAACTGTAAATGGTAGTTATTCAATGTATCCAAAAAGTTTTTGTTTTTAAGGAAGGGGCTTCTAATGTGAATCTGTAGGTTGAACAAATAACTTTTAATTAATAAAGCAGCATCAGCAATTTTAGTTGGTGTCTTAAGAGACTGATAGCCAGCCCAAAGTCTTCAAGATCTCTAAATACATAGATTCTTCAATCCAAGGGAGTATGGTGTACTCAAAAGACTCCCAAGTAAGGAGAATGGAAAGACATTTTAATACCAATTGGTCCCCATTGTGATTCTGCTACTGATTAACCAGGTGGCCTTGTGCTCATCCCCTAAGTATTCTGGCCTTTGATTTCCATACCTGTAAAATGAATGGGTTGGACTAGAATCTCATTTCTAACTCATCTCTCATTTCACAGCTCTCACATTTTACAAATCTATGACCCTGAGTTCATGTGGTCCTATCTTGATGGGTTTAAATGTCAAGCTGAAATACATCCAATATGAAAAATTCTCTTGAAGTGTACATTCTGCTGACCTTCCGTTTAAGCAGAATACTTCAAATGTATCTAATGAAGAAATGAATGAGTGAAGTATACCCTATCGATCCTCTTTGCTCACAAATCCTGAGTACTGAGCTACATACGGTATTTGTCTCTGCATAACGGATGAGGACACAGACCCACCAGTGCTGAAACTAAAAGGGGGAGGCTTACCTCAGCTGCCCTTGATTTCCCTTGCAGCGAAGACATCCTCATTCTCAAAGCATCTCTTATCTAAAGAAGCAATGACAGTGAGAAGCACTTCACAGATGTCAGAAGAAACAACAAAATTACCAGGGCTGACGCCTGTCCTGAAACTTTAAGACCAGTAACCCTGGCAGAAGCAATATCAGAGGACTTAGCATAGTGATTGGCAAGTAACAAGACTTGGATAAAAGCTTGGGTGTAGTTATAATTAGATTTGGTATTAAGACGAAAATTGTGATTATGATTTCTATTCTTTTCGCCAGCAATACTCACACACAGCCTCCTGTTGACTTGATACAGAGCGAGAAATGACAAAATATTGGGTTTTTTTCCCCTTTTTCACAGCTGATTCCTGAACCATCCTCACAAACTCAACTCCCCTGGACTATGCTCTCCAATCAAAACTGCTTCATCCTCCTGCTTCCCCCAGCCACCTGAAAATCATTTATAAGGAGGAAGCAAATTCAAGTTACCTTGTGATCCATAATGGTTCCAAACAGCAGGATGAAAAAACCCTGTGGCAAAATTCAACAGACTCATGAGGGATGGTTTTTCAAACAACATCTCAGCTGTTATTTTCATACCACTCTTCTAGATTCCTCCTAGGGCAGTTATTAGACATTAGAAACTTCAGTTTCCACTAATGCAGATAAAAATGCACTGATCGGTGTTCCTCTGAGTCTCCCCCACCCTTGGAAGAGGATCATCACCTGCACAGGAATGCAGGACGGTTACTGATAGTTATTGAATGGCTGTAGATGTAGGATAGTTTTCAGCCTTATGCAGATATTTTACTTTCTTCCCAAATATTGAGGTAGCTGTTCCTACTTATGATGACAGTCACATGTGACAGAAACTTGTAATCCAAAATAACAATCATGGAGGGTGTCTTAAGAAAACAAAATTTATATTCTAGTCTACTTTGAGTTGGAGTTGAAAGTCAGTAAATAGACAGCCAAGGCCTCTAAGCTGGTGGGGAAAAAAATTTTGCACAAAAGAGAATGCTACAGACATTTATAAGGCTAGGGTCTTTTCACTCTCAATCTAAGGATAATTCATAGTGAAAAAACACCCATCAGATTAAAATTTAGTAGATGTTAAGTCACAGGGAGAGCCTGCTGAGAAAAGAGAAATGTTTACAACTAAAAGCATTGGGGTATTTTTCTTTCTATCAAGAAGAGAGAAACACAAATGAACTGAAAAAGAAATACAGAGTAAAATGTCCTGGGGTTTAATTAAGGAAGGACAAGATCATTACTCACTAGAGTAACTTCAAGAGTTGGGAAATTTATCAAAAGCCCCAAAGTATTTGATTAAAAAAAAAAAAGAAATCCCTCAAGTGACAGATTTGGCTTTAAGCAATGCAACAGAAAGAGTAGAAAAAATGTGCTCCATAGTTATTAAAAAATTATGAGTAAGATATATAATTGATTACTTGGCATTTTCTTTAAAGTCTGCTTTCTATTTTGTATCATGCTTTTAAACACAATAGTAATGACATGTTAATAGGAATAATTGGTTGTTTAATTAGTTACATTATTTAAAATAGTAGTTGGGAATATTTTTCTGCAAAGAACCAAATAGTAAATATTTTAGGCTTTCCGGGCCACATAGTCTTTGCTGCGACTATTCAACCTTGCTGTTGTAGCTCAGAAGCAAAGGAAAATTGTAAATAAATGAGCATGGCTGGCTCGCAGTAAAAGCCTATTTAACCCTACTTACAAAAACAGCCTGCAGGCCATTGTTTTCTACCTTCTGATTAAAAGCATAATCAAGAAAATGGGCTCACCAAATTTTCTGTTACTTATAGGTATGAAAAGCAGTCTGGTCAATGATAGTTTCCCAAGAGTATAAGCTCAGTAGCCAAGAGGCAGTAAAACAATTTTAGAGGAACAGTCTTGCCAAACCTATTATGTTGGTGTGGAAAAAGACAATAGAGATCATTCTAGATTCATGTCTTCATTTTACAGATGAGAAAGCTGAGGCCCAGAGAGAAGTGGCA
The DNA here is from genome assembly GCF_009761245.1 of Sapajus apella. Taxonomy (NCBI): domain Eukaryota; kingdom Metazoa; phylum Chordata; class Mammalia; order Primates; family Cebidae; genus Sapajus; species Sapajus apella. The sequence goes on along the minus strand of NW_022436981.1, from coordinate 5,815,070 downwards.
TTCCCGAGATTGGATAACATATGGCAAGATCTGTTTCTATAAATAAGAGTTATTTTTATTTCACAGGGACTAGCAGGGAGGAGGTATGAGAACTCCTGACTGGATAACAGCCAAAGTGAATGGCAAGCCTTGTCTCTTCATAATATAGAAAATGGCTGTTATTTCACTAAATTCCCAAACCACTGGAGAAAGGATTTAAAATGTGCTTGTTTTGAGGCATTAATATGTCGCCTCACATAGTCCTATAAGCGAAGGCTAGCTCCTTCTAACATTGAAACTTTAGTAGGGATACAGATGAATCAGTGAGGAAAGAAGGAAGGAGATTTCCACCCAACCTGCCTGGTCAGCTAAATTCAACTTGATAAACAATACAGTCAGAGATGCCATAGCCAAATATCCCTCAGATTTAAGAGGAAGTAGAAAGAACATTGTGTGTTCTATAATTTCAAATCATAGTCATTTTTTCTTTTTTTTTTTTTTTTGTGGTCTATCTAGAGTAGCACAGAAAAGCCTCCCTCTTGGAACTTACCTGGAAAGCATTGAGTGAGGCAAAAATGATATGGAACGTCAAGGGAGTGTCTTCTATAAGAGTGGCTATTCCAAAGCCCCAGGTCAGTCCCAGCAGTGGGGTGAGAATGGCAACATTTTTGGTGATCCTCATAATTATGGCCACATCCTGAGACTTGGAACTGCCAATAGAGGGCCTCTGAGTGTTGACAGCAACAACCAAAACCACGATGAGATTCACAGCCACAATGACCAACGCCGGGATGGCAAATGCCAAAAGGGCTTTGGTACTGACCCAGTTAAGCCAACAGGCCTCGGGTCTCACGTAGCCTTTCTTTGGCTCTGTGATAGCGACTGTGGTGACAGCAATGATCAATGGGCACCCATAGCCAATGGCAAAGCCAATGACCATCATTCGGGACTTCATCATCCTACGGAAAATGACCAATATTCCATAAATGATGAGCAGTGCTTTGAAGAGCATCCAGAAAAACAGAGAGAGGTAGAAAAAGTGGCTGAAAAACGTCACCGCAACACACACGTTATAATCCTGGACCTCGTTGTTAAAGTTAGAGCCTATGATAAAACACACATTGGCAGTCAGAAGCGACATGGCTATATTCACGATGCACACGTGACGCATGTATGATATGTCCGTCACAACTACCTGGGACCACACCGTGGCTTCAATGATCAGGCAAAGAACCAAGCTTAGGATTGAGATGCTGAGCCCGATGCAGGTGATGTAGTCCAGAACTTTGTCCGTCTTCGATGTGGGGGACATTAGAATGGAAAAAGACATCACTGCACTGGTGTAGTTACAGCGGCATTTCACTTCGTTTCTGACATCCTGTGTCATTTTGCACGCTTTCTCATCCCATCTCCTCTTCTTGGAGTGCCAGCCAACACACTGGGCTCTAGCATGGCGGGTTTTATTGATCTTTTCAAAGGTGAGTATGATTTCTTGCAAGCTTTCTGGCAAAACCACTGATAGGACCAGACCATTGACCCGTCTGGAGAGACTCACATTTTGCGAGTGGGCTTCTCTCAGGATAGACCCCAAGGTTGGGAAAGCTATGCTAATGGCTTGGGATGCATTTGGCCACAGCTTCCTTAGCTCTTGCCAGGGAATCTGTACCACTCCTGAGATACCTTCTGTGGTCATGGAGAAATCGAAGCTTTTCTCTGAGGTATTATGGTTGAGGTGAAACCCTTTTGTCTGAATGAAGAGTTCATTCACAATGTTCTCAGATTTGTTGTGGATGTGGAGTTGCCTGGCAAACAAATTCACTGACTGCAACAAATCCGAGCTGGCATTTTTGTTGGGAATGAAAGCCCAATTTGAAACAGCTGCTGTGTCGAGGATGTGGTTGGCCACTTGACTATAGCTCTGCAATGGAGAAAGGTGAACATTATACTCAGGATTTATACACTGTTGCACAAAGTTGATTTCTAAAACCTGAAATTTCTACAGATCATTACCTATTTTTATTTGCCATGTTTCTCTTCAAATTCCCCATGTATTAGAATCCACATTAGTAAGGCCACACAGAGGGAACAAAAGTAAAATAATTCAGAAAAAAAAATTATAGCTAAGGTTTATTGTTGCAGCCAGGGCAGCATTTCCAAACTGCAGTGTGTAGAACCCAAGTTTCCCACGAGATTTTAATGACTGTTTAGTGGAAGTGACTGGAGGTAGGTTCAATGATAATCTAAGCTTGAGAAAGACTGCATGCCAGGTCCCTATCTCCCCCTGCCTTACAAATAATTCCAAAGTTCATTAGGACATTAAAGGCTCTGAAAAGTCCTGCCATATGGAAACTCACTTAACTTTGTTTCACTCAGAACTTCCTACAACTGATGTGCTACAGATCTCCCTTTTAAAAATGGAATCTCCATTAACGTTTCTCAGAATGGTTATGTTCTACAGCAGTGGTACCCAACCTTTTTGGCACTAGGGACTAGTTTCGTGAAAGACAATTTTTCCATGGACCCAGAGTGGCGGAGGTGGGCATGAAACTGTTCCACCTTAGATCATCAGGCATTCGATTCTCCTAAGGAGCACAACCTACATCCTCCTCATACACAGCTCACAATAGGGTCTGCACTTAGGTGAGAATCTAATGCTGCAGCTGATCCAACAGGAGGCAGAGCTCAGGCAGTAATGTTCACTCACCCTGCACTCACCTCCTCCTGCGCAGCCAAGATCCTAAGAGGCCACAGCCTGGTATCAATCCACTGCCCGAGTGTTGGGAACCCCTGATCTACAGAACATAATTTTAGAAACACTAGTGTAGACTCCATCTTGCTCACAACCTTCACTACGTTCTGATGTTTCTCTTGAAAATATGAAGTGTATACAAAGGTAGGTATTACACGTTTTAACTTCTTGAAAACTTCCATAAACTAGAATGAATCAATACCCGAAACAGAAGTGAAATGCCTGCTGTTGTTGTGATGGTTGCTGTCGTCATTTTTACCCTGGAAAGTATATTTGAAACTATTCAAATGCAAATTTTAAGAAAAACATCCATTTTTAATGATTAACAAAGAATACCTTCATTTTCTCTTGAGTGACATTATCAGACAAATCTGTAGAAATATTTTTTAATAACTCCACTATAAATGCAATATTTCCAGATGTTGTTTCTGATGATTTCACAACATCAATGATGCAGGCATAATCAAGGGGGCAGTTCTTGCGGATTCCTTGAGCTACGCTCTCAATGGTCTCAGGAGCTCGAAAGTCTAGAATGTGCAGAGGTATAGACGGTGCTGCCACTGAAAGGCGAGATTCCACACTTGAGTCCTGTTTAAAATAAATGTAGTTTCATTAAAAAATGAGTAAGTGCCTACCACGTATCAGACTAAAGAAGCTAAAGCACAAACAATCCACATGGGGAAGACAGATGGAGAAGCAAAGAGTCTTTCCTAAAAAGTGGTTTTGATGCAGAGGGGGATGGAGAGGATACAGCGGGGTCAGAAAGAGGCAGGGGATTTCATCCAAATTACCAGGGACCAGGATATTGACCTTTTCTATTGGAATTTGCTTTCAGGACAGTGATTTTAATTCAAGTATTCTAACAAGATAATTTTCTACAGAGAGGGGAAAGAAAAGCCACATGGAATTTCATTGGGGAGTGGATTCTGGAGGTTGGCAGGTCAAACACAGAATGCTAAGGAATTACAATTTCCTTAGAGTTTACTCGTTAGAAGAGGTGATTTGCTCATTTTCTGATTCTTTTACCTAGAATCATTCAGAATGTGACTTTGAATAAAGCAAAACAATAATTTATTTTCTTTCATTCACTTTTGAGTGTGACCATAGTTGCAAGGAATTCTATGTGATTACCTATGCTAAGTGACAGAGAAGCCAGCTGCAATCCCTTTGTAAAACCACTGTTAAAATTTTAGGAGATGCAGAGATCCATGTGCTTCCATGGGATTACAGGGGAGGTAGAAGGAAATGGTTGCTACATGGAAGGATATAAAAGAGACTTTAACTGGATATGTTGTATGCATTTAATTTCTGTTCCCTCTAGATCGAGCACACATCTCTCCTTTTTTTGGTCAAGAGATTGAAAGTATTAAAAAGAGATATCAAGGCCGGGCACAGTGGCTCACGTCTGTAACCCCAGCACTTTAGGAGGCTGAGGCGGGCGGATCATAGGTCAAGAGATCAAGACTATCCTGGCCAACATGGTGAAACCCTATCTCTACTAAAAATAGAAAAATTAGCTGGGAGTGGTGGTACGCGCCTCTAGTCCCAGCTACTCGGGAGGCTGAGCAGGAGAATCGCTTGAATCCGGGAGACAGAGGTTACAGTGAACCAATCATGCCACTGCACTCGACCCTGGCAATAGAGCAAGACCCCATCTCAAAAAAAAAAGAGGTATCAAAATAAATTTGATCCTAGATACATTTAGTTGATTAACTGATTATCACAAGAAGCATACAAACCCACTTTTAGAGCTAAAATGTAACTTCTAAACAAACACATACACCATAGTATGAGTTTCGTACTTTTTTTTTAGAAAAGTTTCTTAGCAGGAGAAATAGAAAGCATGTGGAGAGGAGGGTGAATACCTGAGAGTTTGCATAAAGAAAAAGGACAAGAAACAAATTTAACCCACTCTAGATTTTTTCTAAGTGCAGATCTGAGACTTTCGATATGCTGAACAAATCACATTAAATATGCCTCTACTGTCTCCTGGGGGATTGGCTTCTGTCACCAATAATTTGTGAATGCATCACCTGAAAGAGCTTTTCCACAGAAAGGCTTGTACATGTTTCAGTTGATTTTTGCCACTCTTTTTGATTACATGTAAATCCTATTTCTCCGTGAAAGTCCTTAGCACAGGGCTGGCTGCAGTTGGAGGAAGAGATGCAAGGTCCATGGCATTTATCTAAAAAGAAAAAAAAGAGAGAGAGAGGAGCCCAGTTAGGACTTCCACACTCTGACACTTGCATCAAATTCATTGTGGGGATTTTTGGATTGCTTCCTGGAGGAAGTGACATTGAACTAGGTCCACAGCAATGAGTAAGAGCTGCCAGGTAGATTTTGCAGCTGGTGTCCAAGCAGAGTGGCCAGAACGTGGAAAGGGGAATTTCACATCATTCAGAAAGGCTAAGTCCAGACAACCTGAAGGAGGCGTGGGAAGAGATAAGGGTGGGAAAGAAAGCAGGGGTTAACTCATGCAGGGTCCTGGATGCTGTGCTAATGTGGGAGTTACCAGAAAACATGATTGGAATTGTTTTTGAAAGATAATTGATGATAGCATAGAGCAGGAGTCCGTAAACTTTTATGTAAAGGAACACATAAACGGAGTTGCCAGATAAAATATGGAAAGCCCAGTTAAATGTCAATTATCCACAGGAGTTTTGTTCTATAAAGTCACCATGAACACTAAGTTTTCTGAACAATTGCTCCTAGGGTAATATAAGGTTAGGGTCCGAAATGTAAGCTTCTGCTTACATTTTCATCAACTAATCAATATATGACCTTGTTTTTTTGTGTGTTTCTATATAAAGACACCTTATTTGATATATATTGTTGATTCATTAACATTGAACTCATGGCCAATAACACTAGAACTTATAACCGAATGAAGCCTATCTAACATATGCATTTTCTCCATAAAGCACATTCCAGCCTTCTCTGGCTTAGGAATACTAGGCAGCACTTCAGCACTACATTTGGGGGCTGTTTTAAACAGCAAGATCACCAACAAAAAGCACAAAAATGCAAAAAACGGTGGTGCTATGCAGACTAAAAAAAACAGTTGTTTACAGTAGGAGAGCTAGAAGAAGAAGTTAAAACATCACCTTGTCCGGCCCCTGCTGAGAACATACGCATTGTACAACTCAATTTTTTGCTGCTCTCTGCATGTCTGTGAATGACCACAAAAGTATTGCGAGTACTGATTTAGGGATTACAAATAAATTTCAGCAAGTAGGCAAATTTGCATATATAGAATCTGCAAATAATGATTCACTGTACATGCTCAGATAAACAACAAATACGTTTCTAGTGTCTGTATAACCCACACAATATTATTCATTGTTCATCTGAAATTCAAACTTAATCAGGCATTCTATATTTTTAGTCGCTAAATATGACAACTCTCGCCAGCAAGTAAATATTTTCAGCTTTGCAAGCCATATGAGTCTTTGTCACAACTACTCAACCCTGCCTTTGTAGTGTGACAGCAGCCAAAGACATTATGTAAATGAATGGACATGGCTGTGTTCCAGTAAAACTTTATTTACCAAAACTAGTGGCAGGCCGAGTATGACCCATGGGTCAGAGTGAATTCACTTTGGATAGAAAGAATGAGGTTATTGAAATATTCTCAGGAGAACTGCCTTAAGATAGCAACTGGGGAATGGAAAGTAAATAATGCTGAGAGCTATTAGGGTGTTCAGATCAATAAAATGAGGTGACCAGTTGCCTAAGAGTCAACTTTTCTGATTTGGACGGCTCTGTGATGACTCTATTCACTGGGAAAAGAAACAAGGTTTGCATCTTTCCTTGACTTCTATCGTACATCAAATTTTGCAAGTTCATTAACCAGAGTGGTTCTCAGTTTCTTCTTCCATATAGTTTGGACATGATGTCATAATTCTACAAATATGGAATAAGACAGCATCTTGTAAAACACTTAGATCCATGTTGTCTTAAATGTCCAGTAAATGTTAGCTACCTTTCTCTCTGCTTTCCTTTGTCACTTCCACGTCTATATAAGGATGTATTTACATCTGGCCATGATTTTGTGGAATCTAGTTATTCCCTACTGTGTGAGTGAGAACCACATGATTTCACTGAAGTACTACTTGTGATTATCCTCTTAGTTTACTTCTCACTTCTTGAGAGTGGCCAGGCTCATCACCATGATGTTCATCTTACATTGCTTTCATTAAAGCACTGACTTCTCAGCATCAGAGTGTTGCATACATTTAAGCACCCTGAAAATATCTTTGAATGAAGGAAGGAATAATCTTGTCCTCTTTCCTTTTCTGCCTCCGGTTAACTTATTCCTTTGAACTGATTTCTCTTGGGGATTTGAAAGTGTACACTTGTCTACTATTCTAGAGCACATGTGAATATTTGCTAACTCACTTCATTGACCATGCCACTGGTAATGGTATAAATGTAACAAAATCTATTATTACTGGTAAACATAAAGAACTTACTGGAGATTGCTATTCAGTTGGAAAGCCTGTGGCCTGGGGACAAGCTTGCAACATCAATGCCCTTCCTTTATTCTTCCCTGTCTTCAAATGGATGAAGACTGTTCTATAGCCACATACCTTGGATTCTTCCAGACTTGGGTTTCCCTTCAGGGCTTTGAAGTTTATCTCCAGCCTGAAAAATACAAATTCCCAAAGGTCCTCTTTACTGTGGGACTCTGCTCCCTCATCTCAGCTTAGAGGCTCCTTATGAATATGAGAAGAAAATGTGTTCAGTACTAGAAAGAAAACTGCAGCACATCCATGTGCTGGTATTGTGGGAACTTGCTGAAGGAAACATGGATGAGAGTACAGGGAGAATGCACTGCTCTCCGTCGAGGGATAGAACCAGGTGGTCACCTGGCCTCTCTAGGTAAAGTCAATAGAAATGCTACATCTTCTGAAAAGTTTAAGCATCCAGGGAAAATATAGTTATGAGAATTATACCACTAATCTGTTCTCTGCCTGTATTAACCATAAGGATGAAATGAAGTTAATGTGGTCCACAGATACCGTAGGTCCTTAATGAGCAGATACTAGGAATAATCACTAGGGCGCACTAATAGAATCACAAATCTATAATATCTATAAAGAACTATACTTAATATCTTTTAAAAACTTCATCTTATAGATAAGGAAATTGGGACTCAAGTAAGTGAAACAACTTGTCCAACCAGTGGGAAGCAAAGTTAAGCTCTGACTCTTCATTGCTCAGCTGCCAGGCGAGTACTTTCTTCTCTCAGCATCAGTCTATCCACATTCTCTGAGGCTTGCAAAGTGACTATTCTACTGTACTGGCCCTCTCCACGCAAGTCCCTGCCAGCTCTCAACTTTTCTTTGTTCCTTTTTTTTAGAAAGTTACTATCAGCAAGAGTAAAGTTGTAACCATTTGAAAACGTATGTAAGATTACATGTTATTTATCAGAAGTCTTGCCATCAAGGACGACTGAGAGATTTCTCTTGGGATCACATAGGAATAGATCAAACTTACTTTTATGTGAATCTTGGATCTATAGTGGGAACATTCTGTGGACAGAAAGAACATTAAGCAGCAAATCATGGTTGCCTGGGACTTCATTTTCATACATGAGGATCTTCACCTGCAATAGAGAAAGAAGGCATACCCGCCTGAAGGTGATAACTTCACACAACTAACACAATACTTAGCAGGCTAACCACCCCCTTAGTGAGCCCACCTGACACCAAAGCAGCCTGCCCTAGAAAAGCACACCAATATCTATTTTCAAGCCAGCTAAAATGTACAAAAGAAAATAATTTCTCTCAACTGTTAACTTTTCAGCAGAATAAGATAGAATGATGGAAGAACCAGGAAGATGTAGTTTCACCAAAGCATCGTTCCTTTTTATTTAATTAACAAATTTATTTAATAGTTATATTTATCGGCCAGGTGTGGTGGCTCATGCCTGTAATCCCAGCACTTTGGGAGGCTGAGGCAGGTGGATCACGAGGTCAGGAGTTCAAGACCAGCCTGGCCAATATGGTGAAACCCCATCTCTACTAAAAATACAAATATTAGCCGGGTATGGTGGTAGGCACCTGTAATCCCAGCTATTAGGGAGTCTGAGGCAGGAGAATAGCTTGAACTTGGAAGGGAGAGATTGCAGTGATCCAAGATTGCACCACTGTACTCCAACCTGGGCAATAGAGCAAGACTCTGTCTCAAAAAAAAAAAAAAAAAGTCATATTTATCAAGAATACCTATTTGCCAATAACTGCTCTAAGCACAGTCTTTGCATAAATTCATTTAATCCTATGATGTAAGATACTATTACTATCTTCATTTTATCAATAGGGAAAGTAAAGCACAAATTGTTGAGCAACTACGAGCCCAACATTACTCAGATAAAAAGTGGTAGAGCCATGAGTTCAACACAGATGGTCCAGCTGGACAGCCATTCTTAATCTTGGTAACAGGATTTCTCTGTGATGGTGCTGTGGACATTTCTGGTTGGATAATTCTTTGCTGCTGGGGGCCGTCTTGTGAATTGCAGGAAGTTTAGCAGCATCCTTGGCCTCTACCCAATAGATGCCAGTGGCACTCACTCCCCACTCAGTTGTTGTCAAATCTGCCCTTGAAAGAAAAATCCTCCCCAGTTGAGAACCACTAACCTATAGTGTACTGTTTGTCTAGGCATATGGAGACAAGTAACTTAAAGTGAAATTAATAAACCCAATCATCTGCTACCGGAGCAAGCTCTGAGACTCCCTCTTAGTAATGGATAAACTACTATACAGAGGAACTAGATACATGGGAAGATAACTCTCTGTTCTTTTGCCATACCTTTGTTCTTGCCTTTTTCCTGAGAGTTCTACCTTTCAAAGCCAAATCTCCAAGAAAATATCCTTACAACACTTGAGATTTATCAACATCATCATGATCATTACTATGACACTTTCATATAGGATAGTGGCAATTCAGACCCTTTATTGGTAATAAAGTTCCTTAAAATGATTTTCTTGGAAGTCCAGATGCAGCAAAATAAAACGATCATTGATTTTAGAATCAGCAAGAGCTGTACTATAATCTTATCTCTACGATGAACTATTTGACCCTTATTGAGACTATTTTTTCATCCGTTTCATAAAATGTAGACGATCATTCATTCTATCAACCAACATTTATCAAACGTCACTCATTTGCTAGAAATTGTACCAGACGCTGAGCATACAGAAATAAAATATGCTATTTTTCCCATAAAGGATATTTGGTGGGTAACATAGACAAGTCAAACTAACAGTGAGAGGAGGGATCATGTACACATTTGCATTCAGTGAACACAGCCAGGCAAAGACTACCCTTAGCAAACATAAATTTTCTTATAATATAGTAGAGATGAACTAGGCCCTGCTCCAACTAGGTCCATAAGGCAACTGATGACCAGGGAGCAGACAGAACTCACTAATCTGACATCAGACCTTTTCTAGGTAGTCAAGCATAAGATGGACTTTCATGCGTCCAGTGAGCTTTCAGCTGAGATGATAAGCCACAGGCACTTATAGAAACACTTCCAAATTATCTTTGATTTTAAAGTTTCTAACCAATGAATGGAGGGGAACGTATTTTTATTTACAACATCATCTTGTAGAGCAAGTCTGAGCAAGGGAAAGAGAGCATGGCAGCATTACAGGCAAAGTGTGCTAATGGATTTGACAGGGGTTGGGACTGTGAATGCAGAATTCATGATTTTACAGTGTGGGTGGAAAGAAGTCCCCATGTAGGCCATAAATTGATGAATGGGTACACTAAGCAATTTGCAATATGAATATTGTCTAGGAGAGATGCTTAACTGATCATCACTAAAGAAAGTACCAGAAGAACCAGTATAAATTGTTTCAAAAGTATCCATATGTTTCACATATATGACTTAGGTGTTCAAAAATTTTTGAAAATGACACAATAAAAAGCAGATCTCATATTATGACTCATTATGTATAGACATACATAGGTGTGTATCTATGTATGTATATCAGTGTCTATACACAAAACCAAAAAAACCCATAATTTTTATATTTACAATTTTTTATGCAAAAATACTTATCTTTGCTACCTACAAGCAAGAACTGTGATATGTCCAATATTTTTATCTTATATTCTTCTCTATTCTATTTGACATTCTCTCAAATACTAGTTGCCACCCACTAAGTTTAATTTGCAAGCCTCTAATGGATTGTAACCTGCTGTTTGAAAAACAGATACAGACTATAAGATTCATTTTGATTATCAAGATGAAGATTGTTCACTTCTCTCATTAGTGTTCACTTTAAACCTTTCTCTTTGCTAGTGTTCACAATTATGCTGAAGTACATGTGTCAAGGAGAAAAGAAACCTATTTTCAGAGCCAAATAATAGGACCCTTGCTGAAGCCAAACCCAATTCCTCTCCAGATTTCAGATTAGTGTCTGAAATGTGCACCAAAAATGGGTGAAGGCAAGATGAAGGGAGGGATTTATAAAGAATATGTGCTGCCAGCCTCAGTAGCTCACATCTGTAATCCCAGCTCTTCGGGAGGCCGAGGCAGGTGGATCACCTGAGGTCAGGCGTTCTAGACCAGCCTGGTCAACACGGTGAAACCCCATCTCTATTAAAACTATAAAAATTAGCCGGGCATGGTGGAGGGCACCTGTAATCCCAGCTACTCGGGAGGCTGAGGGAGAATTTCTTGAACCCAGAAGGTAAAGGTTGCAGTGAGTCAAGATCATGCCATTGCACTCCAGCCTGGGCTACAAGAGTGAAACTCTGTCTCAAAAAAAAAAAAAAAAAAAAAAAGAATAGCACCTGCTGTCTGAGGCTTCAGGAGATGGGTCATGTTTACTGTTCATTACCTTCAATGTAGGAGTTTTGCTTAAAGCTAACCTTGTTGAAAGAAAGTCAGACATTTGGCATTATAATGTGATGTCATTCATGAAGTCTAAAACATCTCTCCGACTAATGCTAAGACCTCCAACTCCACACAGCTCCTGAATGTGTCCAGGAAGTAAAGGATCCAACAACTATGGCATTTTTTGTAAGTCATTCTTTGTGCAACAATATTGATTAATGATACATTTCATATATGTACAAAAGCAGAAAATATATATGTAATATGAAATAATAAACATAATCATAGAATACACAAATTTGAAATGAGGACAACTGGCTGGAGGGTTTTGATTAACTAATTTGCTACTTGACCATTCATGTTATTATAGTCTGCCACATGTAACTATATACCATTTGGGATGGTAATTTATATAGTAAATTTCCCTTAGTTATTACAAATGTTGGGGGAGAATATTCAGTGACATTACCTAAGAGGAATCATAGCATTTTTATTTTAGCCCAGTTTGATTGGCAGGGATGGATTTGATGAATATTTTCAGGTTGGCCCTAATTTGGTTGCTTTTCTTCTCATCAGAAAAAGTTGAATGGGATCCCTCCTGTCAGAATTCAAATGTGGCTGAGGCCAAAAGCCAGAGTGCTCTGCAGAGAAGAGCTTAAGGGCTCTGAGAACGGAAAATTTAAAAATTTTTAAAAGGCTTTGGCAGCATAATTTATCCTCCTAATTCATCTGTGGTTGGTCTTTTATAGGATCTAAGGATGGAGGAAACGCATATCCTTAGATGTATCACTGACAAAGACTTAATACTTAAAGTGAATTAGAGTTTTTCAACATTCCAAACTGAAAATTTTCAGTAAATACAAATACAGCATCTCTCCTGCACCTAGCACATGTCTACATGTAGTGGGTTGTCTCCTGAAAGAATGAGGGAAAGAGGAGCAAACATGCAAAACCTAAATATTAAATGTAACAAGAAGAGTGAGAATTGTCCAGATAGATATAAGCAAACCATGGTCAGTACATAGAGAAACAGCTTTCATAAGGGAGCCTGACGGAAGCTAACTCACCCAGGTTGAGGGCATACCAGCTTCTAGTAAAGAGTGGGGAGCCAATGCTAGATCATATCGTACGTGGAGAATCCAGACTTGTTCCAAGCATATTCTGCTTAAGTTACCTTTATTCCATTTATTCACTTCTGGCTCTACATCGTGTTCAGTTTATCAACAAAATTGTGTGTTCTCTTACATTCCCCACCTTTATAAACCCTCTGTGTATGGTGGCAGAAACACACTTTGTTGGGAAAAGACATCACCATTTAAATCAAGATCCTAGTACCCAGTAAGGAGAAATAAAAACAGCAGACAGTAATCATGACAGAATAACGCTGGAAGAAGGCATATTTGTGTTTGAGGTTGATGCAAATTATCCACCATTTGTTTGCAACCATTTGTAGCAGGCACAAAAAGATTGAAGAAAATGAAACAGAAGAAAAGTTTAACCTTGAGGGCATTTGTATAGACTGACCTAATTTTCTTTGAATTCGGGAAGTCAGCCTGCTCTACTTTTAGCAGGCAAACAATGGAGGCTTTGGTGTCTACTGTATTTTACCAAGGCTTTGTGTCCTCAAACGGGTTTCTGTAGAACACTGGTCTCATAAAAGACAAAGGGGTTCCATGATCGAATCAGTTTGGGAAACAATGTGTACCACCACTGCCACAACTCTCCCCAACACACACACAGACACACACACACACACACACACACACACACACACAGGCACAAACACATATCAAAGGTTCTGAGGTTTTTTTTAGTAAGAAGACCGTTTCATTGAGGTTTTACCAATTCACTTGATAATCAGAAATGCTAGGCCAGTCACGGTGACTTACGCCTGTAATCCCAACACTTTGGGAGGCCAAGGCAGGTGAATCACCTGAGGTCAGGAGTTCGAGACCAGCCTGACTAACATGGTGAAACCCCCATCTCTACTAAATACAAAAAATTAGCCAGGCACGGTGGCACACGCCTATAATCCCAGCTATGTGGGAGGCTGAGGCAGGAGAATCACTTGAACCTGGGAGATGGAGGTTGCCATGAGCTGATATTGCACCATTGCACTCCAGCCTAGGCAACAAGAGGGAAACTCTGTCTCAAAAAATATTAAAAAAATAAAAACAAGTAGATAATCAGAAATGCTTTGGGGAGTTTCAAGCTGCTATTCCATCACAATATGCTTTCTTGGAGGGAAACACATTAATCTATCCAGACTTAGCCATCACATGTATTTGCTGGGCATCTAACCTATGCCCGTCTCAGTGCTAGTGTATTCGTAGGAGCTCTTTAAGTCATTCACAGCAAACCTTGGGTGACCACAAGAAAGAGAACAGATTCAGAAACGAAGATTTAAAAAGTGGAAGAGAAAACAATAAGCAAAAGCACACTTGCCTGAGGCTATCTGTGGCAAGGAGGTAAATAAAGAGTTATCACTCATTTATAAATTCCCTCCAATTTCTATACTAGTCACCCAGTAAGGGCAGCTCCACATCTCCTTCCCAAGGTGTCTGCAAGATGACTTATTTCAGAGATAAAAGCAACTAAGCCACCTCGAATGGCAGCTTCTCAGGACCTGCAAAAATCTTGTCCCAGGTTCCTTCTCCTCCATTTCCATAACCCACGTCTTTCTGTGCATTATTATAAAAGTGTAAATTACTCACTGCCATTCACCTTTGTTTTTCACACAGTACTGAAAAGCAATTCAAGCCTGCTGAATGGAGGCCAGGCTCCCTGCTTTAACATGGTCATTACAAAGAAAAAGAGAACATTTGCTGGTCATAAAGAAAATAACAGTTGCTGGCCTCAGAGGCTTACAGGAAAACGCCGCTAGACCTGATTGTCCCAGAGGGGATGTGTCTAAGGATCTACCTCTCCATCAAGTTTACAGCAATCTGCACCTTTGACACCACTGCCTAAATTCTAATCACAATGGGTCAACAGAGCACAATTTGTGCTTTTCGCTTCAGAGCCTGAGAGAAATTAGGCCACACCTAGTGAAATAAGCAAAAAAAGTCAGGCTGTCATTAGTCAGGATGTAAACACCTGATATTTCTCTGTTCTCAGCTGGATATTTCTTATCCAGCAAAGGATAAGATACAGAATAGACACCCGGTTAACATTTGTTGGACAAGCGAATGAATTGGGAAATGATCCCTGCAGAGTGATATCAGCATCTGAAGTTTATGCTTTAAAATTATTGGGCAACTTTTTCATCTCAGAGGGGCAGGTGAGCACATTTGCAATTCTAGATAATTTTGGAACCCGATGACTTAAGTAGAAAAGCTCCTGGATGCCACTCCTACTGTAGACCTCCCTTTTATTGTACTACCTGGAGTCTTATGTGAAAAAGAATGGAGCAGAAAATAATACCACGTTAGCTTAGGGATGTCCGCCATGGCACAAGAGGGTGTCGTGTTAAAGCATGTGTCTCTTTCCACACTGTCTCCATAAGTCAGAACTAATAAAACCCTGTTTCTCTGGACAGACCCAGATGACCTCAGCTGTTCTTGAACACCATCTCCTATTTGTCCCATTTTCCTTGTACCTGGAGCTGAATTTCTGAGTGAGTTGGAACTTAAAACTACAGTGAGTCTGTCCGGGTACTGGAGCTTCTTTCTGAAACACAATAGATGGAATTGTAGGGGATGACTCACACAGACTGAGTAGTCTCTACCTGACTGAACACGCTAATTGTGGCCTGTCATTGGGACTCCCAAAGAAAATAAAAAAGGTCAGCCGGGAACTGTAAGTGTAGTCAGTCAAGAAGGAATGCGCCGGAAGGTGTGATCTCTCAAACTTGTTCAGTCAAAACACGCTAAGGTGAGAGGCCAAGAATATTTGTAAATCAGGGAAATACTTTCCCAAAAGGAACTATACCACAAGGTGAAAGGAAGCACCTATTCTCACTTGTTTGCCAGCCTTCAAGGTGGCAACTAGCCTCATACTCCTAGGCCAGACCATTGTCTGATGGGAGCAACCAATTCAAAGAGGTTAACTGGAGGGTAAGGAACTTAAGAGTTAAGTGACCCACATTTTTGGGTGTGTGTGTGTGTGTTCCCCTAATTCTATAACCATCTGTTTCCTCTGCTGCAGTAGAGTAATTAGAACTCTGATTATAACATCAGATGAGTAAACGAGTTGTTTATGTTTTAAAGACCCAGTATCACCTGGCCTCAATAGTAGAATCTATTTAGTCACCCTTCGCAGTTTTCCCTTGCCATGGATGAAATGCTTCACATGGAGCCTTGGGGGAAAGAAAGAAGAGAACTATTAAATCGGAAATGTCCCATCCTTGGCAGTTTTAGATGGCTTCCAGCCCATCTGTTTGTAGCCCAGTATCTTTTCTAAAAATTGGAATCTAGATTCTGATTCTGATAGATTTCAAGAATGACATAATTTGAGAGTTGAAAGACATCCAGATATCTCACCAACTATCTTGATACTTATATAATTTTAAGGAAATTGATAGGCCCAGCAATTGCCTCTGCTTTATGAAGAAAGCTCATGGAGTGCTGACACTGAAAACAAACAAACAAAGAAACAGTACCTAATGATGCAACACTTTCGAGCTCTCACAACTGTCTTCAGAATGTAAGGAATATAGACCTTCAAGTGACATACAATTGGCCACTTGAAACAAGGGAAGATGCCTTTGCAAAAATGTGTTGGCAGTAACTGGAGAAATGTTTTTTTTGAATTGATATAATGACAGTTTTGTCAGGCTCACTAAAAGAAGAAATTAATAACGCTTGTAAGAAACAACCAGCTTTACATTCAGTCTAAAAGACAGGTATTGAAATTTATCAAGCAAGGGGACAGTGAGTTTATTTGCCTGACAGGATACTTTGCATTTTCACTCCTAGGAATGAGCCATTAAAGCCTGACGAATGACTCTTAAAGAAAAACAAATGTAAAAGAGGCTTAGCAAATACTCCAACCTGAGCTAGCCAATTTCTAAATCATGTTAGGGAAGTTTCCTGAAGAATCAAGCATTCCAGAAAATACCATCATAAGTCACACATTTCTCCCATTCTGGAGTATGTGCAAAAACAAGCATTTCTTCAACAGGAAAGTGGTGTTGGTGTGGGACATGTACTCACGGCATCCAGGAAATAGATCTAGCAGCCCAGAGGTGGAGAATCACCCAGCAGGAAGGTCAGCGCTCAGCTCCGCAGCATGGTGCCCCACCATCACGTGGCACCTCCCACAGTCCCCAGTCAGTGGCTGTGATCTGTCTTCTCCATTTTTGAAATGGAAGTCCAAGAGGCCCCAGTGAGAACTGACCACTTGTCGTGAGAAGCCAGTCTGAGAACTGTAAAGCTGCCCACAGTTTCAAGGCTTGTGCAAGTCTGTGATTCACTCCACTATGGGTCCATGAAGCACGCCTAAGAGAAATTACAGGTTTCTCCTGTCTGAAGCAAATCCATTAAAGTGAGTCACTTGTTTGTCTTTCAGTTCTTCATCCTTATCTCAGATGATCACATGAGACTCTGCTTCCATCTGCTGTACTGGGGTAATTGGAATGAGGGTGATACAATGTAAGATTATGCCACTACTGATGATGATT
The DNA here is from genome assembly GCF_009761245.1 of Sapajus apella. Classification (NCBI taxonomy): domain Eukaryota; kingdom Metazoa; phylum Chordata; class Mammalia; order Primates; family Cebidae; genus Sapajus; species Sapajus apella. The sequence goes on along the minus strand of NW_022436981.1, from coordinate 5,797,874 downwards.
TTATAAGGTTTTTTTTTTTTGGGGGGGGGGGTTTGCATGTTCTGATGTTGAACTTGGAGAAAACTGGCTGACAAACTGATCCATAAATTGTGTCCTAATTCCTAACTTAGCACCAGAAATTTCTGTTTTATTTTTTTAATGACTGGGACACAGAATTCTTACTGAGCCACTACATGGCTGTTGGTAATTAAGACAGAGAAGGCACTGTGTCCACTTGTGGGGAACGCACACAATTTGACTTTGGATGGGGGAGCAGTTTGCATTATTCTGCTTACCACCAAACAGTCCTACAAATCCCAACTCTACTTTTGTCTACTCACAGGCTTTCCTTCCCCAAAGATCTAAAGCAAATCCCTGTTTAGCTATTTCTATGTTCTAAATGTGGGCAATAAGGAGAGGTAAGTAAGAGGCAGTTTTGTTATGGGTTTTACAGCAATGAAGGTCAAGGAAGTGCTGTTCATGGAAATGGGTCAGTTCCATTTAGGTTGGTAGTTAAGAACTGGGTCATTTGGGAAGTGGAAAAGCCAATATCAAGCCATTGTGTAATCAAAGGACTTTTTATTGCACATATTTACTGAACTTATTCTATGTACAAGGCACCATGCTCTGCACTATGGGCATACAAAAGTGAGTAACACAGTAACAAAAGTGAATAACGTCATCCCCCAAAACATATACATATGCACACAAAAAGACCAAAAGGAAATAAACAATATAACAGTAAATACAAAAATAAAGTGAAGGGCACAGATTATAAAATTACAGGAAATCAGGTGGAGAGAATCAGCACTTCTGGTTGGACCAATCAGGGAAGACTTCTCGAAGAAGGCAGAAAGTGACGGAGAGCTCAGAAACACATGCGCTGAGCTGAGCCCTGTGACATGTACTCCTCTTTCCTGGCCAGGAAACTGTGTATTGTGACCACAGTAACCTTGAATGAAAGGATTTTTCAATGATAAGTTCAACAGATTTTGCTGGCTGATACCCCTAATGCTGAACAGAACAAATCAATTGCTTAACTCTTTTATTCAGAAGTCAGTGAACTAGTTCCCATGAGGGTATCTACAGTCAAACTTATGCACAGGGTCATGGCTGTATGTTTGCTTGTGTTTGTGTGTGGGTGGGTGAGTTCATGTATTCATAGGACTCTAATTTAAAAAAAAACTCAACATTTGAATTTCAATGAGCAATTATTATTTGCCAAGTACTATTCTAGGTACTTTACCTACATTTATCCAATTAAAGTCTAACGAATTTAAATGGCTTTCCCAAGACTCATTACATATTAAGTCTGATACCTACAAATCTGTCTTGAACACTATCAGTACCAATTTCTCCTAGGGTCACCTGACCAAGTCACTTTTTTGGTGAGGTGTCAGCAGGAAACTGAATGTGTTTCCACAAAGGGTCACCCAGAGTCAACCTAATCCATGCAGTTCCTTGACATTTTTCAAGATGGTGTAGAGTGGGCTTTGGACTATAAGACAGGGGGCACAGCTTCTTCCAGGAATTCGCAAATAATTCCAGAGTTTTTCTCTCAGCATCCCTGAGTTTTCTTCATTAATGATAAGGCAAAGGTGGGGTATCTTTCCCACCATCCTATCACAGGGAGTGAGTACACCTGAGTAGTGAGTACTTCCATGCTAGATGTGATTGCTCAAGCACAAAGCAAATGTTAGGCCAATCCCTCCCTCTCTCCCTAGCACTCAGAGCTGTAATCTGTGAAATAAGGCAATTGGAGTTAGTCTTTAATATAATTTGTCCAGATTTATCATCCTATAACTATTTTTGCTTCATGAAATTCCCCTTTCACTTCAATGTATAGACTCTGAGTAAGTGACATTTCTTTGTACCTAAGTCTCTGCATTGAGAAAAAACAGAACTATGTCTCTCTCACCCCATCTCTTGAAGAAACCATACAAACATATTGGTAAATGGTAAAATAAAACCACTCTCTGACTTTATTTGTGAAAGATGCTTTTGTTGTTCCAAGATGAGCAATGCAATTTGAAAAATGACCTTTCTCCACGTTGATGCATTTTTTTAAACCTCAGACTGATGCCTTTTGTCTTCTCAAACTTATAGGAAGATAATTACTTATAGGAAGATAATTTGTAAAGAAAGAAAGAGAGAGAGAGAGAAGAAAGAAAGAAGACAGAAAGAAA
>NW_022436981.1:5751259-5795309 GCF_009761245.1 Sapajus apella | reverse complement strand
AGAAAGAAAGAAAGAAAGAAAGAAAGAAAGAAAGAAAGAAAGAAAGAAAGAGAAAGAAAGAAAGGAAGAAAGAAAGAAGAAAGAAAGAGAGAGAAAGAAAGAGAGAGAGAGAGGGAGGGAGGGAGGGAGGGAGGAAGGGAGAGACTGCACTCAATGACAAAGTATGCCTCACTTTCTCCTTTGTAATGAAACATCGTTAATACTGACTTCTTGTTGGGATTATTAGAGGCTGCCCATTGTCCCTTTGCCTTTATCTGCTAGTTAGATGCTACTGCAGTCATCTGTGTGCTTGCTTTGTAAAGAGGCTTTTTTTCCCCCTCAAAGAGCTTCTACCTGCAGTACTGTTCTATTGGGTAACACCTAGTTTGAATGTTGAGTTTGTTTACATACAAATTAAGAAAATGAGAGCTCTGAATTGGAAACATGATATTTCTTCTCCCCAAATCCATGTATCAAAAAAGCATATTGTTCATGATGATTGAGCTTACGTTGTCAGTGTAGGCAGAAGGCCTTTCAGTGGCTACATGGTCTTGAAGAGGAAGTCCATGGCTGGGCATCAGCAGACTTGGGTTTCTACGTCTGGCTCAGTCCTTGATTAGCGTTGACTCACAATTCCAGGCTTCCATCTCCTTAACGGAAAACAGGCATCTCTCTGTCTCAAAAGCTCTATGCTTTTCCCCTTGGTTCATGGCCAAGGAAGTTGTATCTAAGCCCAAACCAGGTTGACCATCCAATCAATTTAAATTTGAAAAAGTGGAATATACTGGCAGTGGATTCCTTTTGAGAAAAAAAAAATCAGCAATGAGCTACTTAGAGTCAGCCCAACTCTTTGTGAGTATTCGTGAGGGTTCCTCCTTCAGCAACACACAGAATCCAGCCAGGTGAAATCCCAGGCCGCCTTTGCCAAGATAAGCCAGAGCTTGCTTTCTGAAGACAAATGTGAACCAACAGCATAGAGATGGAGGCCCCAATAAAAACCACAATTGTGGCCTCCTTTGTCTTTTTGCTCGCTGCAGCTGTCCAGCATGACATATATGTAGATATGTACAGTTGATGGACGAGAAATGTTTAGTAGCCCAGAACAGCTTAGACAGAGAAGCCTTTCATCCTTTCTGCACATCACGCCCTCCTCCATCAGCACCACAGTGTGTGAGCTTCCTACATATTCTCCCAAGGCAAGAGGACAGGAATGAGCACATTTCTCCTTTGGGTTCTGCCATTCCTGGAATATACAACCTTGTCAAGAACAGAAGATCACAGCTTTAATGTACAAGTAGCAAGACTCGTAGGCTTTCCAACATCTGCATTATAAGCTCTTGAACAATGAGCCCATTTGGGTATGTCCCTTATGGCCAATGAAGAGTCTCCTCCCTTTAAGCCACCTTGGAATCCAGAGAGTAGTCTTTCCTGTTGCCCAAAAATGCTGAATTACACACCTTGTCTTTCTCTAAGCTGGACAACCTCCTTTTCGCTGTAACACTTCTTGGGAAAGACCCATTTTTTATACAAGGCTCTGGACTGCTGTAGAAAGGCACAAATGCTGCTGGAGCCTAGATGTGTTGGGATGAGGGGTGGGAGGCCCTCTCTACATAGCGCTGAGGGCACCTTTCTCTGTTCTGCTTCTGTCACTCTGTATGTGTCTCTGTGAGTCAATCTCTTTGGTTGTTTTGGGTTTTTTTTCCCTGCATTTCTCTGGGTGTCCCAATGCATCTCTTACCATCTCCCTGCATCTCTCTGTCTCTGTCTCCCTATGAATGTGAATATCTCAATGTGGGTTCCTCTGTCTCCCTCTCTTTTCCCTCTCTAGATCCAGAGGGATGTGGAGACACCAGATTGGAAGACATGTGTCTACACATGTTTTGTATCTAGATGGCTCTCTTCTAGTCACCATGTCCCTCTGTCTTTATGTCTCTGAATTTGTTTCCCCCGTGGCTCCTTTCTCTACCTGTTTTTCTGTACATCTTTTCCTTTCTCTGAGATCTCAAATGTAAATAAACTTCTCCATCAACTCTGAGGCATTTCACAGATATTATTTATCATAATACCTTAATCTTCTGAGGCTAGGGAAAATGAAGGGGCCACAATGGGAAATTTGGGGATACTGCTGATATCATATAGGATGTCCTGGGATAGAGAACAAGAGAGAAGATTGAAGAGAGGAAGCAGATAAGTAGAATAGGCACCTCTGCTCACTCTCATCTAAAAGACACCTAGTCTAATTTAAAAGCATTTTCAGACATGCCTGCTTACTATTCAGGGACAAAAAAAATTCAGCAGCCTAAGAATTTGAAGTCTGAACATATTTCCAACCATAGCTAGCTGAGAATAGACTGTATAGGAGAATCCTTTTAATGAAGAGAAATCATTTCTAATTATAATTAATCAAGTTGCAATTTTAAAAGAAATGTCCCATCTATGACATATATGGGAACCCCTTGCTTTGCACTCACCTCCCAGGTTAGGGATGCAGCCTGGTTTGTTAACTTGGCCCTTTGGTGGGATGACAAGAGAATTCGGAAGAAACATTCTGTTGGAGACAAAGTATAATTGCATTTATTAAGTATCATTATTAGTCTGTTTTCAGTTACACAATTGGTGGTCCATAGGTGATCTCTAGATCACCTCTTCACTTGTTGCAGGTATATTCCTTGGGCCAACGCTGAATCTCTTTTTGCTGCCATTTAAACTTTTTTTTAAAAAATTGAGCAACAGTTTTTCTCTCACTCAAAACAGTTCGTGGCTCTCATTCTTTTCATAAAAATAAATTGTTGCTAAGTCACAGGAATAGAAGATAAGTTAGAGGCCCTGTTATAGTCCAGCCTGCTGTCCAATGACCAATTATGTAATTATTAGTCTGTTTCACAATTATTCAAAGCACCTGGGGAATTGTGATTGACAGCAATTCCTTTTATTCCTTCACATTTTCCTCTCCTTTCCTTCTTTATATCAGAACCACTGACAATATGGGAACAGGCTGCTGTGAGAGATCCTCCTCCTGTTGTCCTGGCCTGTCTCTGCCTACTGAAGGAGCCCCTAATTTGGGAGGGTGGTGGACAGTGGAGAAGGCATTGAGTGGCATGGAGAAAGAGAGAAAGACAGCAAAATGGCTCCAAGCTCTCAAATAGCTCCTTCTCAGCTGGTCTGCTGAAATCCTCAGCATTAATGTCATCCCCTTGCAAAGCGTCTGTGTCCAAAGCATGTCTTAGCATTTTAGGAATGTGTTGCCTAAGATAGCTAATACATTAACTCACTGGTAGAATTATTACCGTATAAACACAGGCCAATTCATCACATCAGATATAAAATGAACACAGACAAGCAAATTTATTATGCTGGGTTGGGGGAGCAGGGCTGATACTACCCAAGCAGGTGCCTGAGGAGGAGCGTTGAATCTGGACTACAGAAGATTGCTCCCTAGGGATTAGAGGCCTACAAAGCAGAAGAGAAGAGGATAGATGAAACACCTACTTTTGTCCTCCGAGCAGGGTTGATAAAACTCACTGCAGGCAGTGGCCTAACGTTAGTGAGCAATAAATGAAGGGGGAATTGCAAGAAATTAGGATAAATTTACCTAGTACCTAGGCTGGTGATTGTTAGCCCAGGCAGCACATTAGAATCACTGGGGCGCTTTACAATAATGCTTAGGCCCTACCTCCCAGAGTTTCTGATTTAATTTTTCTTGGTTGGGGCCTGGAAAGTAGTATACTTTTAAAGCTCCCTCGGTATTTCTAAGGTGTAGCCAGCATCGAGAACACTCAGACAATTGACAACTACTCATAAAATGCTGGATATTATTTTAAGTTTTCAGTCACATAAAACCCAAGAGAAGTGGAGGAAATGACTACGATTTTATAACACTGAAGAGCAGAATTTCTCTATGATAGCCTCAATGGATCAATCCTGAAAACACACAAGGAAAGCAGCAAAGCTAAATTGGAAGGGATTGAGAGAGTCAGGCCTCTCTCTTGAGAGCACCATGGCAGACCAGAGTGAAGGAGGAGAGTACTTCCATCGGGGATGCTGGTTGGAGACAAATATTTACAATGCCAGAATACTTCAGGAAGGCTTCAGATGGATGACCCTTAACCTTGACTGTACACTAGAATCATCTTGGAAGCTTTTAAAACCCCCAAATCCAAGCCACACTCCAGACCAATCAAATGAGAATCTCCAGGGATGTGACCCAGGCAACTCCACTTTTTGAAGCTTCCCAGTTGATTCTAATGTGTAGCCCAGGTTCAGAACCATTGCTTTTGACATTATTAATGTCTGTTTGCATTAAACTTTGGCTCTTTTTTTTTTAAAAAAACGCTGAAAGGAGTACAGAGAAACCAGCAGACTCCCAGATATGGGGACAAAAGATTAAAAACAAGACCAAGGGTTGGGTAAGAGTCAGGCAAAAAGGAGTAGGAAAAGGGAAGAAAAAGAAGAGAAGAGGAAGGCTAAAGAAATCAAAGGAGAGGGAACAGAAAGGCAAGGAACAAGGATGGGGCAACACTGCTCTCAGGGCTACAGGGTGCCCAGCCCCATCAATTAGCCCCTCTCCATGCAGATCCCCTGAAGCCCCAGTCCATGACAGGGGTGTGGACCCTATCAGACATTGGCCTCAGAAGCTCTAGATCACCTCTGCACTTGTTGCAGGTGTATTCCTTGGGCCAACCCTGAATCTCCTTTTGCTGCCATTTAAAAGACTTTTTTTAAAAAAATTGAGCAACAGTTTTTCCCTCACTCAAAACAGTTCATGGCTCTCATTCTTTTCATAAAAATAATTTATTTCTAAGTCACGGGACTAGAAGATAAGTTAGAGGCCCTGTTATAGTCCAGCCTGCTGTCCAATGACTGCATCTTCTCTACAGCAACCCTGAGCCGGCCCCAAGCCCACTTAAGCCCCTTCAGTCACCATGGCAACTGGCCCCTCTTGAGTAGTTCTTTGTGTAAGATCAGAATTTGTTTCCCTGGAGCTTGTACACGTTGGATGTGAGCCAACTGATTGGAGTCATAGAGAACAAGTGAGATGTCACGGGAACCTAAGACTTCTCTCATTACTTTCATCACCTGCTCTCCTACTATGTGGTTTGAGGTTCACCCTCCAACGCCTGCCATCTTCTCACTGTCCTCCAAATTCATGTAAGTTTACTTGCATCTCTTCGGATGTGTCCCCCATACTCCAGAAACTCTTGAAATGAACTGTTCAAGAGGCACCCAGTGCTTCTGGGAAATCCACATTGCAGAGTTAAGATGAGAGAGTGTTAGCAACATCTACATGGCAGAGACTCCAACGTCGTTATCTCATTACACTTTTAAATACAAAAATGAATATGAAAACTTTACCTCTGATATTCTGGAGCTCCATTTTGCAGAGGCTACTCGACCCTTTAAGGCTTCTCTTATCTGGATATTTAACAAAAGAAGTTAAGAATTAAAAGACTGTAAGAAGATAACACATATGCTTGAGCCTGGCAGATGTTGTGGCCAGGTACTGTGTGTTAGCAGCTAGGTTCTGTTGGAGGGGTATGGAGGGATCAGTGACCTGGTGGAGCAGTCCTGAAAAAGGTGGAAAGATGGGGAGAGACAAGAGAGGTGGAAGTGGCACAGGATACTCATTTTCAGGGCCTTAAATATGAACCTAATGGCTGAGAAATAGTTTGCCACAAGTTTTAGGATTCCTTGACATAGCTTTGGCATTATTTTTATGGAGCACTTAAGTAGTTGTTTCTCATGGTTTGTTGATTATTCAAACCACCTTTTCTAGAGGAAAAAAGTACTCTACAACTGGGCATGGTGGCTCATGTCCTATGCTCCCATCACCTGGGGAGGCCAAGATGGGTAGATCACTTGAGGTCAGGAGTTCGAGACCAGGCTGGTCAACATAGTGAAACCCCCAACTATTAAAAATACAAAAATTAGCCAGGCATGGTGGTGGACACCTGTAATCCCAGCTACTCAAGAGGCTGAGGCTGGACAATTGCTTGAACCCAGGATGTGGAGGGTGCAGTGAGCGGAGATCTCGCCACTGCACTCCAGACTTGGTGACAGAGTAACACCCAATCCCAGAAAAAAAAAAGTGCTATTAAATATAGCAACAGTCCATGAAATTCATGTTTCCTAACTAGATCATCCTGTCCTTTTCTCTATGTCTTATCTGCTGAATACAGGCCCCCTTCTTTTCTCTTTTCCTTTCTGCTATACAAAATATTATTCACCTTCCAAGGCCTTGTAGAAGTTCTATGTTCACAATTCACATATGCCAAAGTCCTTCAACTCAGGGTGCCTTCTCCCTTTCCTGCAGACGCCATATTCCTTGTTATATACAGACCTCAAACTACCCCACAGGGTTGGAGGACGGTGCACTCAAGGGCCCATTGGGATTTGTGAAGATACATTGGCACTTCTACTTACATTTCTTTGTTCTCACCATTTTTTTACTCTGAGGTTTCATAATATACATAACACTTTTTAAGTTAATAATGAACACATCTGGGGACTATGCTCACTGTAGTTTACTAATCCTAAAAGTTTGAAGACTACTGGTTTATACAAATTTTGGTCAATGAATCATGTATGGGCCTGTGACACTTTTAAGTATTTACCTTTTATATCATAATTGTTAAGGTAAGAGGTTTTGATCGTGATAGAAGGTTCCATGGCTTGGAGGTCTTTGCACATCTCACCTAATACTGGTAAACTAAGTAAAAATGCTGCTGCTGGTACTCTGGCAACAGATATTAGTTGTGGTCTTATGAATAATAGAAACAGAGCCCTGTGGCATATGACCGGGCAATACTTTTAAGTGTTTTGTGTTTTTACCCTCAAAATTACATTTGTGCTTTGCCATAATCTAATGGAGAAGGCAGAGAAAGCATTATTTTCTCTGCATTCCAACTGAGTACATGAAAATATCAAGACAAATACTTTTTCTCCTCTGAATAATGTTTACTAGATTTATATGGTATCCTCATAAGACAATGAAAGGACCATAGTGAAATTCCTCTTTCATAAACCTTTTTTTTTTTTGAAATGGAGTCTCACTCTGTCAGCCAGGCTGGAGTGCAGTGGCATGATCTCGGCTCACTGCAACCTCCATCTCCCGGGTTCAAGCGATTCCCCTGCCTCAGCCTCCTGAGTAGCTTGGACTACAGGAACATGCCACCACATCCAGCTAATTTTTTGCATTTTTTAGTAGAGACAGGGTTTCACCATGTTGGCCAGGATGGTCTCAATCTCCTGACCTTTTCACAAAACTTTGATACTAATTTGATAGACTATTACAGCAGTTGGCTAAGCACAGTAGCTCATTCCTATAATCCCAGCACTTTGGGAGGCCAAAGTGGGTGTATCCCTTGAGCTCAAGGAGTTAGAGACCAATCTGGGCAACACAGGGAGACCCTGTCTCTATAAAAACTTATAAAAATTCGCTGGGTGTGGTAGCATGTGTCTGTAATTTCAGCTACTCCGAAGGCTGTGGTGGGAGGATCACCTCAGCCCGAGAGGTTAAGGCTGCAGTGAGCTGTAATGGTGCCACTGCACTACAGCAAGGGCAACAGAGTGAAATCCTGTCTCAAAAAAAAAATTAACGTTCTTTTCTCTAAGTCTTGCCAGCTGAATACAGGTATTCTTATTTAGTAAAAAAACAAATAAGTAAACAAACAAAATCTCTGCAGTGAAGGTGCGGTGCTTGGAGGAGGGAGTGAATTATGCTTTTATTTGTTTGGGGGTTTTTGTTTTGTTTTGTAAATCCAACCTGGTATCGTTCCTTTTCATTTTTATTTATTTATTTACCTTAATTGACAGAAGGGATTTGTATTTATATCTGAGAGGGTTGTTTGCTTTGCCTTTTCCAGAAGGTAGTATGGTACAATGGAAAGAGGGTGATCTTAGAAGCCTGAATAAACGTTTGAGGGTGTGTTCATTTGCTTGGTTTTTATTTGTTTTCTACACTCATCAACTACCTAGGCTCATTTGTATTTGAAGAGTTCCTTTTCTTGACTCCAATGTTGTTCAAGATAGAAATAGGAACTCACTCTTCTATCCAAACTTGCAGGTAAGACGTTACCATGTGACCTGAGCTCAGCCAATCAGACATGACTATGCATGAATACAGGTGCTGGTGTACCATCAGGCAGGGTGAGGTGATCTCCCAGGCAGCAGTAGCAGCAACTCTGCCTGGTGAGCTGTGCTATCTGTGCCCAGCAAAGTGGGGAAGAGCAATGGTATCTCTTGTGGAGCATTTCTGTGCTGTGCATTGGCAACTATTCTTGGAGTACAGCCTCCAAAACTTCAAGCCGAAGAGACCCTCCCAAAGATAATAATTGTGAGATTTAATAAGTTCTTTTTCTGCTTCAACTAATCAGAGTGGGCTTCTGTAGTGATCTTGAGCAAGCTATTCACTCTGAGTCTCAGTTTCCTCATCTGTAAAATTGAAAATAGTAATATCCACAATTGCTTTAAGAATCACCACTAATGTACATAAAACATTTATTCCCACAGGAACTTGCAAGCTGGTCAATATCATTTGCATTGTAAACAGCAGTGATGCAGGCTTCATGCATCTGTACAAATGATTGAGGTGAAAGCTTTATATGGCCAAGAACTGATAATACAGAAAAAGCAACAAGAAGAATTTAAATTCAGTACCTTTGGATCCAGGATGGTTCCAAACACTAGGATGAAGAAGCCCTGGGAAACAAGGAAGAGGGAAGAAGAGCCATTTACAAAATAATGATGATAATAATATATACTCCCAGTTTTTATCAATTCTTATTTTGATAAAAAGAAAACAATTTTATAAAATCTCTTAATCTTTCATTCTTAGATCACAACACCTACATTCATTCATTCAACAAATATTGATGAGTATCTTCCATGTGCCAGCCACTGTAGAGATACCTCAGTAAACCAAAGAGACCAAGGTCCCTACATCATACAGGAATATTTTTAAAATTTCCTTTTAAGTTGGGCAAATTAAAAGTGTTTGCACTTAGCGGGAGCTGGGCCTCTCATCTGAATATAATGATCCAAGAGAGAGTCAGAGGAGGTGTTAGGCAATGGAGTACAGGCTTGCAGTTCCTGAACAATAAGTAAGAGAAGAAGTTTCCACAGAAAAGAGCAGAAACAGCTGTTGCTCAGCTTCCCATAACACCTGTAACCTCCTTCTTTCATCCACGACAAAGAATATTATAAAACCTGCAAAGAAAAGTCAAGTGTATACATCCTCAAAAAAATTAATAAGACATTAAATAGATTGAATTTCTAAGCACATGACAAGTATTCCCAATGTGATGATATAGAAGGAATTAATTAGCGTTTATATCTTTTATTTTCCATACAAAAAAAAAAAAAACATATAAAACCCAAAACAGGCTGTTCCTCTATACCTATAGTCCATTTGAAGTTTTTACTTCTTTTTCACATACATTGGCAAATAAAACCCTTGAGGAAGGAAGGATAGGTTGTAGTTCCATTTTTCAGTTAAGGAAAAGGAAGTTGAGATTCAGCGTTCAAAATGTGATAGACAGCAACATTCATTAGACAGTATCTCTCCTAAATGTGCAGTTACTTGGTCCATGGCTCACCCGAAAAGGGAGATGAGATAATGACCTTTTATTTAGGAATACCCTTGCTAAGTTGCTCCGACATCGTAAGTGAGTTTGAACTCTTACCTACCCAGAGGCCTGTTAAGGTACACGGGTTTTATACAACTGGCACCATAAAGATGTTACAACCTGGTATTCATCACTGAGAACAATACCATAGAAAACCTACTTCTACCACTACTAAATAAAAGCCCAGATGAATGGTGGAGGATCTTACAGGGACCAGTGTACATCCATGCAGCTAATCCAGTCCCCCAGACACACTAAAATACACCTTTCTATTCAGCAAGTCCAACCCTCAAAAGCTTAATCTCCATTTAGCTTTTATGAGATTGTTCTTCTGTGGAACACTCTGAGCCTACAAGGTAATTATTGAAATTTGTTATTGTATCTGCTACAAAAAAAAATCATTGTTGGCATGGTCCATTAGGTTACAAAGTTATCATTCTTATAAGGCCCCTTGGGATAAATATAGTCTAGCCTGATTTTGGTACTAGGAATACATTTTAACTCAGGTGCTCCATAAAATTGGCCCAGGAATTGCATTTTTTAAAGATCTGGGAACCACAATTCCAGCATGTTTTTTTCCACAAATACACTAATGGCTAATATTCTTTGGCTAAACAACTAAGAGGAATTTCTCTCCTTATAAGATTTTTAAATCCTTGGGGTTGGCCTATCTATATTTGTATCTGCAATATTAAGCGTAATGCTTGGCACAAAATAAGTAATAAATGTGGTATCACTGCATTTGAGTGTATGTATGTGTTTAATTTCTTTATTATGCAACCTGCACTTTCATAGTCATCAATATGTAACCAGGAAATACACCACTAGTATCACTTTTCATTGTCCTATGCCACCTTAGAGAAAGTTACGCAAAATATATTTCGGAAAATTTGGATAAAAAATTGGTCATAAAGTTTAGTATCTGGTTGAGAAGGGAAAAGAGAATATACAAAAAAATTCACCAGTAGCAGCTTCTTTGCATTTCTTTTAGTAGGTAAAGCACAGTTTGGACAGGTAAGTCTCAAGGTATTCTCCAAGGTTTTGGTATATGTGCTTTATTTTTTTCCTACCAAAGCAGCTATGAGAGGGTCCCCAAAACTCACTCAGCCCACAGTTCCTCTCAGTAAATACAAGAGTAGGATGTCAACCAGAAGTTATGGATGGACAAGGTGGGCAGCTGAGGCAGCAATTTACTCCATTATAAAACCTCCATAGTAGAAGGGGATGGTTGGGCTTCAAAACCAGTGCAGATATTCCCCTGGGGCTAGAACCAGGAACTCTTTACAAGAGTCTTCCTCCTTAATCTCCATATAGCTTTTATGAGGTTGTTCTTCTGTGTAACACTCTGAGCCTACAAGGTAATTACTGAAATTTGTTATTGTATCTGCTACAAAAATAAGACTGTTGGCATGGTCCATTAGGTTACAAAGTTATCATTCTTATAAGCCTCCTTATAAGAAATAGTCTGGGCCTCTCAATATGTTTTAGATTCTCGCCCCTCTGTCTGCTCCATCAGCCTCCTCTGCTGCCCCTCATCTCTTCTTAACCGAAGACTCCACTTCTCCTGCTTTTTCCACCCAGTTAATTGTGTCTCCCATCTCGGTAGATCTGTGTTTCTTCTCTCTCTTCCCTCAGAGGTTGCCCTGATCCAGTGATATGCTAGTAAATGGCAATAAACTCTCCTCATTTGTAGTGCATGCCAATCTGTATAATCACACCCACCATGGCCTATTTAAATCTTGCCCTGTGACATCACTGAGCACGGATCTAGGAAGAGATGGGCAGTAGCACATCATTGTACAGAGTTTCCACCATGTGGACACAATAGATCCAAGAACCTCAAGAGAAAAGGTAGACAAACAATTACGAAGTGATGAGTTCTGAGGATTCATCACCTTTGCTTTTAACCCAATTTGTTTAATTGCAAGTCTATATGATTTAATTGTTACTGATGACTGTGTTCACAACCAGCTCAGAAAAATCCTGAAAATATAATAGGTAGCTCCTGTGACCCAGTACAAGGCAGCTCCAGCACGGCACTGCCCAGTGTCCTCCCCTGGCCTCTAGGATAGGAAAAATTGGTAGCTAAAAATTCAATGGTATCTAAAAATTTTAAGTGGAAGGAAACGTAATAAATGTCCAAACTTTAGTACCTCCAGTTACATACCTAAATTTTGGGGAAGATGTTATTCCTTAATTTTTAAACCGTAACAATTCAGCCTGTTACTAGGCTGTCTGTGATCTTTAGATCATTTTAGTACTTGATGCTTTCCCATTCACCATTTTCACTTTCCAAACACCCCTATAATGTGGACAGTATTGCACTCATTTTACATATGACAAAAATATGGCTTGAAAAAGTTGAGTAAATATTCCAAGATCATGTTACACATTATTAGTAAATGAAAGAATCAGGATCCAAATCCACATCTTTCTGGAACAAAAGTTTATTTCCCTACTCTATATGCTATTCCAAATCCATTGGCTTTTACATAGAAATCTAATGCCACAAGCTTCTAATCACAGAACATCTTCATGAATTTTCTCATTTTGGACTTGGTCAGAAGCATCTTGACTTACCTGGAATGCATTGAGCAGGGAGAAAATAATGTGGAAGGCCAGGGTTCTGTCATTGATGACGGTGGCTACTCCAAATCCCCAGGTCAGTCCCAGAAGTGGTGTGAGGATGGCAATGTTCTTGCTGATTCTCACAATGGCTCTCACTTCCTGGAACATGGAATTGCCAATGGCGGCTCGCTGGGTCTTGACAATCACCAGTGTGACTGTGATCAGGTTTACTACCACGATGGCCAAAGCTGGGACCACGAAGGCCAGGAGGGCTCTGGTCATGTCCCAGTTGAGCCAGCAGGCCTCAGGTCGTAGGTAGCCTTTGCCAGGCTCAGTGGCAGCAACCGTGATACCAGCAATTACCAAAGGGCATCCATAGCCCAGAGAAAACAGAGATGCCACCAGGACTGATTTGGGCAAGGTATGGAAAACAATCATGATTCCGTAGAGGATAAGGAGTGCCTTGGCAAGCATCCAGAAAAACACAGAAAGGTAAAAGAAATGAACAAAAAATGTTGCTGCCACACATCCCTTGTGGTGCGTCACTGGACCACTAAGAAAGGAAGCTACAATGAACCACACATCAGCCATCAGCAAAGTGGCCGCAATGTTAACAATGCACACATGGCGTAAATAGGTGATCTCCGTCTTCGTCACTTGGCTCCAGACTAGGACCTCAATGGACAAGCAAAGGATCAGGCTGCAAATAGAAATACCCAGGCCTACATATGTGATGTAAGTCAGGATCGGACTCTCTAAGATATGAGGTGACATAAGAATTGAGAAAGAGGTAAACAACTTGCTTGGCCTACATTTGCAAACAGCTTGCTGGGAGTTTTCTTGAATCATTTTACAGGCCTGCTGGTCCCATCTGCTCTCCACAGAGTGCCAGCCAACACACTGTGTCCTCCTCTCCTCTGACTTGCTGATCTTATCAAAAATCAGTGAGATTCTTTTAAGTTCCTTGGGCAAAATGACAGATAGCACAAGCCCATTTACAGTAACATTTTCCAAAAGACTGGCTTCCAAAATAGCCCCAATAGTTGGAAATGCAATGCTGATGACCTGAGAAGGTGAAGTCACCTTCCGAAGCTCATCTCTACTGATCAGCACTCTCCCAGTGACTTCATTGCTGGTATCATTAACTCTCATCGAAAAAGTGAAATTTTTTTCAGTGTTATCTCCAGATATGGTGATGCCCATAGTATGAATGAAGGCATCTGATATGTCAACGGGATGTTTATCTATGTACAGCCTTCTGGCAAAGGAGTTGACTGAGTGTAGCAGGACAGAGCTGCTGTTTCTGTCAGGAATGAAAGTCCAGTTGGAGATGCTTTTGCTGTTAAGAATGTGGTTGGCTATGGTGCTGTAACTCTGCAAATGAAGAATCAGCATTAGTACTGAGCCACTCTCTGAAACTGCCAGCGCATTCAACACTCACTTTTATAAAGTGTGCTCCTCGAACCAGCAGCAGAGGCATACTCTGGAAACTTCTTGGCAATATAGAATCTCAGGCCACACCCAGACTTAATGAATCAGAATCTGCATCTTACTCCCCAGGTGACTTGCAGGTACACTGAAGTTTGACTTAGATGATAGAGCTACAAAGGAATTGCCTCACCATGCCCTCCTCCATTTATGCAATGCCCTCTTGTAAGCCAGCCCACTGGGTAGCCTTTCACATGCTCATGTTCATCGTCCCCTCCACATCACACCTAGGCAAAACTAGCCACTTGCTTACTCTGCTCAGAGAACCCATCATGTGATTAGCCTCTGTTGCACAAGAACATACTAAATTGGAAATTCACCCTGGTGTCTGAATCTACCTTTTACTATCCTTTGCTTTGAAGATCAAAACCAAACAAAATGGATCTAGCTCTATTTCACATATCTGCAGTGGATAGGTATGGCTGTTTTCTTTGCATTCAATTATTTTCCATTTTAGTAACCTATCCTAACTCACAACTGAAAGAAAGAAAAGTCTTTCTTTCTCCAGAACATAGAATTTTTCTTAAATGTATTCAATAGCCAAAAGATACACTGGTAGATCATACTCCAATGTTTACTACAGTACTAAGTGCTCTCTATAAATATTTGTTAATTAAATATGTTTACTTTTCCCATTCATTTATTCATCCTTTCTTTAATGAAGATTTATTGAACACTTGCTTTGCTAGACATTAGAAATACTGATGGGAAAGACATGGTTTCTAGTCCCTAAGAAGCTCACAGAATACTCCAACTAACCTGTATTCCTTTCCCACTGAGATAATGCCCTACCAAGTATTCAGGGACACTCACCTGCATCTTTGTCTCATCAACGCCTGTCCATATTGCTGTTGATATGTTGTGTAAGAGCTGCACAATTATGGCAATGTTTCCTGGTATCCGGGGAGATTGCTGAATGTTTTTAATTACACAAGACAAATCCGTGGGACACTTTTGTAGCAATATATCTGTTATGGTGTCAGGCTTTCCATGATATACATTGATTTTTACATTATCTGCAAATGGCTGAACCAAATATAAATCCTCCTGAGATATGGCAAAAATAAAGAATTTTTTATAATTTTTATTTTTGTGTTAAATGTAAAAATACCTTTACTAAAACTTAGGACAGCCTAACATAATATTTTTCTGTTTTACATTTTCAGTGTCATATCTGCTGTCAAATAGCTTGACCAATACCAAGTTGTACAAACCAGCAAATAAAAGTCCCTACTTCCCATCTACCTACTCTTTAACTCCCCTCTCCCCAAAGAACAACTGTTATCTTCAGCATATCACTTCAGATAACCTGTATATATAGAAATATCTTGTGCCATTTAAGCTTATTTGTAATATTTATGAAGGGCAAATCATGAGACATGAGTCTATCTTAAAAACAGAAATTTGAAACTAGATTTGTATGAATCAACTAGAATACCAAGACTGAAAATAGCAATAGACAATTCTCCCATAGATTCAGACTCTAGTTCCCACACTTTGAGGGGAACCAGGGGTGGCAAACTATAGACCCAGGCTCCTTGCCTGGGTTTTGTAAATAAGGTTTTACTGGAATGCAACCAGCTCATTCATTTAAATACTGTCTACAGCTGATTTCATGCTACAATGGCAGAGTTGAGTAGGCACAACAGAGACCATGTGACCTGCAAAGCCTAGAATATTTCTCTCTGGAACTTTACAGAAGAAGTTTGCTGACCCTTGCTTTAGAGGGCCCCCTTCTGGCCCTCCTGCAGCCTGCTTCTTCACATGGCCTGGAGTCTATGGGCACAGAGTTTCAGGTGCTCAAAGTTTAGAAGGCGATTTTTGCACAGAAAGGTTAGTGGGTGCTTATCTATTTACCTAAAATCATCCCTACATGCTGCCCCGCCCCATGCTCATCCTGTCTCTTATTGAGGGCAATACCCACTGCTAATGGGAGGCTCCACTGTTCTCATAGAACCCACATTAGAATCCATATTGCAAAAGAGAAGATATTACCTCAAAGATGTTGAGGGCGTTAAGAGTCCGGCAGGTGTCAGTGAGCTTGTGCCATGTCTTTTTCCTGCATGAAAATCCCATATTTCCCTGAGTATCTGGAGGGCAAGGTTGAGTGCACTGGGAGTTGTCTGTACAGACACCTTCACATACACCTGGGAAAATGAAAGGAGACCATATCAGATGGGAAGGTCTGGGATCTGGGCCCACTGGGCCAGTCACCAAGGTGTCACTGCAGTGACAGCCCATAAATCCTACAGATGTCACTGTCTTTTCTTCCTAAAGTGGAGGAAGACTGAAATGGATCAGTGATCATCATCTATTTCAGCAACAAAATTTTATTGTTTCCAACAAAATCTTATCCTGAACTCTAGTGCATAAAACAGATGAAAGTGGAACTGTCCCAGGTGATGTGAGAGGGCCGAACCCACCGTGCAGTCCACTAGGTCACTCTCACACCCTCACAGGAACCCCCGAATACTTCTTCAGATCCCTGAAGCTCCCCGGATCAGCTCTAGTTTGGAATCCACTGCTCCCAATATTCTCTAAAAAGCCTCTCAGCTCAGGAACTCTATAATAAGTCACATCATCAATGAGTTCTCAGACCTGTTCTAGCCACTGGCCCAGTTTGAATGGGCTCAATCCAAAGGATCTATGGCAAAGAATTCTCAGACAAGGATGAAGCAGAGGGTGCTGGGTGGAGAGAGGAACAGGGCTTGGGTGAAAGGTACAATTTATTACCTGGTACTATGCTCACTACCTGGGTGGGATCATTTGTACACCAAACCCCAGTGACATGCAATTTGCCAATGTAACAAACCTGCATGTGTACCCCCAAACATAAAATAAAAGTCAAAAAGAAAAAACCTAAAGACAAAGGTACAATTTAATATGAAGGGAAAAAAAAAAATCAGAGTCCACGTGCAAGTCATCAAGGATTCCACTTGCCATGCCGTAAGACAGAGGGCTGAGAATGGCCCTCTATTTCAATAGATGGACAGTAAAACTTCCATGTTATAAGTAACTGCTGCCAACATACCATGTAGCCTGGCATGTACCTTCTCCTTGCTTTTGCTGGTAGCCTAGAAAGGGAAAATCAAAATTCACATCAAAATCAATTATTGATATGCCAGCCCAACTGCTCACTTTAGTCACAAACAACAACAGTTAAATTAGCTATGATACCAGAATAGCCCATTCAAAGCTGAGTCCATGAGTTATGGCCCCTCTGTGACCCCATTTTCCCTTCAGCCTGGACCACTTTCTTTCCCACTGCAACTTAGTAGGAGCACTTCTCTCTCCAGTAACAAGGGTCAATATTCTATCCAGGAAACATGTTACAAGCAGAGGTGGTTTCACCAGGAACTTGATGAAGGTTAAGCCTCAAGTCCCTTCCTCATATAGGACCTTTTAAAGCTCTGGGAGCGGATCTAGCAGTGAGCATATTGCTCTCCTCTCACGCTTAATAAGCAGATGATCTCACATGTTCACATGATCATATATTTTATTAAATTCTCAAAAGCAAAATGTTTTAACCACCTGCCATCTGTTAAGATCATCATTTTTTGCCACTTCAATTCAGCCTCCTTCGTACTCTTCCTCATTTTGGGTATCACTAGAGAAGCTGTATCCATTTATGGAATGTGGACAAGTTAAGCTGGGGATACATTCAGTTTGGATTTAGTAGGATATACTTACGTAGTTTCCAGTCACTTCTGCATTACAATCAGAACATCAACACTTAAGTGACATCGGTTCTAAGAACATTTACAATTACTCACAGAACAAGAAAATTCTAAGTTTCCTGATATTGTGCAGCTCATATATGAAATAAATTGGATAGAATTTTCCCAAATTTGACAACAGTCATGTTTACATGACATTACTAATAATAAATTAGAAACTGAAAGATACTTTTCTAGACTACCAATAATAAGAAACAAATTTGATCAATAATCCTGGAGGAAAGACTAAACAATATTTCTATTCTCTCTATAGAAAAAAATTATAAGATCATGCAAGTATGCAGTCAAAAATGTAGGAACTAAAAGGTGGGCATCTCATTGACAAAAATATTGGCTTATTAATGAATAAATGCTAAATAATACTATCCAGAATTTCTAAATTTGAAATTTGTTATGACTCCTTTTCTCATTCTAAATAAATGTTCACTTTCCCCTTAGTTTTGTATTTATAATATTGTATTCTTTTTCCTTAGGAAGACTCCCCCAAAACCTAGCTCCCCCATCCTGTGAGGATCTCCATTAGAACCCCCTCCTTATCCCATCCATCAAGACCATACCTGACCATTCACTGACAAAGTGTCACATAGTGGTCAAGGGATGTGCTCTGGGAACAGACAACCTGGGTTCAAATTTCAACACCAATATCTGCGGCCTTGGGAAAGTTCATCTCCCTGAGCCTCAGTTTCCCTCTTCCATAGAGTAGGAACTGCAGTGCTATAATTGTATGACACTAGCCCTAGAGCATTTTTATGAGGAATAAATGAGCTCATCTATGAAAAGCATTAGGAATGGGCTCTAAGAATACTATAAGTCTATTTAAGAATTTACTACTGTTATTATTCTGAAAATAAACTTACTGAATGTCGATTACATATAAAGCTCAAGTTTCCCCCTTCCAAGAGGTCTTTCCTGATCCAGTTCTGTAATGATACATCTTTTCCTCTGGCTCCTATAGGAATCATCCACGCAGCCATACACACATTCGACAGTCAGCATATTCTCACCTGATCTGCCTTTTTGCTGTCTAATCTTTTTATAGAAACATATTAACTCCTTGATTAAATTACAAGTTCCTTAAGAACATAGACTGTGTATTGTGCTTCGTTATATTCCTCCAAGTAGCTAGTTCAGTGTCTTATACATATGTGTGTATGCATATATACATTTTAGTATGCATATATATACTGACATATATATTCATGTGTGCATGTGTGTGTGAGGAAAGAGAGAAAGACAGTTTTCTTGTTTCTGTACCAGAATAGTGTTTCCTAGTGGCTGAGAAGAGCCTTGGCCCTATTAATCCAACTTGAGTTCTAAGTTCTAAGCCATTGAGGAAGAAATTGGAAATTCACTGACGCAGCTCTGTGACTAACTTGGGGTTCATGCCAACTCATGGAGTTCTTCTTCACAACCTTACTTCTCTCTATGTTATCAAGAAACAAGGCTGAATATTCCCTCTTTTCTCTATCAAATAAGAATTTGAGGAGAATCTGAATTAAGCTTTTGGGATCTCTCCAAAGTCAAGAGAGTATCACTGAGGATTCATATCCATGAAATCAACTGATAGAAGATGACTTTTCATTTTATAGTCCAGAGAATCAAACCTTATTTTATAGGTGGAAGAATTAAAGTTCTTGCACGAAACAAGAACACTAAAATAATAGTTTCAGAACTTTGGAAGACTTTATAGATCATACAATCCAGCCCTCTTATTTTGCAGTTAAGGAAAATGAGGCTTGGTATTGCGGTGATTTGCACAAGGCCATGCAGGAAATTCCTCTTACAGCTAGAACTAGAACTTAGCTCTCCTGATTCTTACAATACCACTTTTTCTAAACAGCCAGCCTGTGTCCTAGTGCAACAGGTAGAGGGGATGAGTGGAAGGAAATACAGGCATCTCAGGATACTCAAAACCCACCTTGATAAGACCATGGTCTTCAATATAATGTGATAAATGCAGTTATAAGTCAACACCTCTGGATGATACTCGGTCCATTAAACTCTAGTCAAGTCACATTATATTTATCATGTTTGTGGACAGAAAGCCATGATATTCTGTTTACCTGGAGTTCTGAAAACTTTGCTTCCTTAAGGGAAGGACCTGATTAATTTCTTCCCATCTAATTTGCCAAAAGACTTCACATACTCCTCTGCTTATTTCATTTCTAGTGTAGCATCCAGTATATATCACTTTAGCTTTGGATATCAACAGACCCCAACCTAATATAGTGAAAAAAAGGTACTTGCAAACCTGCCACCTGCTCAACCTGCTGAGCTGCCTGGGTGCATAGGCAGGTCAGGAGCCAGTAGCATAAGCAGCTCAGCACCCAGCAACTTGTCTAATGAGAAGAGAAGGATAGAATGTTCCCAGTAAGGTAAATCCCAGTGATCAAGAGAAACAAAGCCAATCTCCCATGCTCTGCCTACTGTCCACATTCTGTCTTGTAGAAAAGCAAGAATGTGGAAACGCAATGAAAGGAGGAAATAGTAACAAGCTGTAGGGTTGGATAGTCTTCAGAAAATGGTCTTTCCAAGAGTCTCTAACTTCTCCCAGAAACCAGGTACCTGTTTAGTATTAGCAGGGAAGGGGAGCCATGGAGAAGATTTCTATGCAAAGGCAAACTAACTTGAGGGTAATGTAAATATCATTTGAAAAACTCTCGGAAGGAACTTCCAAAGTCATTTTTTCCTAAGGAAGCTCTTGTTAAGAAGACATACATTAAAATGGAAAGATCAAGAAGCTGAAAATCTGAAAACAGGGGTTCTGGCCTTGGCCCTGTAACTGAATAAGTATGTACCTCAAGCAAATCACATCCCACACCATGGGTCTCCATCTCCCCGACTGCAAAATAAGGGAGTGGAGTTTGCCAGTTGATCTCAAAGCTCCCTTCCAGAACTTGTGGTCAAGTAATAGTACTCTCTTAAGAAAATGCTCATAATGTTCTCATGTATTCTCTCTCAGTGCTCCTCCACACTTTATTTTAATGAGTAACTAACAGGGAAATTAAAACGACTTATGGTGTGAGGGAAAATATTTCAGAAAGAGCCATAGGACCCCGTCCTACAAAATTTAAAACAGTGCGTTGCCACAAACTCCGTCCCAGTGAGACTTTGCTTAACTATTGCCTTTGTTGCTCAATGCTCCTTCTAGCCCATTCATGGTGTTCACTATCAGGTTTCTCATAGGAGATGCTATTGCCATTTTGGATGGGACAATGCTTCATTTTGCCAGACCATTCCTACAACCTGCCTCTAAATGCCACTAATACCTCCTGGTCATTGTGACAACCCTTACCACCCCCACATTTTCAAGTGCCACAAGGAAACTGTACCAACCTGGTTATGAGCAACTGAAACATTCACTATCAGATGATACAGAACAAAGTGTTTGTTACTCTTAATCACTTAAGCCTCATTTCATCTCAGGAACTCACGGTAAAATTTGAGAGAAAAACAATGTGTAGCTATTGACTAATGTGGGTTTTGGTTAGCTGTAGTTGCAATTACTTCTGGCTGGGCCAGTCACTCTATCACCATCTCTTCTCTACACTTCAGCTCTCTGGTAACCAAGAGCTAATTACCTGACAGATTTTATTGCCCATTTGCTTTCCCCACCAGTTCATCCTCCATCCCTTCCCCTTTTCTTACCTGGTACAATGTCCTACAGGACTCTGTGGGCAAAAGAAACACCAAGTAGTACAGCACAAGTGTATGAGTCATTGTCTTCCACACAGCTGACTTTCTTGTTTCTACAAAAATAAATAAAAAGGCAAAATGTCTCCAACCTGGAGCTTTCATAGGTTCCATGCCACTGCAGACCCATTCAGTTCACCTATGAGACTGGGCCGTCTTCCATGCTATCTACTAAGATTTCTCTGCTCCAGAGGTGGTGTCCTGTGGCCTCCCATTGACTTCATTCTCTAAGAGGCTGTAGTGAGAGCACAGGACGCATTGGGAGGCACAGGCAATCGCTGAGATATTCCCCACCCTCTGCTATTGGCTTGCATGTCACTCCTAACATGGGAATCCCTCCAAAGGTAGGTACTGCCTGCCAGATTTCACCTTGCCTGCATGGATACAATAAATAACAGCCTGTGTTCAGGGATCAGGAATGATGGTTCAGTCCCTGGGTTAGGCAGAGCTGAGAAATGTGTGGGTGGCAACAGAAGATGAGCTGGGGTTCCTGTGGGCAAATTCAGCCTAGAAATATCTTTTGAAGAGGCTTGGCCTATTATTCCTCATTCTCACCTAACTCTGGAGATATATGTTCATAGGTAACCGGTGATTTCTTCAAAACTGATCTTGCACATGGTCTCTTTATCATTAATTCTACCAGAACTGATATCAAAACTGATTTCTTGACACATAGAACAGGGCTTGACACATGGTCGGCACATAGTATATTCAGTAAGGAAGAGGAAGGTAGGGAGGAAGGATGGAGGGGTGGTGTGTCAGAAGAGCTGATAATTTGCATCTGGGTCTGTGCTCTATAGACGACTCACCTAAGCTAAAAACTTTAATATTACACTTTAATAATAACGTTATTTTTTATCTTCACTTGAGATCATCCCTGAAAGCTATTTGCTGTTTCTTCATTTGTAGATAAAAGGATTCAGAAGATTTGAATGTTATCAACAAAGGCCAGAAGCAATTACAATGGTTTATATTTGCTATTTGACCATTTTCAGCCAAGAAGTACTCTAGCCCTGTCATGCATAATTCCATAGGAAACAATGTCATTACTTTAAAGACTTGGTAAAATGCATTTTCCAATCATGTTTCCTCCATTGAAATACTTGCCTAGCTAAAATTTCACAGAAATCCAATGATTATTTAAAATATTTCATATTGCCAATCTCAGCCTATTATTAATACAGCTGTCCAAACATTTGTAGTTCTTACACAAAGAGGTCCCTTTGTTACCCATCACTTTAAATGTATTTTGTAGCAACACAGATGGACACACAATTTCAAGTAAAATTTCTAGCCACATTTTCATTCTTTATTCCTAAGTTATTCAAACAGATGAAAATTATGGTATAAAAATCATCAAACTGACCTATCAGAATTACCACCAATGCAATTACTACTTTGGGCAAAATAATCCAAATTGGAAAACATTAAAGCCATTGATGAATTTGATGACATAATGCTCACGACACCTAAGACTCCATGTTTTTCTGAATCAAGTTGATTTTATCTTTCAAAATTCTTATCATACAAAATGTTCTTTTTCTTAACTAAAACTAAATCTAAAAAAATGATTTAGGGAATGATACAGACAACAAACTTTCATAATGTTAGCACTAGTCAGCTCAGAAACTCAAGCAGATTTTTTAAAAAAGAAGTTGTATGATCAGCTGAGTTCTACAAATCAGGATGAAACGCATTCTGTTTGCTTAAAATTTTAATGTAATATGTTGAAAATGTGTTTACTACATTGTCATTTTGCTTTCCATTTTAAATATTAATTTTTATCAAAAATGCTTTTGACTATTACTGAAATTACATTTCCGTTATGTCCAAATGAGGGCTTTGTGTTCTCAGTGGAAGCGACTTTCATTATACTTTGCAGGATGGCCTTTTTTGATAGTTATGCTCCTGCTCAGAGTCCAGAAGTTTCTAACATTTTCTTTACTTCTCAAATCTACCTTGTAATAAAATAACTGAGGATCACAACTCTAACATGCTGTCTTTTCCCATGTTTCAGCAACAGTGTGATTTTAATTTCTAGTGTATTTTTTAGCCTTATCTAATTTCTTTTAAGAAGAAACGTTTCTTAAAGTTGACTTTTTAAAAAACTCAGCTTATAAAACTGTTTGCTCTTTAAATTAAGTGGCATGTTTTAATCTGGGCTTGAATAAAACTATTTTTCTTTCAGAGTTGTTGACATTAAACCACAGTCATTAGCTTTTTTTCCAGTTCTATGAAACAGAAAGTGGCAAAACAGTAGCTCAAATCTAATCTTTGTTCCACCCACCTCCCATCCGCCACAGCCACCGTCCTCATTTTCTGGTGAAAAGCCACAGGTGTCTAGTGGCTCTGACCTCCCTTTCCCAGGTCAGCAGGGGTAGTTGGAGTATAACTCTTGCCTCTCAAACAAATGTTTGAAATGTTGGTTTCACATATCCTAAGCTAAAAACTTTTATTATAGACATTTATCTCAGAAAAGGTTTACCTGTCAAGAACATCCAACCTAAAAATAAGTCACTTCATGTGATTCATATTAAGAAAAATAAAGCAATTACATCAGTACTGAAATGTCCTAAGGTGAAAAATGCCAAATATAAAAGTATTAGAATTTTTTTTAAATAAAAATTAAGAAACTGTTTTCTCTCTCCCTTATTTTGAAAAAAAGGCGGGGAGGGTGGAGCAAAAAGAGGAACAGCAAAGTATACCAGTAGGATGGCTGGATCTGTAAAGAAATAACATTTCTAACCCTCCAACCCATTCTCTGCTGTCTGCTTTCCAAAACTGAAGAAGGTACTTAAGATGTTAATCTATGTGTTTGTTCAACAAGCAAAAAATGAGTCCCTTATGTATGTATGTCTGAGCAATGCCCTAACAACCAAAACAAGGATGGCTTCCTTCCCACAGCCCCTCACAGCTCCAGGAATTTACAGTATGAGAGATCTGAGGCATACCTGAGGGTCTGGGAAGTTGGACTGGGGCTTTCTCCCTAGAGACTGTAAGGCTCTAAGAATCAAAGCCGATCAAATCAGCATGACAGGAAACATTCCAAAATTACAGATTCCACAAATCGAGTCTCATCTTTGTTTGCAATTTCATTTCAGAATATCTCTTCCTGTTTCTATACAGAATTTCTCTACCTAAAAGCCATAGGGTTGACTGACCACAGGCCCAGCTCCTGAATGTAAGACAAACCAGGCAAAAGGAAAACATCTGAGCTACAGGCTGGAACATGTTTGGTGTTTGGCTCCTTTAGAAAAAAAACATTTGCTTGACTGAAAAATACACACACACACACACACACACACACACACACACACATGCGCACACACACAAAGCAATGGAGACAAGCAATTTTATGACAATTTTGCAAAGAAATTTTAAAAAGTCTACAACTTAAACTCCTCTGCCTTAAGAAAAAAGAAAAAAGTATTAAAATAGAAGTCACGAATCACAGTAATCAAAAGGTAAATAAACCTCCAGACAGAACTTTATCAGCCAACCAGGAGGATTTCCATCAACAGCTTGGTAAGCTGACAGTCTGCGGCCGCTACTCGCATAATTAGGCTTTGCAATGAATTACTGAGATTTCAAGTGAGATTTCATAAAGTGCTGTAGAAATTCCCAGACAGAAGGTGGGTATTCACTTCAGATGATCTCAGGAGTGGAAGATCTCAGTGTCTGTCATTAACCATCCCACTGCTTTCCCTTTAATCCATCCCTCCTGCCTGAATACAGACATTATGAAAGGGAAATGAAAAACAAAACAGTTGTTGTCTGTTTACTCTTTAGGAACCCAGATCTGCAACTTTTTTTTTTTTTTTTTGAGACAGAGTATCGCTCTTATCGCCCAGGCTGGAGTGCAGTGACGCGATCTCGGCTCACTGCAACCTCTGCTTCCCGGGTTCAAGCGATTCTCCTGCCTCAGCCTCTCAAGTAGCTGGGACTACAGGTGTGCACCACCACACCCAGCTAATTTTTTGTACTTTTAGTAGGGACGGGCTTTCACTGTGTTAGCCAGATGGTCCCAATTTTCTGATCTTGTGATCCACCCACCTCAGCCTCCCAAAGTGCTGGGATTACAGGCGTGAGCCACTGTACCTGGTCACTTTTTTTTTTAAGTATGTCATATGTCTTGTTTAAAATAAGAAAGAGCTGATCTTTGGGGTTTTTTGTTAGTTTGTTTGGGTCTTTTTTTTTTTCTGAGACTCAGTTTTGTTCTGTCACCCAGACTGGAGTGCAGTGCTGCGATCTTGGTGAAAGAGCTGATCTTTGAATAGGGTTTAATTTTTTCAGAGCATTTTCACATACTGGCATACCTAGGAGATTCTGTACGTTCAGTTCCAGACCACCATAATAATGTAAGATTGCAATAAAACAAGTCAAAAGAATTTTTTGGTTTCCTAGTGTAAAAGTTATGAGTACACTATACTGTTGTCTATTAAGTGTGCAACAATAGCATTATGTCTTTAAAAAGTACATATCTTCCTTAAAAATATTTTATTGCTAAAAATTGTTAACAATCATCTGAGCCTTCAGCATGTTTTAATCTTTTTCCTGGTGGAAAGTCTTGCCTCAATGTTGATGACTGCTGATTGATCATAGTGGTGGTTGCTAAAGATTGGAGTGGCTAAAGCAATTTCTTAAAATATGACCACAGCGATGTTTGCCACATTGATTGACTCTTCTTTTCATTAAAGAGTTCTCTGTAGCATGTTACGTTGTTTGATAGCAGAACTTCTTTTAAAATTGGAGTCAATCCTCTGAAACCCTTCTGTTGCTTTATCAACTAATAATGTAATATTCTAAATTCTTTGTTGACATTTTGACAATGTTCACGGCATCTTCACCAGCAGTAGATTCCACCTCAAGAAACTGCTTCCTTTTCTGATCCATAAGAAGCAACTTCTCATCTACTAAAGTTTTTAATGGGGTTGCAGCAATTCAGTCATATCTTCATGCTTCACTTCTAATTCTAATTCTCTTGTTAGTTTCACCACTGCTTTTACATTACTGTCTCCCTCCACTGAAGTCTTAAACCCTCAAAGTCATTCATGAGGGTTGGAATCAACTTGTTTCAAACTCCAATTAATGTTGATATTTTGATGTCCTCCAATGAATCATGAATATTCTTAACGGCATCTAAAATGCCAATCTGCCAGGTGCAGTGGCTCATACCTGTAATCCCAGCACTTTGGAAGGCCAAATGGGCAATCACCAGAGGTGAGGAGTTTGAGACCAGCCTGGCCAACATGGTGAAATGCTGTCTCTACTTTAAAAAAAAAAAAATCTGGGTATGGCTTTGGGTGCCTGTAATCCCAGCTATTTGGGAGGCTGAGGCAGGAGAATCACTTGAACTTGGGAGGCAGATCGCACCATTGCACATAATCTGGGCAACAAGAACAAAACTCTGTTTCAAAAATAAAATAAGATAAAATGACAAATACTTTGAAGAAGATTTTCAATGTACTTTGCCTAGATCTATCAGAGGAATCACTGTCTATGGCAGCTATAGACTTACAAAATGTATTTCTTAAATAAGACTTTAAAGTCAAAATGACTCCTTAATTCATGGGCTACAGAATGCATTATCTTAGCAGGCATAAAAGTAACATTAATCTCCTTGTACATTTTCATCAGAGCTCTATGAGTGACCAAATGCATTGTTCATTGCTATGAGCTGTAATATTTTGAAAGGAATCTTTTCACCTGAGCAGAAGATCTCAACACTGGGCTTAAATATTCAGTAAACCATGCTATAAACAGATGTGCTATCATCCAGGTTTTGTTATTCCATATAATTATAGAGTGTAAGCATTGCAGATTTAGCATAATTCTTAAGGGCCCTAGAATTTTCAGAATGCTAAATGAGCATTGGCTTCTATGCAAAGTCATCAACTGCATTAGCCCCCAACAAGAGAGTCAGCCTGTCCTTTGAAGTTTTGAGACCAGTCACTGAATTCTCTTCAGCTATGAAAGTCCAAGATGTCATCTTCTTCAATAGAAGGCTCTTTTGTCTCCATTGAAAATTCATTATTCAGTGTAGCCACCTTCATCCAGATCTTCTGGTTAGCTGGCTGCAGCTTCCCTATCAGCACTTGCTGCCTCACCTTGCATTTTCATGTTATGGAAATGGATTCTTTCCTTAAACCTCATGAACCAGCCTCTGCTAGCTTCAGATTTCTCTTTTGCAGCTTCCTCACTTCTCTCAGCCTTCATAGAATTGCAGAGAGTTAGAACCTTGCTCTGGATTAGACTTTGGTTTAAGGGAATGTTGTGGCTGGTTTGATCTATCTAGATCTTTCAGACTTTCCCCATAGCAGTAAGTCTGTTTTGCATTCTTATCGTTCAAGTGTTCCCTAGAGCATCACTTTCAATTTCCTCCAAGAACATTTTCTTAGCAACTACAAGCCGGCTAACTGTTTGGCCCAAGAAGCCTAGCTTTCAGCCTGTCTCAGCTTCAACATGTCTTCCTCATTAAGGTTAATTCTTTCTACCTTTTGATTTAAAGTGAGGGACAAGCAACTCTTCCTTTCACATGCACACTTAGAAGTGTTCCCACAGTAACACCAGTCTCACAGGAGGGATTGTGATTCTCATTTCTGGACCCAGACCAAAGGTGAGATTGTTATTCCTTTCCCTGGACCCAGCCAACAGGAGAGATGTTGACTCTAACATTTGGACCTAATCAACAGGTAAGATTGTGAAACTCATACATGGACAAGGGTCGCAGAAAAGATTGTGCCTCTCCAGCCTAGACGGAGCCATCAGGTGGGATTGTGATTCTTATTTCTTGACACAGCCCAAAGGTGAGATTGTGATTCTCTTACTTGGACCCAGCCAACTGGTAGGACTGTTATTAATTGGCCTAATTTTAATATTGTTGTGTCTCAGGGGATAGTGAGGCCTCAGGATAGGGTGAGAGATAGCTGGCCAGTGGAGCAGTCAGAATACACACAATCTTAAGTTCACCGGCTAATATGGGTGTTTGTGGCACCCCAAAACAATTACAATAGTAACATAAATGATCACTGTTCAATGATCACCATAACAGATATAATATGAAAAAGTTTGAAATATAAGAATGACCTAAATGTGACATAGAGACACTAAGTGAGCACATGCTATTGGAAAAATGACACCAGTAGACATGCTTAATGCATGGTTACCACAAACCTTTAATTCGTAAAAAATAAAATAAAAATAATGCAATATCTATAAATTGCAATAAAGCAAAATGCAGTAAAATGAGTTATGCTTGTGTAACTTTCATCTTGATGTCAAAATAGTTTTGTGAGGTAGGCATAGAAGGTATAATTTTTCCTCTTTCATCAAAGATGAATTTGTGATTCGGATGTTAAGTGGTTTTCTCAAGGTCATACCTCAAGTTATTGGAAGAATCAGATTCTCTTTTGACTCCTGATTCAAGGCTCTTTTAACTATATCATACTTTCCAGGTACTCCTGTCTGTCCTCAATGGACAGGCAAAGGGCTGGTCATCTTCTCTAGCAAAAACAAGAAGAAGAAGAAGAAGGAGGAGGAGGAGGAGGAGGAGGAGAAAGGGAAGGAGGAGGAGGGGAGATGGAGGTGAATGGGAGGAGGGGAGGAAGATGGAAGGACGGGGAGAGAGAGGAGGGAAAGGGGAAAGGAGAGATGGAGGGGGAGGAGGAAGGGGGATGGGAGGAGGGGGAGGGGAGGAGAGGAGGAGGGGAGCAGGAGAGGGAGGGGGGAGAGGGAGGAAAGGGGGGGACGGGAGAAAGGGGAGGAGGGGAAGTGGATGGGAAGGGGGAGGTAATGGGAGGAGGGGGAGAGGGAGGAGGGAGGGGGGAAGGGTAAGTAATTCCCTCCTCTGGCCTCCTGCCTCTTCAGGCCTATGGATCACAATGTCTTTCCACTCCTGCAGCTCCCTGTTGCTTGCCTTGTTGGGTCCTTTAGCCCTGCCTATACCTTTGTTTAAAAAAAAAAAAAAAAAAAACAAAATTCTTCATTAAGCGGGAGGGGAAGGGGAAGAGAAGAATAAGAAGCAGAGGAGGAGGAGGGGAAGGGGGGGGGAAGGAAGGAGGGAGGAGGAGGAAGAAAGAAGAAGGAGAAAAAGGAAGGGAAAAAGGAAGAAAAGAAGGAGAAGGGGAGGGAGAAAGAGAGGGAGAGGGAAAAATGGAAGAAATAAGAAGAAGGGGGAAGGAGAAGAAGACTAAAGATGCGGTTTTCATCATCCCAAGTGTACATTTTAACAGGGATTTTCAGAGGCAGCCTCTCCAGCAGTAGAAAATACAGGCATTACCTCAGGTCAGTAGATCAAATTTTTGACAATCAGGCTGACTCTCCATGTTCCAGAACTACCTACTCATGTTTGGAGAAGTCCTCAGTTGTCTCCAGAATCCCAGTTTTTTAAACTATAAATTGGCTGGGTGCAGTAGCTCATGCCTGTAATCCCAGAACTTTGGGAGGGGGAGGGGGGTGGATCACTTTCAGTTCAGGAGTTCAAGACCAGCCTGGACAACATGGCAAAACCCTGTCTCTATAAAAAATACAAAAAATAGCCATGCATGGTGGCTCATGCCTGCAATCCCAGCTACTCAGGAGGCTGAGGCTGGAGGATCATTTGAGCTCAGGAAATGGAAGTTTCAGTGAGCCAAGATCATGCCACTACACTACAGCCTGGGAAACAGAGTGAGAATCTGGAAAAAAAAAAAAAAAACTTTAAATCATGTTCATTGGTTCCTGTTAGGGTTAGCTTCTCTAAAACTTTTGCATTGGACGCTTTCCATTTATGCATGCAGGTTCCAAGTGACGTCGGGTAATAGATGGTGACTCACATCTGAAATACAAACAGTAAATAAGGATGAGCATGTACAGTTGGCATCTGTGTCCGGCACTTGGTGAAGGTGTGCCCGAGACTCATCCACCTTGTGACTCACCAAAAAACCAAAGAATTTCATCTGACTGTCAGAGGCTGCCAGGAAACTAGGAAAATATACAAAACTGGGTAAGGAACTTTAAATGACCAGGCAAAGCCAAACTTTTATGGCACTTATGGTACTTCTACAACTGTGTCATATAGAAATAACTTGAAGCACAGAAAAAAGCAAAAGGTATAAAGCTGCTGATGGCAGTTGTATACAGAGTAGCA
The DNA here is from genome assembly GCF_009761245.1 of Sapajus apella. Lineage (NCBI taxonomy): Eukaryota > Metazoa > Chordata > Mammalia > Primates > Cebidae > Sapajus > Sapajus apella. The sequence goes on along the minus strand of NW_022436981.1, from coordinate 5,765,094 downwards.
AAAAAAGAATATGGAAACAGCATAGATGACAAACAATAATAAAGTGGATAATAAACTATTATAAATCTATATAAATATTATGCAAACATTAAGGACCTTTATGAAGTACTTTGATAATATATTAGTATGAGACAGCAGTATTATATTATCAAATATTATTATATTATTTTATAATATGAATAAGAAAAGCAGCCTATCAGATGCTCATCCGTAGAAAAACGCTAGTGGAATTTCTCACCCACCTGGTAATAAATTATAGAAAATTTTCAGCATCTAACAAAACATTGAAATCACTTTAGTTGTAACAAAATGAGAAAAGAGACAATCCAAAACTATTAAAGGAAAGAAATCAAAAATTCTGAAATGGAGTGGAGGGTAGTAGCAGAGCACAGATCCTAAAGTTTTTTCTCTTTTTCTGTTCCCCATAACTATACTACAGAGTAGACAAAATCTTCAGAAATGTCACTAATACCTAGAAATCTAGAAAGAAGCAAAATATAACAATTATTTTGTTTTTCCACATCTAACTGATAGATTTGAGAATTGGATGTTAGGGATACATTGTGAAATGGGGAGAGGGAACAGTGGAACTGCCTCTTTCTGGTTGAAATGAAGACTCTAGGGCTATACCTGGAGTCAAAGAACCAACCCAGAACCTTAAGACGTCTGCCATTGGCACATACAGCCCACGAAAATGGAGTAAACCTGATACTATGTATGCATTTAACAAAATCTCAATATCAGAGAACTGAGCCCAGGTGAGTGGGTTGCCCCCATTTGCCCCCTATCACCCATTGGAGTTATTCTGTGTTCTTCCACATCGTACTCTCTGCCCCAAGAAGCTGGCTTCTGCAGACTGTCTTGACTCTGGCTTCCAGCTGGAATATTCCAATGGGAGTCATTGGCAGGAGATTAGAGAGTGGGAGGATACAGAGATGAGGAGAGGTATTCATTCTCTCTCCCTGCATGGTCACATTCCTGGAAGTGGCTGCTTTTCTCTGACTGCAGTTCCTGTTAGGCATTCTCTCTCATGCCTCAGTTGGCACCTGGCTCTAGTAATTCCCTTCTCTGGGCTGTCCCCCTCCCACCCCCCCACCCTTCCCCCCTCCCACCTACAGATCACGATGGCTTTCCACTCCTGCAGCATCCTGTTGCTTGCCTTGTTGGGTCCTTTAGCCCTGCCTATATCTTTATTTAAAAAAAAAAAAAAACTCTTCATTAAATTCACTTCAGTTTCTTCTTTTCAGCTAAATCTTTTTCAGGAAAATCCAATAGGATTTTCCTCAATAGGATCCCAATAGGATCTCAACTCAATAGAGTTGAGAATGCTGGCTATTTGTTCCTGGGAGCTTGCCCAGTATACCAGGTGTCAGTGCTGCTGCAGAGCTCCTCTTGTTCCTGCTCTTCCCATATATTGCAGAAAAGTAGATAGAGCACAAAATACCCAGACCTCAAACGTTATCCTGGTAAAGAATGAAGTAGTGTCAGATATGGAGACAGCGGAGTCAAGAAGTCACCTACTGTGCATCAGAGTAATTTACACATGAGCAAAATAAAAGGCGATGCATCCTACAATGTGAACATATTACAGAGAAGTGTTTTGAAGAAAAAAAAAAGAAGCAGAGCTTGTGTCAATGAACCCAACATAAAAGTATCAATATAAAGTGAAGATTAGAGGTAATCCAGCAGAAATATTTTAATGGCACAATCAGATTTCATTTTAGAAAGATTATTTTGCCAACAATTCAGTGGGTGAGTCAGAAGGCAGAGGCCAGAACCGGGACATCAGTGAAGAAGCCATTCCTTAGTCCAGGTGGAAAATAACAAGGACCCAAACCGAGGCAATGGCAGGGAGATGGATACAAAGAAGAAAAGATGAGACCTGATGTCCAAATGAGCAAGAGGGAGGAGTGAAGAGCAGAGGCTATTATTAAGCTTGGAGAAAAAGGCAATAGTTTGTGAGGGGAAAGCATATGTGAAAAGGTAGCAGAAAGAGATGATGATATTGATGTTTTTAAACTGTTTTGAAGCTGTTAATAAGGAGGTGAAATAGAGAAGTAGGAGCAAGTCTGGAAACAGAAAAATAAGGGAGTTAAGCTGATATTTAGGTAGCATTTAGCCTGAAATATTTGTTTTGAGATATGTGTATTTTCATTATGCAAATTTTTTCCTGAAGCACTTCTATTGTTCATATTTCAGTAGACTTCATCTTGCTTTCTCTATAAAAGCCATGTGGCTATCACAACTGTAGGACACATTGTGTCATGATGCCTTCTACTTCTGCAAAAGCACCCCAGCATTACATCATTCACATGAGTGAAGACTTGGAAATGAGAACGCCCAACATAAATACATAATAGTTCTAAAAATACATGCAAATATATATTTGCATGTATAACAAGTTGTCATGGATAGCTTATAACAGTTCATCTCAAAGGAATGATTTCTGACCTATATATGTTTCTAAAAACTTTAAATTTGAATGTTTACATAGTATGAACTATAATAACTGTGCTCATTGATGAGTAATAATTATTTCCTTTTTGACAAAATGAGGATATTGAAGTGAGAAATTTTAGGTAGTGTCTCTACTCTGATCACATGGCAGTAGAAGGATTAAAAATGTGGACCTCTTGCCTCAGTGGCTTAAACAAGTACACTAAAATATGTATGCTCACCCAATCAGTGATCATTTAAAAGCATTTTGCAAGTTGGAGTTTCAGATTATTTATGAGTTTTAGCTCCAGCCCATGTTGGGCATGCTCTCTCTCTCTTTCAGTAGACATAGATATAGGAGAATTATGAATCACTATTTGTCATTAATTACTTTATAAATGAAGAGATTAAAATGCCCCCAAATGGATGTTCAAGAGTGAAAAGCAATATGAAAATAAGGGGCTACCTAACTCCTAAAACCAAAAGATATTTCCATCCTTTCGAGTTCTCCATATTGAAGCTGCATTTCCTCCTTTGGTCCTTACTTTTTACATTCTTGCTAGTATTACATCTCTTTTCTCTGTATTTGCTTTACTTCTTGCTGGAATGTATCCTTTCCAACTTTTTAAATGAACAACTGTGGTTGAGAACTCTCTTAATCTTGGTATGTCTGAAAATACTGTATTTTACTCTCATTCTGGATAGCTAAACAAATGAGAAAATGGTCAAGGTTATCAGTGTTTCTATTCAAAGGGTGACTTGTTTACAGTTTGGTTCTTGAGCAGGAACAGAGTTTTGCACCAAAGAAATTTTGAAATGGCTTTTCTGGCATGAGATTCCAAAAGAACAGCACTAAAGGAGAACTGAGACACAGAGGCTCAGGAAAAGAGAGCATTTCAGAGGCATAGCCAGCATGTTGAAGGAAGGCATGGCCATTTGAATAAACCAAATAAGAATCCATACTTAAAGTCTAAACTTAAAACAAGTACACACACAGATCATGACTGTGTCTAGCAGCCATGAATCTATGGAGGCACAAATGCAAATGTTTGTTTTTGTTTTTGCTTTATTTCTTTTTTTTTTTTTTTTTTTTGCATTATAACCCATGCAAGGTAACACATAGACTTTCAGTTTAAACTAGGTCTCTTGTGATCCGTTCAGAATTTCCTCCTTCTATTCCTCTTTCTTTCTCTCCTGGAATGACATTCAGGTATCAGGAGAAAGACATCCACAGATGAAGTCTCCATGGTGGTAGCTTCTGCTGAGATGTATAATCATTGCTGGCCTTTGGGCATCAGTATTCAGCCCTGCTTTGCCCACACCAAAATAGCCGTGTGCCACTCTCCTTTCTGGTAGCCAGGTCCACGTACATTGCACGGATTCTTTGTTTTCTCAATGGCCAAAGACTCTCTACCTGGGTCAGGCCTGGTCTCCACCACTTCTCAGAGGTATGGCAAACTGCCCGTCCCTCATTCTGTGCTGTTCCTTCTCTCTCTTCTTGCTCTGATTCCTTCAGAACTCACAGAACTTCTGTCTCCCAAAGCCCAGTTCTTGCTGCAGGAAGCTCAGTTCTCCTTTAGGAACCAGCTGAAAACATGTCACGACTTGGGCATTTGGCATCAGCATTAGGCCTCTCCTGTCTTTCCTTAGCAGTTCCTCCCCACCAAAGCACACGATTCACAGCCCTCCGGAGCAGCTCTGGGCATGGGCATGGATACCAGTATCTGGGTCATCTCTTAAAATCGTGTGTGTGTGTGTGTGTGTGTGTGTGTGTGTGTGTGTGTGTGTGTTTCTGTCTGTCTGTCTGATTGCTATAGAAGAATGGGCCAATGAAGAGGTATCTTCTCTGAACATTATTTTTTAAGTCCTGAACTCTCTACCTCAAAGGATTATTAAAGGCTTTTGTGATACACAACCAAAGAAGAAATTCCTAAGTACCCAAAACTCAATTCCCGCCCAGGCTTTTGTTCTTGTATAAACACCTGGCCTAAGCGGTGTTCCAAATACTGGGAAAAAAATAAGGATTTGGGGCAAGGAAGAAGAGTTTTCCTCCTTGTATGAGAAAGGGAAGAGGTTATACAAACTCCCTAGGTATCAGCTCCTATACCACCCATGCCTGTAGAAGTGAGAAGATATTCATGGTGACTCAATGTGTGGGGAGAACTGAATTTTTAGAGCCAAGGCATTAAAGACCATCATAAAATCTCTCTGTGCCCAAGCTTGCACAGAAGGGATAGTGCCACTCTCCTCCAGCTGCAATGATGACTTGAGACTGCTTTAGACTCTCAGAATTCTTACCAGATCCTTGGCAGGAGATAGCCTCTCCAAACACAATACCAAGATGGAATTTCCTGCAAAACTATTTGTAGGAAATCAAAGGGTGGTAGCGAGTTCTCGTCCTATTAACTGATTTATAACTGATTTAGAATCTTTGAGGAAGTGTGATATTTTAAAAACCAGATGTGTTATGAGATAAAATTTATATCTGCTCCAACTAGAACATTATGTCAGCAGTGACCTTCATAGTATTTGCTAATATACATCAACTAATGAAGAGCAACTTTTACAAGTTCCTACTTTAATATGGATAGGAATTTTGTTTTTCTTATCAAATATATTTAATTTCTATTTTGCACTACGTACCTTTCAAATTAACAAAGACCAATTCTCTGTTATTTCATTCTTTTAAAATAGATATAATTTGAAAAAACAGCCATCATAATAAGCAATGGCTTTGTCTTATCAACAGCCAGATGTTCTCAAATTCAGCAATTCAGGACTCACTTGGCATTTCTGTTGGAGGAATACACTGGACTCCTATTATCATTATTACATTTATTTCCATAACCACCCCCTCAGCCCATCCATGCCTATCTGGAAAATGCTCACCCTGTCCATGTTTCCCGTGTGTGCAGCCAGCTGAATGTTATACCTGACCAGAGTTGACTGCATTAGGGGATGGTAGCTGATCCAACTGGACCCATCCATCCTCACATTAGGAATTTTGAAATTTGGACAAGAGAAAAGAGATGGGACTCACTCTCTTTGCCGAGAGAAGCTAAGAAACCCAGCAATCCATGGCAGTAACATATTGGGATTCCCAGAGGAGCTTTTAAAATACACTAGCGCCTGGGCCCCACTTCAGAACCACTGAAGTCAGAATTTCTGAGGGTGAGGTTCAGACACTAATATGTTGCTCCAAACTTTTTATCTTAAATAATTTAATTATCACTGAAAAATTGAAAGAATAGAACAGTGAACACTTACATATCCCTTCACCTAGACTGTGCTGTTAACATTTAGGATAAGTGGTCTTTTAAATTCTACAGGTGATATTAATATCAGAAGTGAGGAAAAACTCTAGGTGATATTAATATGTGATTGAGAACAACCCAACTGTAGAAAGAAGGACAGAGCAAAAGGAAGCAGATGCACCAAGATGGGCAAAGATCACAAAGAGAGTCCTGAGGCCACTCAGGCCCCTGTGTCTTACGCCCTGGGTTCTATGAGATCTCCAAGTATTATTAAAATAAAATCACCTTTGGAGCTTTAGCTAAGGAGTTGTTCATTGCAGTCAAAAGACTCAGGGATAATATGCAGAGGCAGTAGTTTCTATAGCCTCACCCCTAAATAAAAATAAAATCTGAGGTTTTACTGACCTGAGAGATGGCTTTTATGTTAAGAGAAATATATAAAAATAACAAACCCAGAAGCCATCAATTCCCAATATAATGGGACTAATAGACCACGTGCTAAACTATGGTTTTTTGGAAGTAGCCACTGTCTCCTAAGGTAGACTGTTTCCCACTAGTGAATTAAGTCAAATATCACACACACAACAGCAGTACCAAGGGGGGAAGGTGGACATGGGCCTGGTCTGCCCGTATCACTGACCCATATCACTGACATGGGTTAGAATTACCAAAACGTGCTGATGATAAAGAAGACTTATTTTCAGTTGTTCTATTACCTTTTAGATATATTTAGAAATATTATTCTCTATAGGAACTGCACCCCATTAATGCTTGAACCCAGGGCACATGACTTCCACTGACAACCCTTGTGCTCTCCTCCCATGTCCAATTTTAGAAAGAGCCACCAGTTACCTCAACTTGGGCTATACCCTGATCTCATTATCTGTGAATAAGAGTTCTGATTTCTGTTTACAAGTTTCTATTCATTTTTCTAAAGAAGATAGTGTTGTTGTAACTCTGTATTATGCAAATATTGTTAGAATGGGATTGTAGCTATATGATTTTAGGATACCATCCCTAATGACATAAAGAACAAACGTTGTGGTATTTTAAGGCTAACCACTTGCCTAGAAATATATTTGAAGTTACGTATCTGAGCTACCAATAAGTGGATTTTTCCAAACTATAGGGCTATGAATTTTGAAAGAGGAAATGTAATATACCAAAAGTAATATGAGAAAAATTCAAGCCTCTCTCTTTTATCTGTAAGTTCACTTTAAGAGGGAAATCAATAGCCAAACCGATCAAGCAAAAGAAAGGGTGTCAGTGATTGAAAATCAACTTAATGAAATAAAGTGTGAGGACAAGATTGAGAAAAAAGAATGAAAAGAAACAAAGCCTCCAAGCGACTATGTGAAAAGACCAATCCTACGTGTGACTAGTGTACCTGAAAGTGATAGGGAGAATAAAACCAAGTTGGAAAACACACTTCACAATATTATCCAGGACAATATCCCCAACCTAGAAAGACAGGCCAACATTCAAATTCGGGAAATACACAGAGCACCACAAAGCTAATCCTTGAGAAGAGCAACTCCAAGACACATAATTGCCAGATTCACCAAGGTTGAAATGAATTAAAATATGTTAAGAGCAGCCAGAGAGAAGTTCGGATTACCCACAAAGGGAAGCCCATATCAAACTCACAGCAGATCTCTCTGCAGAAACACTACAAGCCAGAGGAGAGTAGGGGACCAATATTCATCATTCTTAAAGAAAATAATTTTCAACCCAGAATTGCATATCCAGCCAAACTAAGTTTCATAAGTGAAGGAAAAATAAAATCCTTTATGGACAAGCAAATGCTGAGAGATTTTGTCACCACCAGGCCTGCCTTACAAGAGCTCCTGAAGAAAGCACTAAACATGGAAAGGAACAACTGGTACCAGCCACTGCAAAGATGTACCAAATTGTAAAGACCATTGACACTATGAAGAAACTGCATTAACTAATGGGCAAAATAACCAGCTAGCATCATAATGACAGGACCAAATTCACACATAACAATATTAACCTTAAATGTAAATGAGCTAAATGCCCCAATTAAAAGACATAGACTGGCAAATTGGATAAAGAGTCAACACCCATTGGTATGCTCATTCATACCAAGTATTCAGGAGACCCATCTCATGTGAAAAGAAACACACAGGCTCAAAGGGTTAAAGGCATATTTACCAAGTGAATGGAAAGCAAAAAAAAAAAATAGCGGGAGTTGCAATCGTACTCTCTAATAAAACAGACCTCAAACCAACAAAGATCAAAAAAGACAGAAAAGGGCATTACATAATGGTAAAGGGATCAATGCAACAAGAAGAGCCAACTAACTATCCTAAATATATATGCACTCAATACAGGAGCACCCAGATTCGTAAAGCAAGTTCTTAGGGACCTACGAAGAAACTTAGACTCCCACACAATAATAGTGAGAGTCTTTAACACTCTGCTGTCAATATTGGACAGATCAATGAGACAGAAAAGTAACAAGGATATTCAGGTCTTGAACTCAGCTCTGGACCAAGGGGACCTAATAGGCATCTACAGAATTCTCCAACCCAAATCAACAGAATATGCATTATTCTCAGCACCACATCATACTTATTCTAAAACTGACCACAAAATTGGAAGTAAAACACTCCTCAGCAAATGCAAAAGAATGGAAATCATAACAAACAGTCTCTCAGACCACAGTGCAATCAAATTAGAACTCAGGGTTAAGAAACTCACTCAAAACTGCACAACTACATGGAAACTGAACAACCTGCTCCTGAATGACTACTGAGTAAATAACGAAATTAAGGCAGAAATAAATAAGCTCTTTGAAACCAATGAGAACAAAGACACAACATACCAGATCTCTGAGACACAGCCAAAATAGTGTTTAGAGGGAAATTTATAGCACTAAATGCCCAAAAGAGAAAGCAAGAAAGACCTAAAATCGACATTCTAATATCACAATTAAAAGGACTAGAGAAGCAAAAGCAAACAAATTCAAAAGCTAGCAGAAGACAAGAAATAACTAAGATCAGGGCAGAACTGAAGGAGATAGAGACAAGAAAGGCTCTCTAAAAAATCAATGAATCCAGGAGCTGGTGTTTTGAAAAGACCAACCAAAAATAGATAGACTGAAATTTCAGGCCACTATGCCTAATGAACATTGATGTGAAAATCCTCAATAAGATACTGGCAAACCAAATCCAGCTTATCCACCACCATCAAGTCAGCTTCATCCTTGGGATGCAAGGCTGGTTCAACATACCAAATCAATAAATGTAATCTCTCACGTAAACAGAACAAATGACAAAAACCACATGATTATCTCAATGGATGCAGAAAAGGCCTTCAATAAAATTCAACAGCCCTTCATGCTAAAAACTCTCAATAAACTAGGTATTCATGGAACATGTCTCAAAATAATAAGGGCTATTTATGGCAAACCCACAGCCAGTATCCTAACGAATGAGCAAAAGCTAGAACCATTCCCTTTGAAAACTGGCACAAGACAAGTATGCCCTCTCTCTCCACTCCTATTCAACATAGTACTGGAAGTTCTGGCCAGGGCAATCAGGCAAGGGAAAGAAATAAAGGTATTCAAATAGGAAGAGAGGAAGTCAAATTGTCTCTGTTTGCAGATGACATGATTATATATTTAGAAAACCCATTCTCTCAAAGCTGATAAGCAACTTCAGCAAAGTCTCAGGATACAAAATCAGTGTGCCAAAATCACAAGCACTCTTATAAACCAATAACAGACAGAGAGCCAAATGATGAGTGAACTCCCATTAACAATTGCCACAAAGAGAATAAAATACCTAGGAATACAACTTACAAGGGATGTGAAGGACCTCTTCAAGGAGAACTACAAACTACTGCTAAAGGAAATAAAAGAGGACACAAACAAATGGAAAAACATTCCATGCTCAAGGATAAAAAGAATCAATATCAGGAAAATGGCCATATTACCCAAAGTAATTTATAGATTCAATGCTATCCCCATCAAGCTACCATTGATTTTTTTCACAGAATTAGAAAAAACTACTTTATATTTCACTTGAAACCAAAAAAGAGCCTGTATAGCCCAGACAATTCTAAGCAAAAAGAACAAAGCTGGAGGTATCACACTACCTGACTTCAAACTATACTACAAGATTACAGTAACGAAAAGAGCATGGTACTGGTACCAAAACAGAGATACAGGCCAATGAAACAGAACAAAAGCCTCAAAAATAACATCTACAACCATCTGATCTTTGACAAACCTGACAAAAACAAGCAATGGGGAAAGGACTCCCTATTTAATAAATGGTGTTGGGAAAACTGGCTAGCCATAGGCAGAAAACTCAAACTGGATCCCTTCCTTATAACATATACAAAAATTAACTCCAGATGGATTAAAGACTTAAACATAAGGCCTAAAACCATAAAAACCCTAGAAGAAAACCTAGGCAATACCATTCAGGACATAGGCATGGGCAAAGACTTCATTGACTAAAACACCAAAAGCAATGGCAACAAATGCCAAAATTGACAAATGGGACCTAATTAAACTAAAAAATGCACAGCAAAAGGAACTATCATCAGAGTGAACAAGCAACCTACAGAATAGGAGAAAATTTTTGCAATCTATCCATCTGACAAAGGGCTAATATCCAGAATCAACAAGGAACTCAATCAAATTTACAAGTAAAAAACGAACAATCCCATCAACAAGGGGGCAAAGAATATGAACAGACACTTCTCAAAAGAAGACATTTATGCAGCCCACAAACATGAAAAAAAGCTCATCATCACTGGTCATTAGAGAAATGTAAATCAAAACCATAATGAGATACCATCTCACGCCAGTTAGAATCATTATAAAGTCAGGAAACAACAGATGCTGGAGAGGATGTGGAGAAATATGAATGCTTTTAGACTGTTGGTGGGAGTGTAAATTAGTTCAACCATTGTGGAAGACAGTGTGGTGACTCCTCAAGGATCTAGAACAAGAAATACCATTTGACCCAGTAATCCCATTACTGGGTATATACACAAAGGATTATGAATCATTCTACTATAAAGATAAATGTACATGTATGTTTATTGTGGCACTGTTCACAATCACAAAGACTTGGAACCAACCCAAATGCCCATCAAGGATAAGCTGGATAAAGAAAATGTGGCACATATACACCATGGAATACTATGCAGCCATAAAAAAGGATGAGTTCATGTCCTTTGCAGGGACATGAATGAAGCTGGAAACCATCATTCTCAGCAAACTAACACAGGAACAGAAAACCAAATACCGCATGTTCTCACTCATAATTTGGAATTGAACAATGAGAACACATGGACACAGGGAGGGGAACATCACACACCAGGGCCTGTTGGGAGGTGGGTAGCTAGGGGAGGAATAGCATTAGGAGAAATACCTAATGTAGATTACGGGTTGATGGGTGTAGCAAACCACCATTGCATGTGTATACCTATGTAACAAACCTGCCTGTTCTGCACATGTATCTCAGAACTTAAATAATAATAAAATAAAATTTTAAAAATAAAAATAAAGAGCTCTCAGTTCCAGAGAGGATTAGTTAATTTCTTGAATTCATTCAGCAAGTAATCATTAATAATCTACTGTCTGCCAAGCACTATTCTAGGTCCTAAGAATTCAGCAATAAATGAGTCGGCAGTCCCTGCTCGTAGTGAGCCCAGAATCTATATGAATAAGTAAAAATGCAGTAAGTCAGAAGGTAGTAAGCCCTACAGGAAGAAAGAAATAAATAAAGCAGAGAACGGGAACAGGAATATTGGAGGTTGAGAGAAAGGAGGTAGGAGTGTTGCAATTTTAAACAGGATAAGCTAAAACATGAAGAAGGTAATTAAGTAAACTATGCAGATAACTGGGGAAAGATAATTCCAGGCAGAAGAAACAGTCAATGCAAAGGTCTGAAGCCAGGAGCATACGTACAAGGAAAAGCAAGAGGCCTGTATTACTAGAGCACAGGGCATCGGGGACAGAAGGGAGGGGTTAGAGCAGAAGTAAATATCAGAGAAATGACTGCAGCCACAATGTCCAGGGCCTTATTAGAAACAAAAAGGAAGAAGAAGAAGAAAGAAGGAAAAACACACATTTTGGCAAAACCCAAAGGAAAAACATTTTTTTTTTTTTTTTGAGATGGAGTCTCCCTCTGTTGCCCAGACTGGAGTGCAGTGGTGTGATCTTGGCTCACTGCAACCTCTACCTCCCTGGTTCAAGCAATTCCCCAGCCTCAGCCTCCTGAGTAGCTGGAATTACAGGTGCGCATCAACATGCCCGGCTGATTTTTTTGTATTTTTAGTAGAGATGGGGTTTCACCACGTTGGCCAGACTAGTCTCGGACTCCTGACCTCAGGTAATCTGCCACCTCAGCCTCCCAAACTGCTGGGATTTCAGGCGTGAGCCACTGCGCCTGGCCAGGATAAACATTTTTAAGCAAAACTAAACTTTTAAAACTCACGTTCAACAGAGACTGACAGAATCTTTCAGAAAAAAGAAAAGAATAAAGTATGAATTACACTCTTTTAAGAAATAGTATAAAAGACGGGGAGTGTAGCCATATCCCCGCAATACAAAGAATAACACAACGAAGACAATCTTCAGAACTGAGAGAAATCTCCTCAAAGTTTACTGTCCTCTTGAGAAAGTCTCTTCTGAGAAGAAGAATGTGTAAGGCCAACAGTTTTCATTGCCGTAGGTTGGTCGTTGGTGCAGGACTTTTTGAGAAGGTATGAAAATATTCCTCAGTTTCAAGAAGGATTTGAGGCTAGTGACACTTTCATAATAAGCCAAAATTGTAGATAAAACATTACAAGGTCTGATGAGGGAAAATAATGATAAAAAAGTGCCTCAAAGTTAACAAATTTCTTATTCACTGTGTATGTTTGCTTATTCACTGTATAAATTCACTGATAGACTACACATGTTACTAATTAAACCCCAAATCACCAAAGCCTCACAAATACAGACTCATAAGTGACTGCTCATCTCTAAAATTCCTCTCCAAAGAAAGTCACTGGAAGGAGAAGGAGGACCTGGAACTACTCACTGTGGCTGGCCAAAGTCACCGGCGAATTTGCCCCACACCCTGGCAGCTGGAGATGTGGACATTAGTGGCTCTCCTCTGTCATATCTTGCTACAGATCAGCAGGCTGGGCTCTTGTACGTATGAGAGTCAGGTTAGCACCGAACGGCAGCTCCTCAGGCTGAGGCAATCAGGCTGGGCGCTCTGCGCTCCCACAGGCAGTCAGCCCCATGTGCAGGGGTGCTGCAGCCTGACAGACAAGTCCTGCATGGGAGTAGCTCCTGCAGTGGGAGGGGCACAGCACTGGAGAATGGATGAGTCACACTAGGTGACAGACACAAACTCTCACAAAAAGCAAACGCTCCTGTCTTGGGCAAGGGATTCAAGACTGTGGTGGTAGCACAGGATGTATGATACATGGCTGTAGCTCCTTTGTTCTTACGAATCAGTCTGAGCCTAAAGATTTGGAAACCACAAGTGCCTATGCTTGGGGCTCTGGTACTGGCTGGCTTTCTGGTCACTAGGACTATGGTGGTATGGTTCCCAACTAGGATTGTGGTGGTGATGTTCCTATTGGTCCTCACCTGAGAGCACAAGGTAGCATTATGATTCCTCACTTCCTTGTGGTCAGTGGGGCCATGTTAAGTAATTCTGCACGGTGACCAGCAATTCAGAATAATGGTTACTTCACCAGACTGGGTCCCTGAGTGACCATGATAAGCAGAGTTTCCTGCTAACACTTGATGACCATAGGAAAAGATTACTTCTTACTATTCTTAGTCCCTGAGAGTTGGGGGCTATTAGTCACCTCAGCATAACCTACCCTATACTGAATGATACAAGGACAAAGACTCTCACAAAGCAACATGGTCAGTGACATATCTTTTTAATCCCAGCATTCTCCCTTCCTCATTTTGTTTCCTTGGCTGGTCTTGATCTTCTAGGAAGTAACCAGGGACTGATGGGAAAGTCCCCAGCTGCTGTGAATACTACTTTTCTCTAATAATGAATGCTATTTTTCTCTAATTCTAGGTTTGTGAATGCCCTGAGGGCTGAATACTCCTCTCTTAAAATCCACTCAAGTCTACTCCTCAGATGGGAA